>NC_085844.1:122328231-122649481 GCF_035594765.1 Anolis carolinensis | reverse complement strand
ACTCAGGCATGTCTTTAGGAAATTAAACAGATGTAAAATATTTCAACAGAGATAGCAATAAAAATGCAATCTCTACATGCAATGATGAACCCTGAACACTGTTCTATGCAAAGTTTGTCACCAGATGGCAGTATTGTCTCATTATTTGACTGGTAGTACAGCAAAACAAGCCAGAGTTCATGAAAAGCCCTGGAATAGCAGGAAAGGAACTGGAAAGTTGAGAATTAATTTTAAGTAAAACTGTTCCAGGCATTGCTCATGGCTACATCACACCACAAAAAAGAACAGTTGTGAAAGGAGAAAAAATACAGCAAAAAATTTGAAAGATTCTTTAAACTATTTGGAAACGGTTGCAGAATACAACAGTGACTGAAAAATGAATGAAAAGTGACTGAATGACACTAGGAATTGTAAACCAAAACCAATAATTTATGGGGTTTGTGGATTTCCCTTGACAATTAGAAGAGGTTGCATAGGTGTTTCAGTGTTCACTCCTACCCATACATATCACACCCAGGTTCGTTTCGCTTTTTGCCCTGCTAAAAGACACTTTGCCAGTCTTCACATCAGTTTTGATGACGAAGTATGAAGGTAATATGATGCAGTTGAAGGACATTAGATGATACTGTATTCTCTAATTCAGCATAGAGGCCGAATTCCCTTTCAGATCAATTTTGGGGCAAGATGCAGATTACAGTGACCAACGGCATGGTATTCTGGCAATGAAGAATACTGTAACCAAGGCCCCATCTATATAATGTTTAAAACTGCATTATATGGTCAGTGTAGATAATTCAATGCAGTTAAACTACATGATATGAGTCTACAATCATATAATGCAATGCAGTTTCCAATTGCATTATATGGAAGTGTAGGTAGGGCACAAGAGTCAAAGAAAGAGCAGGGTTCGGCCATAGAAAACTAGCTATGTGCAGCTGATGAGCTGAAAGTTTGATGCAGATAAGTAAAGTCAGCCGAACATTGGTACATAGTGCATATCCAGACAAAGTGTCCTTACACAACACAGTCCTGTGCCTTATTCACTTCAAGAGCTGATTAAGTGGCAAAACTCTTTCTGGACTAGACCACATCAAGAGAAAAACAGTATGATTGTAAGCTGCCTTGAGTCCCATTCATGGGGGTAACTTGGGATAGGTAAAGGTAAAGGTTTTCCCCTGATATTAAGTCTAGTCGTGTGCGACTCTCCATTTCTAAGCTGAAGAGCCGGCGTTGTCCAAAGACACCTCCAAGGTTATGTGGCTGGCATGACTGCATGGAGCGCTGCTACCTTCCTGCCAGAGTGGAACCTATTGATCTACTCATATTTGCATGTTTTCGAACTGCTAGGTTGGCAGAAGTTGGAGCTAACAGTGGGAGCTCGCCCCACTCATCGGATTCGAACCCCCAACCTTTCAGTCAGCAAGTTCAGCAGCTCAGCAATTTAACCCGCTGTGCCATTGGGGGCTATAAATGAATAAAACATAAATGACTAAAACAACAACTGTTGACTAGAAAATTCTCCATCAAAATAAATAAAAAGACTATAGATAGATACTAGAAATAATGGGGATGGGAAATAGAGAAGACCAAACTAAAATTCCTTTCTCTGAAATCTAGTTTTCCAGCTGCAATGAGATTGTAAACAGAGGAAGAGTTAAACAACTCATTCTCACCAGAAATGTGTGTGCATTGGATTGGAGAAAGGAAGTTTCTCCTTTCCTTGGACAGCATCTCCCAGGACCCTTCCACACAGCCATATAACCCAGAATATCAAGGCAAAAAATACCACATTTGCTTTGAATGGGTTATTTGAGTCCACACTGACATATATCCCAGTTCAAAGCAGATACCGTGGGGTTTTATTCAGCTGTGTGGAAGGAGCCCCAGAATCTGAGTGTTGGGGGACTATGGGTGGATCTACATTGCTCTATATCCTAGGATCTGATCCCAGATTATCTGATTATCCCATATTATCTTGCAGTGTAGACTCATATAATCCAGTTCAAATCAGATAATCTGGAATCAGATCCTGAGATAGGGCAGAACCTTCCTATAATGCCTATCTCCCATCATCCTCAAACATTGGTTATATTGGCTGAGAATAATATAAAACATCAGACAAAGACCCAGATTGAGGAAAGCTAATTTACGCAGTCCTTTACACCTTATTATGCTAATAAGTAACTCTTATTATCTGCTGATAAGTAACTCTTGACTGTTAACCATAGACTAGGATTATTTGTCCAAAGATTAGACAAATCTTTGGACAACTGATTCTATGTTAACAGGTGATCAGCATGGTGTGGTATCTTGGACATTGGATTAAGGGCCCTTCTACACTGCCACATAATCCAAATTATCAAAGCAGATCGTCCACATTATGTGCTTTGAACTGGATAATATGAGTATACACTGTCATATAATCCAGTTCAAAGCAGATAATCTGGATTTTATTTGGCAGTGTAGAAAGGACCGAAGACTCTGGAAGCCAGGGTTTGAATTCCCAGTTGGCCCTGGAAACCCAAGTGGTGATTTGGGTAAGTCACATTCTCTCGGCCTCAAAGGAAGGCAATGACCAACCCTGCTCTGAACAAATCTTGCCAAGAAATCTCTGTGATAGCTTTACCTTAGGGTTCCCAAAAGTAAAGAAAAAAAGAAAAGAAAAAAAAGACTTCAAGACACACAATACAACAATGGCCCATGGTCATGGACCTTGGCATTTCTGTTTTTATTAGGGTTGCCAGTTGAAATAAGAAATATAGCTCTTGGGTTGCTGTGAGTTTTCTGGGCTGTATGGCCATGTTCTAGAAGCATTCTATCCTGACGTTTCGCCCACATCTGTGGCAGGTATCCTCAGAGGATATGTTCATGTTCCTTTTCTGAGTGTGAAGAAGAATTAATTTTAGCAAATATTGTTTGCAAGGCAAACAGCATGTGCAGAAATTCACTCTTCTGCAGAGCCATTGAAGGGACAGAAGCTCTGTCATTTGTCTCACCGATTATAAATTAATAAATGTATGATCCTATTCCCAATTTGCAATAGGATGAAGATCATTACTATTCCAGTTGGGATTATCCTATTAATCTCAATGGGAATAGACCCATTGAATTATTTGAAACTTGATAAATTGACACTTCTGAAAACTCCATTGATTCAGGGATCATGCCTTCGCTGGAATTAAATTAAAACTTTTGAAAAAATGCTTCACCATTTTTTTTTACCTTTAATAGGACTAGACACATGAGGGCACCAAAGGCTTGGGGAAAAATATTGTGGCTCATACCTTTTCATGAAAGTTCTTCATTCTGGAATTAGTTTCAGTTTGGAAAAATATAAGCAGGTGACATGAACAAAAATTGCTATGAGATCAAAATTATTTTGTTGAAGTTTAGCTGGAACTTCATACATCATGGGAAAGGAAACCAGCACAAGGTTATAAGTAAATCTGCAACAAATCATTGCTGAACAAAGAGTATATCAGGCTTCTAGCCATTTCATCCCATTTTCACTGACTTTGAGTACATCTCTATTGTAGACAGATAGATCTTTTTATTGATTAGTCCACTAACCATATCAACAATAAAAACAAAGATTAAGCAGATAAATATACACTAATCACTATCCCAAAACTCCTTGTATAGTTAGCTATAATAAATTAAAACACAATAAAGCCTGATTAAATAATAAGTTTGGTAAAATGGGATTAAATTACAAGATAAAAGCAGGGGGAACAGAGTGATGAGTGTAAAAGAATCAGTCAAAGAATTTAGATAAGTTCATCGCCATGAAATTTGGTGAGGAAAAAAAGCAGTATTTGCCTCTGAAGGCTAAAGACCTTGTAAAACTACAACTCCCAGGATTCTATAGCATTAGCCATGGCAGTTAAAGTGGTGTCAAGCATTCATTCTACAGTGTTGGTGTGACCTTTCTGTAAACTCTCACAGACAGATGACATTTTTTAGGAGGGACCATCTGAAAACCTGGGGTTTCCCCAAACACTCTTTTGTGCATATCTGCAGTTTAAGGTGGCACAATTGAATATGATGAAATAAAATGAAAATAAAATAATAAATGCATACACAACTGTGTGTGTGTGTGTGTGTCTCTATCTGTCTATCTGTCAATCTGTCTATCTAATCTAGAGGTTCCCAACCTTTTTTTTTTGACCAGAGACCACTTGACCAGGGACCACTCTCCAACATTAGTACCAAAAGGGTTACGAATCAGTTTTTGGTCAACTTTAGCTTCACTTTGGTTATTTGGGGTGCTAATTCAGAAAATTGCATTGGATAGACCACATCAGCTTTAGTTGCTGATTCAGAACATATGCCATCCAGTAGTCGCCATCTGCTCGCCTACAAAAAATCATATTTAATAATCTAGAGCTGATGGGGTCTACCCAATGCAATTTTCTGAATTAACACCCCAAATAACCCCAAGAACAGGCCTAAAAATGAGGACATCAAGGCCCCTGCTTCCAGGCACCACATGGAACGGTTCCACTCAGGCAGAAGGAGGAGGAGGAGAAGCAGCAGTCAGGAGTAAATCCCAATTTCCCTCCTTTGTATGTGTACTGGTAAGTGTACAGTGTTCCCTCACTTATTGCTGGGGTTACGTTCCAGGACCACCGGCAATGTGAAAACCCGCGAAGTAGGTACACTATATTCATTTTAATATTTATACATTATTTTAGTAGTTATACACTATTTTAAGTCTTTATCAACCAATCGTGTGTTGATAATTCGCCTCCTTCTCCTCCTGTTGCTGCTTGGGCTCATTTTCTCTCCCTTCAGCTTCTCCTTCCTCCCTTCCTTAGGCTGTAAATTGTAAATTTTTATGATTTATAATATTCTTTTAGAGTTTATTGAAAAACCGTGAAACAGCGAATCGGGAAAAAGTGAACCACGAAGTAGTGAGGGAACACTGTATATAGGAATAAATTCACCTGAACTCACTGGGGCTTAAATCTGAACAGACATGCATAAGATTGCACTGTAAATCTAAATAATTTTTTCATACTGATCTGTAACTAACAATGCAATTCTACACAGTTCTATTTGGAAGAAGTCCTGCTGGGTTCCCCCCACCCGCCCGCCCACCCCCAACTCCATCAATCTGTTTGTTTGTTGTATGCATTACATTTCCATGCTGTTTTTCTTTTCTTTTGTTGTGGCATCAAGTTAAACTGAACCACCAGAGTTTAAGATGTTTTAATCCCATTGATCTAATAAAAATTTTATTTGATCAGTTGAATCAGTTACACCCTATTTGGAATAGTTAGCTCCATCCCAAGGTTATTACAACTGAAGTGGATATGAAGCATCAGCATCTGAGAAAGTTACTACAGTAGAGTCTCACTTATCCAACATAAACGGGCCGGCAGAACGTTGGATAAGCGAATATGTTGGATAATAAGGAGAGATTAAGAAAAAGCCTATTAAACATCAAAATAGGTTATGATTTTACAAATTAAGCACCAAAACATCATGTTATACAACAAATTTGACAGAAAAAGTAGTTCATTATACATTAATGCTATGTAGTAATTACTGTATTTACGAATTTAGCACCAAAATATCACAATGCATTGAAAACACTGACTACAAAAATGTGTTGGATAATCCAGAACGTTGGATAAGTGAGTGTTGGATAAGTGCGACTCTACGGTAGTTGGACCGAATCCTCTAGCCAATAACTATGTTGACTGGTGGATTATAGGAATGGCAGCCTAAAAAAAAGTTTTTTTCAAGCTCTGCTCAGAATTTATTTGATAGAAAAAGACACAGACCTCTGTATTTGTGTGGTTAAAAAAAATAAAGCTACACAAAAATATATTTGAAATATTCCATTGGGGCATGTGGGCTGGCTGGCCCTAGGAAACCACACGTAGATTTGGCAGCATTCTGGCCTATCTAATGCTTTGTTGGGACAAACCAAACATGATTCTGATTGTGCATCAGAACACATAATTTCTTCCATGCTTCACGTTGCCTTCCTTGTGTATGTGGAGGGTCTTTCTTGCATTTGATTAAAATCATCCTATGCAGAGGCAGGAACTAAGCTCATTGCAGCAAAGAATTTGAGGTCACTTCACTTGTTATGTGAGACAAATGTTGTTTTTAAAATATGTGAACACATGAGAGACAACTCCAGCTGATCGTTGCTTTGTTTGTCTGCATCTTTTTTCTGTCTCACAAAACATTGATACACAAAATATAAGTATAAAGTGAGTACACAAAGAACATAATGTGCTAAGAGCCATTGTATATTTCATGCTGCTTTTCCCCTTTGAATTCTTCGTTATTGAAAACCTAAATTTAGAGACTGCTCTTTCAGAAAATAATCAAGATGATGGCAATAAAAGAACAACAAACGCGTTTGTATAACTAACTACTAAAATGTAAATAATTTGTAATCTTATGAGTTTAAAATCCAATTGCTGGTCCCAATTAGAGTAGACTCAATAAATGAATGGTATTTAAATACATGCCAAATTATACTTCCTGTCTGATTTTGGAAGCTAAGGAGGGTCAGCCCTTGTTAGTACTTGGGTGGGAGACCACCAATGAATCCCAGGCGCTGTGAGATATATTTCAGAAGAAGGAAGTGGTAAAACCACCTCTGAAAAAATCCTATGACGTTAATGGGGTCAACAGATAACTGAAAGGCATGTGCACACACAATTGATTCAATAGGCCTACATTAGGTGGGACTAGCAATTGGATTTCAACTATGGCTTCTGGGACAGTGTATTGACTGATAACAACCTGCTGAAGTTGGAGAGTGAACATCAAATGGTTTCCATCAATGATGTAAGCCGCCCGAGTCCCCAAGGGGAGATGGGATGGGATATAAATAAAGTTGACTTGACTTGAACTCTAGTCTCTGGGTGCAACTACACTATAGAATTAATGTGGTTTGACATCACTTTAACTGCCATTAACTCCCAGGATTCCATAGTATTGAGCCATGGCAGTTAAAGTGGTGTCAGATTGCATTGATTCTACAGTGTAGATGCACCTTTAGAAGGGGAAAATTGGGCCTGGATCTTTCTCCCTGTTTCTGTGGAAAGACTTGCTTTTGTCTCCTGATGATGGGCCTTCATTGTCAGAGAAGCAAAGAAGAGACTGCTTGTAAATGTAGCAGAATAGAGGAAGGTCTGGGTCTAGAGAATCCAAAGTATTTCCAACCTTTCCAGACTTTGAAAATGTAAGGAGAACAAAAACAATTTTAAAAAACCTAGAAGGAGAATAAGGGATGAGACACTTGTCTCCCATCCTCATTCTCACTGTCTTAACAAAAATTCAGCAGCATATTGAATGCATTGGACACTTTGACCTTGCCCCTTTCTAATATCAATCATAAGATTGCATGCTAAAAAAGAAAAAAAAATAAAGGAAGTAAATGGAAGCAGAATCAATGTTCATACAGCTGGCCATATGTATCCGTGGGGTCTGCATGGATTCAACTAACCATGGTTCAAAGATATTTTTTAAAAAATCCAAGGCATAATCCTTCATATTTATATGCACTGAGCACTACACTAATGTGTAGACATATCATGTTGTAGGCTCTCACCATTTCACAGATCCTCAGGCTCTCTCTGACCCTTGTTTGAGTTATTGCCATTTTATATGAGAGACACTTTTTTACTATGCTATTGTATATAACAGGACCTTTTTTTTGGGATCCATGGATTCCTATAACCAAACCTCAAAGAAGGATTCAGCCTTATTTTATGAGATGACTAGCTTTGCCCGGCCACACGTTGCTGTAGCTTATGGGAATCCTTTGTTGGCCAGGTGGAATAGCAGTGAATAGCCTTGCAGTCTCAAAGCCTGGCCGTTTTCTGGAGTAGCTGGAGCTTTTTGGTGTATGAACGTAGAGGCATGGATGAGGGGCTGTGCTGCCAAGTTTAGTGTTTCTGGGATATGTAGTTTTGTTGTTTTGTCCTAGGCCGAAATTTCATTACCCTTTTATATAGATAGATGCTTCTTGAGGGTGGATCTCAGTAAGCAACATGTCATAAAAGAAGGATGAATCCTTCTCTGAAAGGCAGAGCTCAGAAAAAGTTACTTTTTCAGACTACATACAATCATTCTCCTCGCTCACAGAGCTAGTCATTACATGGCCTAGGATGTTCTAGGTAATATAGTTCAAAAAGTAACTTTTTCATGACAATGGAAGCACATTTTTAAAACTGTGTGTGCTTATTTCACTAGAGTTTTATCCTTGTTTTGTACAGTTGTTATTACATGTTATTTTCAGAAACCTTCCATCCAGGCAAACCATTTCTATTTGATCTGGCTGTCTTTCAATAACACAAAAGGCAGGAGAGGTGCCTAAAAACTTTCAGGTACTATATTATACTGCTTGCTTTTTGCAGATCTGTGCATAACTTTCAAAAGTAGCCTTTTGCAAGATCCGCAGCAGTCATGGCCATCTTAGTTCGGACACTCTGGGAGCTGTGGTCAAGAGTAATACACTTTCTGTGCTCATACTGTTATGTTTGTTGGGTTGGGGGTTTAAATCTATAGCAGCTGGAAAGCCATCCAATTTTTGTCCACATATATTCTGCCATATAATACAGTTAACTGCATTGTATGGCTGTGCAGATGGGGCGTTTGATTTTCCACAGAGCACCTGACTAGAGAATTTTTTGGAGAAGGACAGAGATGATGATGATGATGATGATGATGATGATGATGATGATGATGATGATGATTATTATTATTATTATTATTATTATTATTTAGATGGGGAGAAGGACTCTCTGGATCTCTTGATAACTCTCTGCATGATTTGCCACAGATTGGGCAAAGACTGCTAAATCTGTTATTTAAACATCACCAGCAACAAAATGACTATAGGGTCTGGTGAGGTGCTTTGAGTTTATCGGCAGAACCACTCAAGGAGAAAATAATCCAACAACTCCCCATAGAACTGCTCAGTGAGTAGGGACAGTGATTCTGGAAGCTATCGACCAGAAAACCCATCAATGGGAAAATTCACAGAAGCAACACTGAATTTCTCTGTGTGGTTCTCATGGAAAAAAAATTACAACTGCCTGAGAGGTCATCCTCTTGACAGGCTTATGATTTTTTAGAGAATCCAGACCTGCATCAGGACAATGGTTGAGGACTAATCTTGAAAACAAAATTAATAGCAGCTGTAGCAGTCTGGTATAAATTAAAATACAATGCCGTGTAAGTTTCCTGTTAGATGTATCTTTTAAGGCTTGTTTGTGTGCCGAGATTAATATTCTTCAGGACACTGCAATCTTCAATTGTCATTTTCCAGGCTATGATTCTGAAGTTATGAAATCCATTTCTTTGAAGATAATAGTCCCAATCATTGTCTGTATGTGTGTGTGTTTGTGTGTGAGTGCACAAATGGATGTGCATACTTAAACCATTGAGCAACGAATGGTGTTTTATGTAACTACTTCTTATGGTCCATAAAGTATATCCAGCCAAATTCCAGTTTGAGTCCTGTGCTTTGTGAATGCATTATTTAATCAGTAATGATATTTAGGCACTTGGATCAAAAACATTAAATGCAAGTTTACAACTTGGCTATGAACATCTAGATTGTGCCAAGGGTATAATCTATCAAGGGGTTCAGTGAAATCCATCAGTGAAAAAGTGAACTGCACAAGTGCTCAACATACGCATTATTCTGATGTAGGTAAAAGTTTCCCCTGACGTTAAGTCCAGTCATGTCTGACTCTGGGGGTTGGTGCTCATCTCCATTTCTAAGCCAAAGAGCCGGCATTGTCCATAGACACCTCCAAGGTCATGTGGCCAGCATGACTGCATGGAGCGCTGTTACCTTCCCGCCAGAGCAGTATCTATTGATCTACTCACATTGGCATGTTTTCGAACTGCTAGGTTGGCAGAAGCTGGAGCTAACAGTGGCTGCTCCTGCCACTCCCAAGGTTTGAACCTCAGACCTTTCGGTCTGCAAGTTCAGCAGCTCAGTGATTTAACACACTTCGCCACCGGGGCTCCCTATTCTGATGTATCTGGACACAATTTTTGCAGTCAGAAAATGAAATATGAAGTATAGATAGGCTCTATGGTCATCCATATGAAAAATCTGTGTATGGTACATGTAGGAATTGTGGTTGTCGTGGTCATAGTAGTTGTTCACTTGTTTTCTCCCTATAACTAGTTCCAATTTAGTTGCCTGGCTAAAGCTCTTTGAACCAGCTGAAGTTTCTGAATGCTCTTCAAAGGCATTCAAAATATATAAATTAATCCAAATGGCATGAATCTAAAGTCTATGTTGCTGGATCCAGACTGGATCAGACATCATTCTTGGCCATTGCACAAAGTTGAATTTCCAGGCACATGCTGAATCCATGAGTATACCCACAATATGAACCTCTGTCTTCACTTTCCCAATTTCTTGATCAGCCTTTTGACTGTTTGTGCTATCTTAAGTTTAAATTTGTTCCTCCTCCTCCAGTTCATTACCAGTTACAGGCAGTGGTTTAGAAATGAATCAGAAAAAGGTATAATAAGGTTGGGTGTCATCTTCAGACTCATGGCACTAGATTCCCAAATGCTTGAAACCTCTCCCAATGGTTCCATGAATATGTTAAATAGCAAAGTGAGCGAAACTAAACATGAGCAACCACACAGGGCAGCAGTTGAGGGTCAAACAGGAGTCCCACAGTACTACATAATAGATTAATCCCTCCAGGAAGGAGCAGAACAGCGGTAAAACTGTGCCTCCACATCCCATCCCATTAAGGCAGTCCAAAAGAACACCATGGTTGATGGCACTGAAACCCAGTGAGAGGTCAAGAAGATACAACAGGGACACACTCCCACCCAGTTCCAACCTTGGTTGTCTACCAAAACCAAAGCTTTTTGTGTCCTCTAGATACCACACTAAAAGGATCTTGATAATCTGTTTAATTCAGAAATGCTTGGACCTAGGAGGTTGCCACATGCTCCAGTAGGTACACAAAAATGGAATTTTGGAAACTTCGTAGTTAATAATTGTCCAATATGATGGACCATAGTTTCCATCCTATGGACTAAAATTGTATCTCATACGATATTAAGTTGGTCAGGATAGATTTAAATAAATCTATGAGCTTTTTTGTGCAGATTGTCTTTTCCTGTTCCACTTATATTTGTTGTTTTTGTGTGATGGCACCCAAGGTGAACCTATGATGGGGTATTCTGGGAAGGATTTACTTAGTGCCTTCCTCTGAGACTGAGAGACTGTGGGCTGCCTAAGGTCACCAAGTACACTTCTGTGACTAAGTAAAGAATAAAACCTAATCTCCAGAGTCATAGTCCAGCCCTCAAACCACCACGTCATGCTGGCACTATATCTACATGCCATATATCTAATCTAATTAAATTGGAAGATTGATCTGGGAAGGGCTGGCCAAAGATCTCGTCTGATTTTGGAAGCTAAGCAAAATCAGCCCTGGATTGCTGTGAGTTTTCCAGGCAGTATGGCTTTGTTCCAGAAGCATTCTCTCCTGACATTTCGCCCACATCTATGGTAGGCATCCTCAAAGGTTGTGAGGTCTGTTGGAAACTAAGCAAGTGGGGTCAGAAGAGAATGCTTTTGGAACATAGCCATATAGCCTGGGAAACTCACAGAAATCCAGTGATTCCGGCCATGAAAGCTTTCAACAACACACAGAATCAGCCCTGTTACTGCCTGGATGGGACATCACCAACAAATACTAGGTGCTCTAGACTGCATTTCAGAGGAAGAAACTGACACAACAACCTCCAATTATTTCTTGCCAAAAAACCCCAAAAACCTTATGAAATTCATAAGATCACCATGCAGCGTACTTTTCCTAAGGATAATACATTGCCTTCCCTGATACTTAGACCATTTGGATTACCGGAAATATGGAAATGAAGACTAATTAGTAAATTGTTACGGTAAAGGTAAAGATTTCCCCTGACATTAAGTCCAGTCATGTCTGACTCTGGGGGTTGGTGCTCATCTCCATTTCTAAGCCAAAGAGTCGGCGTTGTCCGTAGACACCTCCAAGGTCATGTGGCCGGCATGACTGCATGGAGCACCGTTACCTTCCCGCTGGAGCGGTACCTATTGATCTACTCACATTGGCATGTTTTCGAACTGCTAGGTTGGCAGAAGCTGGAGCTGACAGCGGGCGCTCACTCCGTTCCCAGGATTTGAACCTGGGGCCTTTCGGTCTGCAAGTTCAGCAGCTCAGTGCTTTAACACGCTTTGCCACCGGGTAAATTGTTATGCATAAAAAATTACAAGGAGACTTAGTGGACTAGAAATGAATGGTGATAGCACCAAAAATATGGTAAACAAGTTGCTGATAATCACATGGTTAGCAATTTCGTACCATCACAAGGATCTGCTAGGAGGCTGTCCTGCACCAGTCCCATTGGCATAAACAGTTCCATTGTGATGATTTTATGCTGATATTGTTTATTTCCTGGGGGATTTTAGAAGAAATCATCTCAGCAGTTTGCTCCTTAGACTTCAAAAAGCCCTTTATCAGCCCATAAAGGAGGAGGCATATACTATTGTCATACTCCATGTTGTGTTGAAATGGAGCCAGGATTGTCAGAGACAGAGTGGCAGGGACTTCTTGATTTTCAGGGATGATGATTTAATCTGCCACTCATCTTTACCTTCCCTGTTTCCTTAGATGTGGTTCTCATGGTAGGAGGATTCAGCTTGGATGGATTTTCCCAGCTAGATATTACTGAGTGAGCCTGAGCCTGTTACCCAAGCACACATACACAAAGAGAACTGCCTGAATTTTTGCACTCCTTAGGGCCACCACTATGGGGGTTGTCAGGTTTATTGCCTAGAGTTCAATTTCTATAGCTATATCATTGGTCCTTCATAATACGTCCCATACTGAAGTGAGCCACACTCAATGAACACTTAGATCAAACAAAATTTGTGAATCATTATGAGTCATCAGGGATGAATCTACGCTGTGGAATTAATGCAGTTTGACACCTCTGTAACTGCCATGGCTCAATGATATGTAATCATTGGAGTTGTAGTTTTAGCATTCTCTGCCAACGAGTTCTGGTGCCTTACCAAACTACAAATTCCTGGATTCGCTAACATTCAGCCACGGACCACGGTAGTGTCAAAATGCACAGATGGCCAAGCAGCCAGGCTCTAAAAAGTGTCAATAATGACAAAGTTCTGTTCCTGGCTTGAAAGTGTGTGTTCCTGTTTCATCGTGCAGTGCTGACTTGGGCAGAAGTGTGACAGATACTTCATGAAATGTCTGGAGAGCACAGTTTTTCTGGCCAGGAACCAAGAACAGAACTTTTGCAGAGATCTGCATATCCGTATATCCTTTTAAAAAAAAAAGCTGCTGAGATTTCTGGTGGAAGTCCCACAGTGACCATGTTGGGAGCCTCTAAATCTTAGAACAAAGCAGATAATCTGAACAATGGAGGCAGAAACCCAGGACTAACAGTTCTGCATGTGGACCTCTTCTGAAGTCCTGGGATTTTTTGCCCCTGTTTAAAACCGGTGATTTAGTGCTGTCTGGAAGCGCCCTGAGTTCCCATTCAAGTGAGATATATGATATTAAGAGAAGCAACATGGTATGGTTTGAACACTGGATGATGACTTTGGAGATCAGGATTTGATCCTCTGCTTGGCCATGGAAACCCACTGGGCTAGTCACACAATCTCAGCCCCATGAAAGGGTTACCTGAGGGTTGCCATAAGTTGGCGATGACTTGAAGGCACACAAAAACAAGATGGGAGTGTGGCCATTGATCCGACCTTAACATTCTTTTGTGTTCTGCTACAGAAAGCTTTAAAATAGAGGTTTCCTTTAGCTGGTAGCAAGACACAAAACAGGGGTAACTTAACTCTTTTGAGACTCAAACTGATTCTTCTTCCTAAATCCTGGCCACCATCCAACACAACATTAAGCATATTTAAGCTGCTTGATTTCAAGAGCTTAAGTGTGCTTAATTCTATGTTGGACGCAGGCCACGAAAACTTTTAAACTCTATTTTCAAACTCTTCCTACACAGTTTGAGCTTCTCCATATTTCATATTTTGTGCCACAGAAACTGTTGGTGGTGTGGCTCAGGATGTACACAATAATGCTTATCTAAACATTGACTCCAAAAATAAGTCATTCTGTCCTTTGATTTCATTTTGGCTTTTTTTTTTCACCAACCTTCCTACTCACCCTTATGAAGTATGGAAGCCCTAAGGCCCTTTCCTCTGGCCCCCTGTTCTTCCGAGTGCTCTTCATTAATGGCTAGATCCTAAAGACACTATTCAGACAAAACTTTCATTGTAGAGTCAGACAATAAGACTCAATCCTGTGAAGATTTACATATGTGCTTAATTTTTTTTACCCAGTGAGTCATTTTAGAGACTTCAGTAAGCATTAGATCAGAGTCTGGGATGTAGTAATGACATTTTAAAATGTTTTGCCTTGGGAAAACTTGGCTGATTTTTATACTACAAAGGTCCACATTATGAAACTTGCATTATTCCCTAAGGCTGATATGTGGATCACCGTGCAATTCTCAACTTGTGTATAGTACTACTGTGGGTTACCCAAAGAGACCAGATCTCATGAGATGTTGGAAGTTGTACAGGTCTGGCCTAGTTAGTCCTTAGATGGGAGACAGCCAATTGATACTAGATTTTTCAAATTATATTTCAGAAAAAGCTAATGGCTAAACCATCTCTTGGTTTTACAAAAAATCTTAAATTCATGGGGTCCCCATATGTCAGCAGGTGACTTGAAGGCACAAACACACACGACACACGCTGTGGGATTTGTTTTCTAACTAAGTCTGACTAAATCCAGCTTTGCTTGATTTTAGATGAGTTCATTTTTTCTGTTGTGCTTGGCCTTTGAATTATATTTTAATGAAGTTAGCTCTGCTCTTTGTTTTTCCAGAAGATTATCTCCTGTTCTTAATTACCTTTAAAACGAACAGTCAAGTCTTTTTCTTGAATCAGCAAGAAGACATACTTTCTGCCTTCCTGAACAATTAATACATAATGTGGTAGATGAACATTCGGAAAGTTACTTCATAAACTTATGGTGCCCAGAAACACCTAGACATCATAGTTATTAGACAGCCATGTTGGCTGATGGATTAGACACATTGTAGTTCAAAAAAGAAACTTTCTTTGTTGATAAGTAGAGTTGTTTAACCATAAATTTCACCCCAAGAAATGCCCTACTAGATATCAATGGAACAAAGAGGGGGAAATGCTCATCAGGTGTATGGGTCAATATGGTTCAATATGGATCAAAGTCCCTTTCCTGCCTATATATAAGAAAAGTGATATAGATTGAAAACATCTGTTGAGACCAAGTTTTCAAACAGCCTCCATGCGATATTTCAAATGGAAATGTTTCTTTGCCATACATGTGCAGAAGAAGAGATATTATAGTACAGTAGAGTCTTGCTTATCCAACCTTCGCTTATCCAATGTTCTGGATTATCCAACGCAGTCTGCCTCCTGCCTGGATCCACAGCTGTTTCTCTAGGCAGCAAGGACTGAACTTTTTACGGATTTAACTTCCAACAATGTTGTTACCGTAAATTCATTTTATGCAATTCTATCTTTTATTTGTCGTCAATTTTTAGTAGTCAATGTTTTTGTAGTCAGTGTTTTCAGTGCATTGCGATGTTTTGGTTCTAAATTCGTAAATACAGTAATTACTACATAATGTTACCGTGTATTGAACTGCTTTTTCTGTCAGTTTGTTGTAAAATATGATGTTTTGGTGCTTAATTTGTAAAATCATAACGTAATTTGATGTTTAATAGGCTTTTCCTTAATTCCTCCTTATTATCCAACATTTTGTTTATCCAACGTTCTGCTGGCCCATTTATGTTGGATAAGTGAGACTCTACTGTAAATTGAAAACATCTATTGAGGCAAAGTTTTCAAACAGCCTCCATGTGATATTTCAAATGGAAATGTATCTTTGGCATACATGTACAGGAGAAGAGATATTATAGTACCTTCCTTTGAGATTTTGGAAAAGTCATACAGTATTTTTGTCTACAACTCCAAGCTTTGATCAGTCTAATAGTGTCCATGTTAGCTATGAGATTCAGGCAGTTGCAATCCCAGAAATAACTTTACAGAGCACTCCTTTCTTCAACCATACAACCATCTTGTATGAAGCAACTGTGCAAGGTAATGAAGGTCAATTTTGACCCCACTGATCCACCAATTGGCCATACCAAGGCATTGTGGCACAATGCAAGTGGCATCATGCCACTTTGAGTAGTCATAGAATCATAGAGTTAGAAGAGAACACAGGGGCCCTCTCACCCAACAACTTGTCATTCAATAATACAAAAATAAAGCAGGACTGACATATGTCTAACCAATATATCTTCAAAGACCTCCAAAGAATGGAGGCCACAACCCCTAAAGCCATTTTGGGAAGCTGCCGGCAGGTAGGGTATCAGATTGTCATGAAACCTGGAACAGACTAAATTGGAGGTGCTAAGCCTCCTCTCAAAATCATGTGGCAAACTTGGATCACAAGGTATAGTTGAACCTAAATGATCAAGTACAGGCAATCCCTGAGTTACAAACATACGACTTACAAATGACTAAGATAACCGGAAATGAGAGAAATCAACCCCTAGAAAATGTGTCTTCACTGAAGCTTCATCCCCAATCCTTATTTGCACACCAAACCCAATTTTTCAAAATCCAATTATCACAGGGACAGAAAGTGAGGTGAAATCTTCTGAACAGGGACACAGACAGCAAAAAAAAAACACCACAGGGGTGTTAACCCTGTGGGGATTTGTAAAAGGCACCATGATGTAATAGGTTGACTGGAAAGGCAGGTGTCGGCAGCTGATTGGCTGAGCCAGCCAGGAGCCAGAATTCCAATTGGCTACTGTCTCTAGCTTGCTGCTGAGAGAAACGGTTTTAACTGCCATTTTCACCTCAGAGAGTGAAGAGAGCACTGACTCGAAACAGCCAAGAATGAAATGGCTGCCAACTCTCTGAAACCTGATTAGAGTCTCACTTATCCAACATTCGCTTATCCAACGTTCCAGATTATCCAACGCATTTTTGTAGTCAATGTTTTCAATACATCGTGATATTTCGGTGCTAAATTCATAAATACAGTAATTACTACATAGCATTACTGCGTATTAAACTACTTTTTCTGGCAAATTTGTTGTATAACATGATGTTTTGGTGCTTAATTTGTAAAATCATAACCTAATTTGATCTTTAATAGGCATTTCCTTAATCCCTCCTTATTATCCAACATATTTGCTTATCCAGCGTTCTGCCGGCCCGTTTATGTTGGATAAGTGAGACTCTACTCTATTTCTAAGGCAAATGAGGCATATTTAAAACTGTTTATAAGAACTGTTATTTTCCTCTGTTCTCTGTAAAAATTCAGAGAGACTGCTGTATATATTGTTGCTCTGTTTGATCTTTTGAACTGAAGTAAAGTTACTGTTACTTATTACACAAACCTGAGTGACACGTTATTACACTGCAGGGTATATTTTGGTTCAGAAACAGTAGTAAAGCTTCTATTTATTTACATCTACAACCTCCAACAAACCCTCCCCTATACTATCAAAAGCATGATGTAGATATGCATGCTTTCGATAACATATACATACCTGGCTGGAGGTACACTTTAAAATGTACGTGTTGCAACTTACATACAAATTCAACTTAAGAACAAATCTATAGAACCTATCTTGTTCATAACTTGGGGACTACCTATACTAAGAAATATTAAGACAGATGTTTCATGGATCCCTCTGAGGAATAATAAAGTCCCCTTGCAATCTATCCTACCTACAAAGGAATGGGAGTAAGCGACACTGAACAAATGGAAGGGGCTTTTAAGTATATATTGTGCTTGTTAGAGTCTTCAGTTTTAACAACGCTTCAGTGATGATGTATGGGAAGAGCAATTTCCCATCACCCTGCAAGTACAGTGGAGTCTCACTTATCCAACATAAACGGGCCGGCAGAACGTTGGATAAGCGAATATGTTGGATAATAAGGAGGAATTAAGGAAAAGCTTATTAAACATCAAATTAGATTATAATTTTACAAATTAAGCACCAAAACATCATGTTTTACAACAAATTTGACAGAAAAACGTAGTTCAATACGCAGTAATGCTATGTAGTAATTACTGTATTTACGAATTTAGCACCAAAACATCACAATGCATTGAAAACATTGACTACAAAAATGTGTTGGATAATCCAGAACGTTGGATAAGTGAGACTCTACTGTAGTTCAATACGCAGTAATGCTATGTAGTAATTATTGTATTTACGAATTTAGCACCAAAACATCACAATGTATTGAAAACATTGACTACAAAAACATTGACTACTAAAGGGCAGACTGCGTTGGATAATCCAGAACATTGGATAAGCGAATGTTGGATAAGTGAGACTCTACTGTACTTGTAAGTAGGCAAAATTAATAATAGTCTGGTTGTCAGTGTTGTACCTTCCATCCCATCTTAAAAACAGTTTCAAAATTCCTGCAGATTGCTTTATCTGCAAGCTGTTTTCTTAAACTAAGGCATTTTGGAGTGAAAATAATGCCTCAAATAAACAAAAAGGGGGCTTTGGGATCTTGGTGATATTCCAAGGAGCTTAAGGGGTGGAAAAAGAAGGGATGAGGGATATCTTGCACACCATACTTTCCTCACCTCTGCTATATTAGCAATATTTTGTAAAAAAAATATGGAGGGACGACATATGCAGTCTGAACTTCTGTTTATTTTCTTCAAAAAATGAAATTGAAATTAGCTTTAACCATAGAAGCAGAATGACATTACCAAATCCCTTGGCATCTTGTTGGTGAAAGGTCTATAGATGTTTCATTAGGAAACAAAGTGGAAAAACACAGCTCACTTTGTGTACTGGAGAGTGCTTAAGAACTGCAGCAGGATTAGATTTCCTTGAGCTGAAAATGATTTGTCATGGTATTCAATGCAGATGCAGAGCCAAGGAGAGGAAACCGGGGTGGAGGGGGATATTCCTCTCCTGCTGCCTTTGTCCATTCTCCTAGAGATAATATTTGATTTTTCGCCTGCCTCTTTGAAAATCGGACGGTTATCCTCAAATGAAATGCAGAGCTTGGGAATGTTATTGTATTGGACTGCAGCTCTCAGAACCCCCCAGGAATGCTGAATAGGGATTATGGGAATTATAGTTCAAAAAGTAACATTTCCAGACTCTTATAACATTATTATAGTGTGGTATTATTTTAAATTGTTTCGGCCTTATTTTTCTAAGTAATAAATGACTTAATATATAGGCTGAGCATTCTTTATCCAAAGGTTTGGGACCAGAAGTGTTTTGGATTTTTCCATGTTTTAGAATATTTGTATCTGCATATATGTAAATAATCTTGGAGATGGGATCCGAGTTTAAAGATTAAATTAATTTATGGTTCATATGCATGTCAATTGAAAGCAATATTATATACAAATTTTGAAACAATCAGAAAGCAAAAATCTCAGACACTCGTGTGGATAATTTTGATTTTGGAATATGTTGAATATTCATCATAGTTACTACTTTTAAGATTTCGGATACTGCTTTAAATTGTACTAACCTCAGTATGTTTGGAGTCCCCAGTGGCACAGTGGGTTAAATTGCTGAGCTGCTGAACTTGCTGACCAAAAGGTCGCAGGTTTGAATCTGGGGAGCAGGGTGAGCTCCCGCTGTTAGCCCCAGCTTATGACAACCTAGCAGTTTGAAAACATGCAAATATGAGTAGATCCATAGGTACCTCTGTGGTGGGAAGGTAACAGAGCTCCATGCAGTCATGCTGGCCACATGATCTTGGAGGTGTCTATGGACAACGCCAGCTCTTCGTCTTAGAAATGGAGATGAATACCAACCACTAGAGTCAGACACGATTAGACTTAATGTCAGGGGAAAACCTTTACTAATATGTTTGTTTGATATATATCCAACCTTTTTCCCACCATGGGATTCAATGTGATGAGATTCTTCAATATAAGGTGGACTATTAATATTTTAATGCATAAATAAATCAAGATTACTCAAATAAATTAAAGAAACATATTGTGTGACTTCTGTGGACCATGTTGTTCTCCTGGTCAGAGTAAAGATCTGCTAAGTGAAGATAAAGTGAGAGGAAGACAAATATATCTATCACTGCAGAACTAGTACAAAAAGGTAGGATATAAATGCAATAAATAAATACTATAAATAATTTAATTTGCTATATCATCCAAATATATTGGGACAGAATGCATAGATGTTTGCTTGAACCTCATTGTATAGTAACGGGACGTTTTGAGATATAAATCTCATCTTGAATATTTATTTCAGTTTGGATGATGTATAAATATTTTCTTGACCTCCGTATAAAGTACAGATGGGACATTTTGAGATATTCTTGGCTTTATGTTCCCACAATCTCCTGGCCAGAGCAACTGGCATAGACCAAAGGACAATACATACAAATTACATATTTGCATCCCCTCCAACATTTCGCCAATGGAAACCAGAACATATGTAGGAAAAAAAACATCAGAATGTGGTCAAGATGAAAATAGTTATTAATGAGGATGACAAAAGCTAGGATAGGCTTTAGCTATTTGCTTTTGCTTGAAACTAAAGGGAGGTATGAGCCCCTGGTGGTGCAGTGTGTTAAAGCGCTGACCTGCTGAACTTGCGGACCGAAAGGTCACAGGTTCGAATCTGGGGAGTGAAGTGAGCACCTGCTGTTAGCCCCAGCTTCTACCAACCTAGAAGTTCGAAAACATGCAAATGTCAGTAGATCAATAGGTACCACTCCGGCGGGAAGGTAACAGCGCTCCATGCAGTCATGCCGGCCACATGACTTTGGAGGTGTCTGTGGACAACGCCGGCTCTTCGGCTTAGAAATGAAGATGAGCACCAACCCTCAGAGTCGGACATGACTGGACTTAATGTCAGGGGAAAACCTTTACCTTTACCTAAAGGGAAGAATGAGACACCTCCCCCCCCCCCCCCGCCTACTGAATTAATAGAGTGCAAAATGCTTCTGTCCATGAACTAAGCTTACAGCAAACTGAACATCAAGAAGTTATGTGAGACAAGGAGAGAGAAACTGGGACATTTTAAAAGTGGAATGACAGGGTTAATCAGGACTGTCCCTGACAAGTTAGGACAGTTGAGCAATACACACTTTTTATGGCATTGATCACATTAAATATTTGGGGTGGTTGGAGAATACAGCGGGCTCAAAGGCCACACAGGAACCCCTTGTTCTCGGCTTTGCAAATTATCATTGCAGTATATACAAATTATATTCATTGCATATGGAAACTCTCCTTTTCATTCTTGCTTTTTAGTGTTTTACTAGTTGTTGGGTATGTAAATGCTCTTCTGTTTTAATATGTTCTTGTTGCAAACTACCCATCACTCAAAGGCTAACACATGAACTGATGAGCTAGTGACGCATGGGAAAGCTTTTCTTGTGCGTTGGATCTGTGGTGACTCATTTGTACAAACCAATCCACATTAATTGCATAATGAAATCAAGAGTATCTCCATGTTCAAAAGGGTAAGTGCAACTGAGTTCATAATGATGACATCCTACAGTATGCTTTCATCATGGTTGAGGGGAATACAAACAGGAATGCAAAGATTTGATATTTTTGGCCAGATTTGAGGAAGTTGATACTATCCCTCACTTTCTCCCAGGGTAAAACAGAATTGGTTTATTTCAACAGATCTTTCATTTTTATTTTATTATGTATAAGATCTATTCATATTGACAGACTGCAGTTCTAAGATGATTCTTGCATCTTTAAGAAAGGAGTGTATTAAAAATATTATATAATGTAATAATATTATAATATATCATAATATAATATTATCATTTCTGCTCACCTTATTTTCTTTTGCATTTGTGCAACTGTTGAAAGCACAAGAGCTTCTCTCAGGATATGGACTGAGCCGGTGCACAGCTATACATCCATTGCCATTTTATCTGAGAGCATGGTACAGTAGAGTCTCACTTATCCAACACTCGCTCATCCAACATTCTGGATTATCCAACGCATTTTTGTAGTCAATGTTTTCAATACATCGTGATATTTTGGTGCTAAATTCGTAAACACAGTAATTACTACATAGCATTATTGCATATTTAACTACTTTTTCTGTCAAATTTGTTGTATAACATGATGTTTTAGTGCTTAATTTGTAAAATCATAACCTAATTTGATGTTTAATAGGCTTTTCCTTTATCCTTCCTTATTATCCAACATATTTGCCTATCCAACATTTTGCCGGCCCGTTTATGTTGGATAAGTGAGACTCTACTGTACCTTGAATCCTATAGTGTACACAGTATAGTCAGGGTAAACTATTCAAAATAAACTTAAGATTGCCATAGGCTTTAGCACAGCAGGTAAAACCACCAGCTGCAGTAAATCTTGTTAAATCTAAAGGTTGACAGTTCAAAGCCCGGGTCAGGGTGGGCTCCTGGCCTGTAGCCTAGCTTCCGCCAACCTAGCGGTTCGAAAGCAAAATGTGAATAGATTAATAGGTACCGCTTAAAAGTGGGGAGGTACTTTAAAGTCACCCATAAGAAAATACTAGATAATGCCAGCAATTCAACAAAGAAGAAAGTTTACAAACAAAAGCTCTTCAACAGGGAGATGGAGCAACAGCACCCCCACCCTTCCATGGCCGGAACCGAACACAAGTCTCTGAGATGCCGAAGATGGGAAAAGCCTCTTCTATATACAATTGTCTGTCTTGTCTGTGTATAAAAATGGCATTGAATGTTTGCTGCATATGTATGTTCTGTGATCCGTCCTGAGTCCCCTGCGAGGTGAGAAGGGTGGAATAGAAATACTGTAAAGAAATAAAGAAATAAATGTTTCAACTCTGTTTATCCTGGGCTTATCATTTATTTTGGAAATAAATACCATAAATGTTCATTTTTATTCAAAACTCAAAATCCTTTGTGTGGAATTTTATTTACAGGCTGGGTTTCAGTTTACATTATTTACATTTAATTAAAAAAAAACCCACCAACATGTTGCTTATTTTCCGCTCTTTCTCATGAATAGTGATGACTGAAGGCTGATAAACAACAAAGCTGAACGCTACAAGATTTTGCTGTCAGTCGCTTAAATCAGGAATAGTTTTAAGTCTACTGTTACCTTCACTGGCTCATGAGACTACAAAAAGTGCTCAGCTTTCCTAAAGCCATATATCTTTGCCTTATCCCGCAATTTGAACTTCCTCTTACAGAAGCATTGGCTGGCACCTCACATTTTTACTGTTCTTTCCCTGTCATGCATCCACATCATTAAAGTATATCTACGTTATTCAGTCAGATTTGCATGAATTAATCCCCATAATTCAACAAAACATTGTAATTGGCCAACATGAATACCTGAATTCATTGGGCGTCAGATATTAAAATTATTTTAATACAGTTATTTATAAGACCAAGATGTAGTGGTCTGAGTGTTGGACTAGAGTACTGGGAAGCCAGGTTTAAATCCTGGCTTGGTCATCGAAACCCACTGAGTGGCCTTGGTCAAGTCACACACTCTCAGCCTCAGAAGAAGGCAAGAGCAAATCCCCATTGTGCAAATCCTACCAATAAATGTTAACCTTAAAAGAGTTGTAAGTCAGAAATGAAGGCACAAAATAACAGCAATGTATAAAACCCAGCAAACAATGCAGTTGTCGCTCTGCATGTGCAGTTTTTACTTTTGTGGATTTTATTATCCATGAATTTGATTTAAAATGTTCTCTCTAGGAATATCTAGGTCTTGCACTGTGATTCTATTGTCAGCATCCAGCAGAACTTGACCATGGAGTCATGCTGAAGAACCAGAAATGTCCAGAGAAATATTATTTCAGATAAAAGTAGGAATTTTAAATGTATGGTTTTTCACTTCCATGGGAGTCCTGTGCCCCTGAGCTTAGTGTATATGGAAGGAAGCCTAATTTAGTTAATATTTATTGTTTGCTATCTTTCCTTCAGTGAGGACAAAGCAGTGTGTGGCTCCCAACATTTATCTTCATAGCAACCTTAAATTGAAGCAGATTGGGCTCATTGCAGTTGTTTTAAAGTCAACCAACTGATTCGATGAGAGTTTAGCAAGCCAACCCTTGCAAAAACTACAGTCACTCAATATATCTGTTCTGTGGGAACTGAATTTAGGTTACTGCTTGAACCACATCCATCCTCTGGGGCCCCTTCTACCCTGCTATATAATCCAGATTATCAAATCAGATAATCCATGTTATTTTATTATACGACTCTATACTGCCATATAATCCAGTTCAAAGCAGATGATCTGGATTTCATATGGCTGTGTAGAAGGGGCCTGAGTTTCATGGTTGAGTACAGCCTTGACCCTGGATCTCTTAAGCCTTTGTCACTCACCGGATCATACAGAACGAAGTCTCTTCTGCAAGGATATCTATCTACCATGATTCGTATGCATATGGACAACTACCAAGAAAATAATGTTTCTTGCATCATTGGTTTTTTCCCATTACGCAAACGTCATTGATTAACCTCAACAGAAGTTCAACAAAATAAGTGACAAGATTGCTCCAAAGTTGATGCTTAACCTCTTCATTTGTGAATTGTGAATCTGCCAAAAAACACTACATCTCAGATGTTTTGAAATCTGTATCTGTGGAATTTTATCGGTGATAGTTCTTCATTCACATAACCAACACAGCACCAAAAACTATTGACATCCAGCAATGGAGGTACTTGTTTGAAGTAGTATGTGAATACAAGATAAAGAGATACAGTGATGTCTATGATGTGGCAAATGACTTTTATTTATTCACTAAAACACATGTATTTATTTATTTAGATGTTTGTAGCCTTCTCTTTATGCCAAAACCCCACTATAAGGAAAATGAATCCTAGGCAAGTTTCTGTATATGGGTCTGTACACTTCCAGCCATACATCCACACTATACCAAAGTTGGCTACTTCACAATCTTTGTGACCTTGCACCTCTGTGACTTTGTTCCTCTCTGACCTTGTACCTTTGTGACATTGCACTTGCTACCCTCTGAAGCTGCTGAGGAGTGGGTTTGAAGAAAGAATATTCTGAAATGCTGCAGCAATGTGTCATCATTTTGCTCCACCTCTGAAACCGGTTTCCAGATACTGTCCATTCCAAGATCTCTACTACTACAACATCTAAATAGTGACACATGCGTATGACTTTGTCCACAAGAGTCAGTGTCATATAATGGAGACATTACTGAGGTGGACTTGAGGACATCCAGTTTCAAGTCTCCATTGAGCTATGAAACTCATTCTTCAGTCTCAACCGCAAGATTGTTGTGAGAACAAGAGAAGCACATCAATTATGTTGTATTTTACCTTTAATTCAATTGAGGAAAAGGAGGACATAAATGTACACAGGGCTGACAGTGATGGTAGTGGCAACCATAATAGAAATTTTATTACATTGTTTGCTTTCTCTTTGACAAAAGGTATTTGACATATGGTAGATAAATGTTTTCCCCTGACATTAAGTCTCCTCGTGTCTGACTCTGGGGGTTGGTGATCATCTTCATTTCTCATCTGAAGAGCCGGTTGTCCATAGACACCTCCAAGGTCATGTGGCTGGCATGACTGCATGGAGCGCAGTTACCTTCCCGCCAGAGTGGTACCTATTGATCTATTCACATTTGCATGTTTTCAAACTGCCAGGTTGGCAGAAGCTGGCGCTGACAGTAGGAGCTCACCCTGCTCCCCGGATTTGAACTGCTGACCTTTTGGTCAATAAGTTCAGCAGCTTAGAGGTTTAACCCACTGCGTGACTGGGGGTGCATATAGTAGGCCATGAAAATGCCAATTGTCATGGATCCAAAAGAAGGCAGAGATGAGCAAAGTGTGGCTCATGGTTCACATGTGACCCTTCCACCAGACATTTTTGTGGTTTCCTGGGCCGCTTAGGAGGTCAATTTTGGCATTTCTCTTGAAATGTTCTCTGGTGGAGAATGCATGGCATTTTTGTTATGTATGGGGGGAGGGGAGAGAGACCACTGATCAAATAAAACTCCAGTGTGGATTCACAGTTCTGCTGGCATGCAAGTCACCAGCTATGTATGACTGGCAAGGAGTCTAATAGCACCTAAAAAGACCGGATCTTTGATTTTTAAGATATTTATTTATTTATTTACATTATTTATATTCCGTCCTTCTCACCCTGAAGGGGACTCAGGGTGGATCACAATGTACATATACATGGCAAACATTCAGTGCCATTAGATATATAACATACAGACAGAGACACAGAGGCAATTTAACATTTTCCAGCTTCCGGCTTCATGAGGGTATGCTCGATTCTGGGCACAGGGGGAGCCACTGCTTCATCATCCACTGTGACACCGAGTCCTTGATGGAGTACTTCTACATTCTTCCACACACTGATGGACATTTTTATGGTGACGTAAATTATTTAAATTAGCCTCCCTGCATAAAGTGGTACCTAAATTTCCTACTTGACAGATGCAACTGTCTTTCGGGTTGCTTAGGTAAACAACGAGCTAGACTATTTAATGGTCAGGTGCTCAATCCAACCCTGGCTGGTTTCAAACTTAATGCTTTTTTTAAATAATAATTTTATTAACATTTTTTCAGTAGGTTATACATAAAAAGCAGTCGGGGGGGGGGGAATCTAGATGAGTCAGAAGATGGGATGAGGAAAGAAAGAGAAGGGAAAAAAGGGGGAGGATTTCCAATATTAAAGAAGGGGGGAATAGTAGAGGGTAGATAACAAGGGGTAGGGGTTTTTTTTGTTTTCCATTCTTTTCCGTTGTGGTTGTCTTTCTTTTTATTTTCCTCCGCTCCTATACCTTAGGACTGTTTAGTAACCTATTGTGTCCCTTATTCTTAGTCTTCACTTCGCTCTTTCTGTTTTTATCTTTTGCCATAATTCTCCATTTTCGCTGATATAGTTATCAAGGCTGCTCCAATCTATTTGCTTTATATAACTTCCTGTATTCTTCTTTATATAACTTCCTGTATCCATATCCCTAATCTCCATAACTTTTTCCACCCAGTGCATCAAGGATGGTATTTCCTTTAATTTCCAGTTTTTTGCATATAATATTCTTGCCGCTGTTGTCAACAAAGTAAATAAAATGTCATTTTTTAAATCAAACTCTGTTTCTGAGTGTCGTTCCTAAGAGAAAGTACTCTTGGTTTTTTGGGGGGGAATTTTGACTTTAATATTTTCTGATATTCTCCATGAATCATAGTCCAATATTTTGTAGCTTCCTTACAGGACCGCCACATGTGATAATAGCTCCCTCCCTGATGTTGACATTTCCAGCACATATTCTGGATATTTTTGTACATTTTTCCTAGTATTTGTCGGGTCATGTACCACCTATGGAACTTATTGCTTTTGTGGACTTCAGGCCATTTAATCAATCAGGGGTTCATCTCTACATGATTAAATTAATGGAGCTTGACACTATCTCTATGCTGTGCAATCCTGTGATGTGTAGTTTGATGAATCACCAGCATTCTTTGGTAGAGAAGACTACCGTATATACTTGAGTATAAGCCAACCCGAATATAAGCCAAGGCACCTAATTTTACCGCAAAAAACTGGGAAAACATTGACTCGTATAAGCCAAGAGTGGTAAATTTCAGAAATAAAAATAGATACTAATAAAATTACATTAATTGAGGCATCAACAGGTTTAATATTTTTGAATATTTACATAAAACTGTAATTTAAGATAAAACTATCCAACTCTGGTTAAATCATTAGTCTCATCTTCTTCAATGTAAATGGGCTTACGTATCCTTTTAATAATAATAGAGTAAAATAATAAATGTAACAATACAGTAGAGTCTCACTTATCCAACATAAACGGGCCGGCAGAACATTGGATAAGCAAAAATGTTGGATAATAAGGAAGAATTAAGGAAAAGCCTATTAAACATCAAAATAGATTATTATTTTACAAATTAAGCTCCAAAACATGTTATACAACAAATTTGACAGAATAAGTAGTTCATTACACATTAATCCTTTGTAGTAATTACTGTATTTACGAATATAGCACCAAAATATCACAATGCATTGAAAACATTGAGTACAAAAATGCGTTGGATAATCCAGAACGTTGGATAAGTGAGTGTTGGATAAGTGAGACTCTATTGTACTAATAAATATAGTAAAATAATACGTGTAAAAATAAACACAATAAAATAATAAATGTAACAATAATCATATTGAGTCAAATAATAAATGTATTAATAATAATAAAAATAGAGTAAAATAAATGTAATAGTAACAATATTAATATAGTAAAATAATAAATGTAATAATGATAATAAATAGAGTAAATAATAAATGTAATAATAATAATAATAGAGTGAAATAATAAATGTAATAATACCAATAATAATAGAGAAAATAATAAATGTACCATATATACTCGAGTATAAGCCGACTCAAATATAAGCCAACCAGGACCCTCACCCGAGTATAAGCCGAGGGTGGCTTTTTCAGTCCTAACAAAGGGCTGAAAAACTCGGCTTATACTCGAGTATATACGGTAAATGCCTTCTAATGCTACATCTCCTCTGATTCCATAGCATTGTGTCTTGTCAGTTAAAGTGGTGTCAAACTGCTTTAATTCTACAACGTAGATGGATCCCAGGACTGCAAAACAGAGAGAGGATACTGCATCATAGTTGTTTGTCTGCATTCCACTTTGTGGACCATAGGTTGAGTAGCTCCTTCCCAAATAGACCATAGTAAGCATTGACTCTTTTCAAGACAAAGACAACTGTGTTTTCACTGAGCATTCAGGATTGACTTTTAAAAAAAGCCAAGGAGGTTCATTTATGTCTTATTATTCAGATGTTACCCCCCAAAGTTCTCATTTGAGAGGGAAAAGAGTGCTTCAAGTTTTCCTGTCACCAGAGAAGGGAAAGTTTCAACAGTGAGGCAACTTAAAGAGGTGCTTGGGGAGGGAACTTGTGAAAGCTCTCAGGGCAAAGGAATTCAAACAGCCCCACCCTGAAAAGCAGGTCCTGATCAAAGGGGAAAGACAAAGGTAAAAGGTGACTCTTCAGCACTTGCCAGAAGGTACGCTTTGCAGAAATGGAGCAAGCTGCCTAATGAAGACCTAAGGCCTGGATTCATCACGAGTGGAGCAATTTCCTCCTTCCAAAAGCCATGGAACTAACCTGGCTAAAGGCAGTTGAGAAAATGTGTGCCTCTAACCATGTTACCTTACTGGAACAGCAGGATCTTAATTCAGGTTTTGTCTAAACCATCTATTCAGTAGTTGAATATCTGAAATGCTTACTTAGATTGACTTTTGTGTGTGCCAACTTATGGCAACCCCATGAATTTCATAGGGTTTTCTTAAGCCATTAATACTCAGACATGTTTTTGTCAGTCCCTACAATGCTTATAAAGTTTCTATGAGAAAGGTTTGGTAGGGTTTTTTTTCTGAGCAGCATTATAATTTCCCCAATTTTCTGGATTTGTCTTCCTCCTCTTACTTAGTTTCTAAAGAGTCCATAATCCTTTAGAAAAGTCTTGGATAATAATAATAATAATAATAATAATAATAATAATAATAATAATAACAACAACAACAACAACAACAACAACTAGACACTTGGGAAGTGTTCGACTTGTGATTTTGTGATACGAAATCCAGCATATCTATCTTGTTTGCTGTATCATAAAATAATAATAATAATAATAATAATAATAATAATAATAATAATAATAATAATAATAATAATAATATCATAGAATCATAGAATTGTAGAGTTGGAAGAGACCACATGGGCTATCCAGTCCAACCCCCTGCAAGAAGCAGGAAAATCTCACTCAAAGCATCCCTGACAGATGGCCATCCAGCTTCTGCTTAAAAGCCTCCAAAGAAGGAGCCTCCACCACAATCCACACTAATACTTTATTTTTCTATCCTGCTTCCATCTCCCCGCAGGGACTCATGGCAGCTAATATGGGGACAAGACCAAAGAACAAACAATAAAGAAAATAAACTACATGTAAAGACAACACCTTCAAGCAGAAAAATATACACATAAAAACCATAGTAATGCAATATAATACATTAATAAAAAATAAAAAACAATAAAATGATAAAATGTAAAGACCACCCTTTAGAGAAACCCTTAATAATAATAATAATAATAATAATAATAATAATAATAATAATAATAATAATCCAGCATATCTATCGTGTTTGCTGTGTCATAAAATAAAATAATAATAATAATAATCCGAAAATACATCACACAGTCCTAAACACTTGGGAAGTGTTCAACTTGTGATTTTGTGATACGAAATTCAGCATATCTATCTTGTTTGCTGTGTCATACAATGTTGTTGTGTCAATAATAATAATAATAATAATAATAATAATAATAATAATAATAATAATAATAATTCACACAGTCCCAGACACTTGGGAAGTGTCTGACGTGTGATCCAATACAACAGCCAGCAGAGTGTCTGCTGTGGACTCATCTTGTTGTGTTAATAATAATAATAATAATAATAATAATCCAGCATATCTCTCTTGTTTGCTGTGACATAATAATAATAATAATAATAATAATAATAATAATAATAATAATAATAATACATCACACAGTCCTAAACACTTGGGAAGTGTTTGACTTGTGAATTTGTGATACGAAATTCAGCATATAGATCTTGTTTGCTGTGTCATACTATGTCTTTATATCACTAATAATAATAATAACATTATTTCTGTATCCTGCCTCTATCTCCCCGAAGGGACTCGGGGCGGCTCACATGGGGACAAGCCCAACAACAACATAGGTTAAAAACACTGATCCATAAATTAAAACATTGTAACAATATAAAACAACATAAACACATCAACAGAATTTAAAACCTGGACATAATAGTAACTGAATATTCAGAGGGTAAAATTGTGCAGATCTCTGAATAAAGACCCTAAAGAAGTACTTTTGGTTAATTCTGGGTGCATCTACAGTGTAGAATTGATGCAGTTTGATACCACTTTAACCGTCCTGGCTCAATCCAAAGTGCCTATGGCAATTCTGGGCAGAATTCTATATTGGTACCAAGATATTTTGCTGCCCGGGGCAGAACAGCAAATTGTGTCACTGCTCCTAAATCAATATGCCCTGCATCATTATTTTTGGCACCCTGGGGAAGAAAATTTCATGAACACCTTTCCCTGGGTGGAAAACAACACCCGTAATATATTAAATAACATGCTGCCTTTTCACAACACCTCGAATCAGTGGCCTGAGGCAGCTGCCTCTGTTTCAGGGCAGAGCTAGTCCTTTCAGTCCTGCCTACCCTGTGGTGCTGTGGTGGTTGTGTGTATCTAAAAGTGCATCTACACTGTAAAATTAATGCAGTTTGATACTACTTTAATTGCTCTGGCTCAATGTTATGGATTTATAAGAATTGTTGTTTGGTGAAGCATAGCAAAAAAACCTTGTAAGTCTTCAACTCCTCTGATTTCATAGTATTGAGCCAGGGCAGTTACAATGATTTCAACCTACATTAATTCTACAATGTAGATGCACCCTGAGAGAGAGATAGTAGTGGTTCCACCTTTCCCCCCTGCAGTCCTGGATTGGTATGCTCCAAGAATAATTTCATGACAGATGCCCTTTTTTGCCTGGACTAGTCCTGATTTATAACAACTCGGTATGCATTTGTGGCTTCTTAATAAGACTTAATAAGGCCTTGCTGGAGTTGATCAATTGAATCATAATTCTTCATGCAAATGTCGGTTCATTTTAAGTTTGCCTCTTTTAAAAGGCTTCTGCTGATGAAAGCTATTCAGCACTGTGATCTGACTGCTCTTGCCAACCTCCTAAGTAGATTTCCATAGCAGAAAGTGGTTGGAGGTGACTTTCTAAATAATGCTTAGTCTGTGTTTTTTCAGTCTGGAACAACCGGTTTCCTCATAAATTATCTTCAACCCTGGAGAGCTGAGGGAAGTTACTTTCTGGGACTATGAACTGCCAGAATTCATCAGCCAGGGGCCATAGTGGAATACCTTTTGCGGTTCTGAGTTGTACACATCTCTTTCAATAAGGGTGAATCTCCACAGTAAAATGAATGCAGTTTAATGCATTACTTTAACTGTCATGGCTCAGTGTTATGGAATCAAGGGAATTGTCGATTTACAACATATTTAGGGTGATGCCATAAAGTGATGCCACAGAGACACCAAACTACAGCTCCCAGGATCCCATAGCATTGAGCCATGGCAGAGAAAACTCAAGACCTTGTAAAACTACAACTCCCAGGATCCCATAGCATTGAGCCATGGCAGTTAAAGTAGTATCAAGCTGAATTCATTCTACAATGGAGCTGTGCCCTGAGTTTGCAATACAATAGAATCATGGGTGTTGTAGTTTAGGGAGGTACCAGCATTTTTTTTTTGGTAGAGAAAACTCAAGACCTTGAAAAACTACAACTCCCGGGATCCCATAGTATTGAGCCATGGCAGTTAAAGTAGTGCCCAGCTGTATTCGTTATACATTGTAGTTGTGCCCTGAGTTTGCAATACGATTGGAATAATGAGAGTTGTAGTTTGGTAAGGTACCCATATTTTTGGCAGAGAAAACTCAAGACCTTGTAAAACTACAACTTCCAGGATCCCATAGCATTGAGCCATGGCAGTTAAAGGCCTGTAGAGCTGTATTCATTCTACAATGGAGTTATGCCCTGAGTTTGCAATATGATAGAATCATGGGTGTTGTACTTTGGTGAGATACCAGAATCTTTTTAGCAAAGAAAACTCAAGACCTTGTAAAACTACAACTCCCGGGATCCCATGGCAGTTAAAGTTGTTTCCAGCTGTATTCATTCTACAGTGGAGTTTTGTCCTGAGTTTACAATGCAATTGGAACCATGAGTGTTGTAGTTTGGTGAGGTACCCACATATTTGGGCAGAGAAAACTCAAAACCTTGTAAAACTACAACTCCCGTGACAGTTGAAGTAGTGTCCATCTGTATTCATTCTACAATGGAGTTTTGCCCTGAGTTTGCAATACAATTGGAACCATGAGTGTTGTAGTTTGGTGAAGTACCCGTATATTTGGGCAGAGAAGACTCAAAACCTTGTAAAACTACAGCTCCCATGACAGTTGAAGTAGTGTCCATCTGTATTCATTCTACAATGGAGTTGTGCCTTGAGTTTGCAATGTGATTGGAATCATGGGAGTTGTAGTTTGCGGAGGTACCAGCATTTTTGGCAGAGAAAAAGACCTTGTAAAACTACAACTCCCAGGGTCCTATAGCATTGAGCCATAGCCATTGAAGTGGTGTCAAGTGAATTAATTCTACTATGTTATGTCTTCATAGATTCAAGAGACATGACTGCTGTCCTGGGTGACAGTTCACAACACACAAATCTGCCACTGTGATCCATTTTAATTGCCATGGCAACATCCTATCGAATCCAGAGGTTTACACCACTCTGTTTGAAGATTATAAATGTACCTTCTAATACTACAAATCCCAAGATTCCAAGGGAAGCTGCCATTGCAGTTAAGGTGGAATCACGAAGAGCTATTTAGTGTGGGAAGGCTCCCAATTGAAAAGACTGGGAGAATGGCACTGAACAAACTTCCAACAATGTCACTTGGGAATCGTTTCTTTGGAGGTACACGCGTGTTTAGAAGTGGATAGATTCCGAGTGAAGAATTAGTGTGGACTGAAGTCTATTGCCCATCTAAAGCAACTGCATTTGAACAGTGGCAAAAGGGGAAGACGAATTGTTCCAGGAGCTGGTTTGCCTGAAAGATATCAGTTCTCTTAATCTTCCATGGGACAAATTCTGTCCCAATTTCCAAGATTTTAGCTTCGCTGTTACAATTCAGTGGCAATGCTCTCCTATACGATACAAAAAATAACCTATGTGGGAATATGAATCGGCATATTTGAAAGCCGTTAATTCACTCCAAATCCAGAAAACTTAAAGTCTTGGACTTTACAAAGAATGTCAGGAGCAGCTAACACTTCCCAACAAAGGATTCCCCCCAGGCAGGAAGCAGCAAGGCTTTGAATCTGCAAAGCCATTAAATGCAAGGTGAATAACTGCAACATTCACACTTGCCTCAGGCAGACAATAGTTATTTCTCCCACCCTGATACATAAACCCCTACTTGAATAGTTTCCAACAGACCTCACAACCTCTGAGGATGCCTACCATAGATGTGGGCTAAGCGTCAGGAGAGAATGCTTCTGAATTTTGTGGTGCTTTAAAGACCTACAAGTTTTGTTTGGCGCAGCCTTGTTTTGGACTCCAGCTTAGCGCCTTGGGTGAAGCGGGCTGATGCCAAATAAAACTTGTTAGTCTTTAAGGCACCACAGGACTCTGTTGTTTTTGAAACAAGAGGCTCCTAGGCCATGCCAGCAGAGGCATTCTGGGGGTTGGAGTCGGAATAAAAGAACTTTCCAAACTTCGGAATGTCTCTTTAAAAAAAAAAAAAGCCAAAAAAACCCCAAATATCAAGATCACCTCGCAAAATTATATAGAAAAGTTAAGGATTCTTCGTTAAAACAAGTGGCTGGCATCTCCCCATTCATGCCAAAGAATGGGGAGATGCCAATGAAGCAGATCAAAGGAGGCGCCCATGCAAAGTGACTTATCAGTCTACCTACATTGTAGAAATTGAATGCAATTTCTCAGTCCCTGAACTGCCATGGCTCAGTGCTATGGAATCCTGGAAGTTGTAGTTTTGGTGATGCACCAGCATGCTTTAGCAAAGCATTAAGTACAGAGTATTGTCAAAGGCTTTCATAGCCGGGATCATTGAGTTGCTGTGAGTTTTCCCGGACTGAATGGTTCCAGAAGCATTCTCTCCTGACTTTTATCCCACATCAGTGGCAGGAAGCCGCAGAGGTTGTGAGGTCTGCTGGAAACTAGGCAAGTGGGGTTTATATATCTTTGGAAAGTCCAGGGTGGAAGAAAGAATTCTTGTCTGTTGGAAGCAAGTGTGAATGTTGCAATTGGCCACCTTGCTTAGCATTGAATAGCCTTGCAGGTTTGAAGCCTGGCTTCTTCCTGCCTGGGGGGAATCCTTTGTTGGGAAGTGTTAGCTGACCCTGACATTCTTTGCAATGCCCAAGACTTTAGGTTTTTCTGGATTTGGAGTGAATTCACTGCTTTCAAATATGCCGGTTCATATTCCCACATAGCCTCCCACAAGGATAGCAGAAAACATCAAAACTTTCAAGCGTCCCCTGGGCAACGTCCTTGCAGACGGCCAATTCTCTCACACCATAAGCGACTTGCAGTTTCTCAAGTCGCTCCTGACACGAAAAAAAAGTGGATCACATTATAATAGGAAAGATATTATAATAGACAGGAGTTTGTTGTAAGGTTTGTGCGAGGAGAACTAGATATGGCAAAGCACACTTAAAATGCTTAATGCCTTCTTTAGGACCGCTTAGACCTTATTGATCACCATATTAATATAGAAATCCGTGAGGGCAGAGATTTAATTTAATTTATTTATTAAAGTATATATTTTTAAAATTATAATTTTTACTGATAAAAAATTTTGATATAATTTTAAAAAATTATCTTCACTCTTGTGACTGAAGGCTATGACTTTCTGAGAGTTGTAGTTTTACGTGGCTTTTGTGCACCAAACTACAGCTCCCAGGATCCCATGTCATTCAGCCACGGCAGTTAAAGCGGTGTCAAAACTGGGTTAATTATATAGTGCAGATGCGCCTGCAGATTCCTCAATCCCGGTTGTTTCTGACTCAGAACTCCGAAGTTTTGTCTCCTCCAAACCAACCAAAGCTGTTATTTCACTGGCAGCGAGAGGAGTTTTTAATTTTTTTAAAGCGAACAAAGGGACTGTATTCGAAAGGTTTCCTCTCATTCCCCGCCTCCTCCTCCTCCTCCCAATCCCGCCACAAGTATTTTCCTACAGTTTTCCTCCGGGGCAGATTAAACTTTGACAGGCGGGATAAGAGGCGATTTTGTCTCCTTTGAGACTTCAAGAGAAGGGAAATCCCCCCACTGATAACGGCCCTACGACAACGGAAAACTCCCCGGAAAATTAAGGAATAAGTCAGCTAAAAAAAAGAAAAAGACACGAAGAAAGGAGGAGGGAAAAAATTAATCTAAGAGCAATCCTTTGTATTAGGAAAGCCCAGTTTGCGTCTTTAATACAGCAAGCGAATTAATACTAATGTTTGATATTCATCGCCTAAGATCTATTTGCCCCAACATTCAGGTTTGCAACTTTTCGAATCTCAGACCCTTTCTACACTGCTATATAAAATCCAGATCATCTGCTTTGAACTGGATTATATAGCAGTGTAGACTCATAATCCGGTTCAAAGCAGATCATGTTGGTTATCTGCTTGGACAATCTGGATTATATGACAGTGTAGAAGGGGCCTCGGGGAACATCTAGACTGAATACATGGCTGGATCCTATGAAATCGTAGGAACTATAATTCGGTGAAAGGCCACAGACCTTGGGAAACTACAACTCCCATGATTCCATACCACAGGGGCCCCTTTCACACAGTTGAATAAAATCCCACATTATCTGCTTTGAACTGGAAAATATGGCCCTGTGGACTCAGATAACCCAGTTCAAAGCAGGTACTATGGGGTCGGGTTGTTGTGTGTTTTCCGGGCTGTATGGCCATGTTCAAGAAGCATTTTCTCCTGACGTTTTGCTCACATCTATAGCAGGCATCCTCAGAGATTGTGAGATGCTTTGGAAACTAGGCAAGTGGAGTTTATATGGCTGTTGAATGTCCAGAGTGGGAGAAAAAACTTTTGTCTGTTGGGGGAAAGCGTGAATGTTGCAATTGGCCACCTTGATTCGTATTGAATAGCCTTGCAGCTTCAAAGCCTTGGGGAATCTTTTGTTGAACTTGATGAACCCGCCTGGACACAGCATATTATTAGAAATGCTGGACCACTCTAACAACCACCATGTCGGACTACACAGAGAAGCCATTGAAATTCACAAACATGTGGACAATTTCAACAAAAAGGAGGAAGCCATGAAAATGAACAAAATTTGGCTACCAGTATTTAAAAAAAAACTCCCAAATCAGGACTGTAAAGAAAGAACAACTCTATGAAAAAGGAGGAATTCCAGACATTAAATAATCAGGGCCAGCTAACATCTCCCAACTAAGGATTCCCCCAGGCAAGAATTAGCAAGGCTATTCAATGCTAATCAAGCCGGCCAATTACAACATTGACACTAGCCTCTAACTGACAAGAGTTCTTTCTCCCACTCTGGACTTTCCACAGATATATATACCCCACTTGCCTAGTTTCCAACAGACTTCACAACTGCTGAGGATATTTACCATAGACGTGGGCGAAACGTCAGGAGAGAATGCATCTAGAACATGGTCATACAGTCCAGAAAACTCACAGCAACCCAGTCATTCTGGCCATGAAAGCTTCCACACACACACAAAAATGTGGATTATCTACTTTGATAATCTGAATGGGACCACAGCCTGCAAGGAAGGCATGACTTTAAGGCACCCAGCAGGAAAACTGTAGGGAGGACTAAGAAAGGACTAATTGTAGTTAGAATCATGTAGTTGCATATGTTGAAGTGGACTGGAGTCCACGCAAGTTTATGCCAGATGGGTTTTGATTTATGGCACCCTGACATGGACCTATCACTAGTTTCTTGGCAGGATTTATGCGGACAGGAGTGGTCATTTCCAGGGGATTGTGATCTGAGGCTGAGAAAGTATGGGGGTGTCTTTGATGGTGTTTTCCTCGATGATTTGCCCAAGCCCATCCAATGGGTTTCCATGGCAGAGGGGGACTTGAAACTTGAGTAGTAATAACGGATTCATGTCCTTGTCGAACAAAGTCTTTCATGGCCGGAATTACTAGATTGCTGTGAGATTTCAGGGCTGTATGGCCATGTCCAAAGACAAGATGGATGGATGATATCCTTGAAGTGTCTGGCTTGACCTTGAAGGAGCCGGGAGTAGCGACGGCCGACAGGTCGCTCTGGCGTAGGCTGGTCCATGAGGTCAGGAAGAGTCGGAAGCCATTGAGCGAATAAACAACATGGTCATGTTCCAGAAGCATTCTTTCCTGACGTTTCTCCTGCATCTATGGCAGGCATCCTCAGAGGTTGTGAGGTCTATTAGAAACTAGGCAAGTGGGGTTTATATATCTGTGGAATATGCATGGTGGGAGAAAGAACTCTTGTCTGCCTGAGGCAAGTGATTAGCATCGAATGGCCTTGCAGTTTCAAAGCCTGACTGTTTCCTGCCTGGGGGAATCATAGAATCATAAAATAATAGAGTTGGAAGAGACCTCATGGGGCATCCAGTCCAACCCCCTGTCAAGAAGCAGGAAATCGCATTCAGAGCACCCCGACAGATGGCCAACCAGCTTCTGCTTAAAAAGCCTCCAAAGAAGGAGTCTCCACCTCCTTTTTTGGGACGTGTTAACTGGCCTTGAATATTTCTTGTCTGGAATTCTCTTGTCTTCTGAGTGTTCTTCGGTTGTCCAATGAATGTAGTTTGACACGACTTTAACTTGCCAAGCCTCGTGAGAATTGTAGTTTCTCAAGATCTTTTGCCTTCTGGGCGAAAGAGTGTTGGTGCCGCACCAAACTACAACGCAGAACATTGAACCGTAATAACACTATGCAATAATTATATATATATATATATATATATATATATATATATATATATATACCTGTGCCTGGTTTGAAAGTGTTATTTCCTGTTTAATTGTGCGGAAAGAACTTTAGTTGTTCTACTCCAGAAACTTCGTTTTGATGGTTGCCACAAACTACGTTGAATTGGTGGAGACTCAGAAGACATTCCTTGAAAAAGTACAGCAAAATGTGCTGCAGGATGTCCCATAATAATAAAGTTTTGGCAGTTTAAAAAAACTTTTTTTCCCATGTCTGTATGATAGAACCAATTAGAAAATGACATTTGTAACCCAGGAACAAAAATCTGTGTTCCATAGTGTAATTAAAGTGCTTAATTTTACAGTGGAAAACGTTTTCCTCGGGCACTTCCCAAAAGCTCCGACTTTTAGAGGCCATTTCTCTGGGTTGTGTGAGTTTTCCGGGCTGTATGGCCATGTTCCAGAAGCATTCTTTCCTGATGTTTCGCCCACATCTATGGCAGACATCCTCAGAAGTAATGAGGTTTGTATGTTGGAAACTAGGCAAGTGGGGATTATATAGCTGTGAAATGTTCAGGGTGGGAGAAAAAATTTTTGTCTGTTTGAGGCAGGTGTGAATGTTGCAACTGGCTACCTTGATTCGCATTGAATAGCGTTTCAGCTTCAAGGTCTGGCTGCTTCCTGCCTGGGGGAGCCTTTGTTGGGAGGTGTTAGCTGGCCCTGATTGCCTTCTTCTTAAACATCTTCAAGATGCGTTCCCACGAAAAAGTGCTTTCGTTTTAAAGATTGGAAGGGAAAGCATTTGAAACAACTTACCAAAACACCACACACACACCCCGAGGAAAAATTCAGAACAATAAACATTTTGAAAACTCAAGAACTCGGGAAGCCCTGAAAAATTTGGTCAGAACTGCCAAGTTTCTGTTCTTGTTTCTCTCCGACGCGCTGAAGCGACCCTATGATAAATTTTGTTGGGCTCCGAGTGTGTGTGTTTGTGTTTTCAGGGCTGAAATTCACACCCTTCTCTCCAGAGTCGTAGTACTTTCCCACAAGAGACAGAGATGAAAATCTGGAAAGAAGGAGGGGAAACATGGAAAGCCCCAAAAGTTGCCTTTCCTTCCTTCCAGGGTTACTTTTTGAGGAGAGGAACTCACATTTTCCGACAAAGGAGGAAATCTTTCCTCTGAGACCTTGGGTCCTTCCACACAGTCATATATATAACCCAGAATATCAAGGCAGAATAACCCAAAACATCTGCTTTGAACGGGGTTAACTGAGTCCACACTGCCATATATCCCAGTTCAGAGCACATAATGTGGGATTTTATTCAGCTGTGTGGAAGGGGCCCTTGATATCTTGCCTACAACTGTGGTTGGATCGACACTGGCATATAACTCAGTTTGGAACGGCTTCATGATCAGTAGACCTATATAACTGCAGTTTAATAAAGTTCAATTTCAGTCTATGGGTCTACTCAACTGACCACAGCATTGGACAACAGTTTAGATCCTGCTTGCCTCGTCGCGTTGAACTATTCCTCGTTCACCAACTCCTAACCGAGCTGGGCTGTTGTGCATTTTCCGGGCTGAATGGCCATGTTCCAGAAGCATTCTCTCCTGACGTTTTGCCCACATTTATAGCAGGCACCCTCAGAGGTTGTGAGGCATATTGGAAAACTAAGTAAGGTAGGTTTATATATTTGTGGGTGGGAGAAAGAACTCGTGTCTGTTTGGAGGCCAGTGTGAATGTTGCAATTAATCACCTTGATTAGCATTAATGGCCTTGCAAGCTTCATTCCTGCCTGGGGGAATCCTTTGTTCTGATGTGTTATCTGTCCCTAACTGATGCATGTCTGGAATTCCTCTGTTTTCAGAGTGTTGTTCTTTATTTACTGTCATGATTTTAGAATTTTTTAATACTGGTAGCCAGATTTTTGTTCCCTTTCCTGGTTTCCTCCTTTCTGTTGAAATTGTCCACATGCTTGTGGATTTCAATGGTTTCTCTATATAGCTTGACATGATGGTTGTTTAGCGAGGTCTAGCATTTCTGTGCTCTCAAATAATACCAGTATAGGTTGGTTCATCAAGTGCTCTGCTATGGCTGACTTCTCTGGTTGAAACGTCAGGAGAGAATGCACCTGGCAGAAATGGGGTTGGACTGGATGACCTTTCAGCTCTAGGATTCAATATACAGACCCGGAAATATTTCTCCTTCCAACAGTTTCCTAAGATTTCTTTTTTCCGTGTCTGAAGCGACTTGAGAGACTGCAAGCTACTTCTGGTGCGAGAGAATTGGCCGTCTGCAAGGACGTTGCCCAGGGGACGCCCGTATGTTTTACCATCCTGTGAGAAGCGTTTCTCATATCCCCGCATGAGGAGCTGGAGCTCACAGAGGGATTCGAACCCGCAGTCCTGTGGGTACAAGGGTTTATCCCATTGCGCCACCGGGGCTTCTATGCCAGTCAATGCAATAAATGTCCTTCTGTTTCCTTTCCGCAGCGCCCGGTGCGACTCAAATGCCGATCCTGCTGTGATAGGGACTCAGGGCTTCATCATTCCCTGCCTTTGGTGTTTAAACCTCCTTAGAAACAGAGTAGCGCAATGAAAGCCCCTTTCCGGGGCTTCTGGAGAGGGGGAGGCTCATCCACAGGGACGATTGAACACAGTTCGAAACGAGCTTCTAGCTGAGGCGCCAAAGCAAGTTCTTCATGAGCATCAGCGGTTGGTGCCGTCTCCATCCTCCGGCCGATTCTAGGATTTCCCCGCGTTCTTCAAGACCGGTTTGGGATGTTAATGTGTATTCAATGGTCAACGTAGACCTTGAGCGGTTCAAGCAGAGTGTGGATCGTGGTCTGAGAGGCGAGCCTTGGACCCGAGTGGAAAGAGATCGAAACTGCTGGAGGAGGGTGTGGAGACAAGAAAGTTCAATGTGTTGTCGGAGGCTTTCATGGCGGGAATCACTGGGTTGTTGTGCATTTTCCGGGCTGTATGACCATGTTCCAGAAGCATTCTTAGTGGATCTGATGAAGCTGATGAAGAAACACAACCTCTATCTACAGATCCACTAAGAAAATCCAACAAATGCTATGTTCAGCGAAGGACAAGAAGGATCTTCTCACCTCTGTAGGAGTCTACCATATACCATGCTGTGGACAAGTCTACATAGGGACCATCAAATGCAGCATTGCCCAGACACGAGTCAAGGAACATGAGAAGTCTGCCATAACAGAGCACTTGAGGAACCAATTTGGACACAGCATATTATTTGAGAACACAGAAATGCTGGACCACTCTGACAACTACACAGAGAAGCCACTGAAATCCACAAGCATGTGGACAATTTCAACAGAAAGGTGGAAGCCATGAAAATGAACAAAATCTGGCTACCAGTATTTTTAAAAACTCTGAATAAAGAACAACACTCTGAACACAGAGAAATTCCAGACATGAATCAATCAGGGGCAGCTAACACCTCCGAACAAAGGATTCCCCCAGGCAGGAATGAAGCTTGCAAGGCCATTAATGCTAATCAAGGTGATTAATCACAACATTCAACAGACAAGAGTTCTTTCTCCCACCCGGACCGTACACAGATATATAAACATTCCTTGCTTAGTATCTCCATATACCTCACAACCTCTGAGGATGACTGCCATAGTTGTGGGCGAAACGTCAGGAAAGAATGCTTCTGGAACATGCCATACAGCCCGGAAAATCCCCAACAACCAAGAGGGGAGAGACGCAGAGAATGAGAGAGAATAGGAGCGAGATTGCAGACACAGAGACATAAACCCACTCTACCGATACATAGTTGATATAGAATTTCTTAAGGCAAAGGGAAAAGGGGAGACTCCATCCTTCTCCGCTCAACCCGCTGCTTTTTGGGGGATCCCGGCCAGTCCCCGGATCCCTTTCCAACTCTGGCCCGCCTTCACACGTTCCAGGGAGAGCTCTCCCGATCGCCAAGTCCGTCTTTCGGCTTTTCCGCGCCTTCCTCGCTGCCACGAAGCCAAACAATAGAAGAAGACAATCGAGGGACGGAGGGAGGGGAAAGGAAAGCCCCTTTCCACATTCACACACACCTCACGGCTCCTGCAGAGTGGGTTGAGGGAAGCCAGCTCCTCCTGAGCTGCTCCTGCCCCGCGTCCGTCCATCTATCATCCCCAAAAGACAGGGCGCGGGCCCCCCACGCATTCCTGAGCCAGTGCGCAGGCGCGGGGCAGGTAGCGCCCTGTTCTTTACGGCCAGGTGAGCCGCCGGCAGGTAAGCAGAAAGGCTTGGCCTCCGGAGAGAGGCAGGAGAGCGGGCGGACCCCAGGACCGGCAGGGACCCGAGCAGAGAGCCAGCATGTCACTCCTTGCCAAAATGAGCGACTGGCAGGTAATACTTACTTCTTGGCCTCCTCTTGTTGTCTTCTCTTTCTTTTTCCCCCCTGGGAAGAGGGAAATGTACCCAGCCCAGGCAAAGTTCTTTAGGCGTGCACACGTATTGATGCGGTGCCAGTCAAAGAGAGAGAAAAAAATCTCGAGGGCCACCTTTCCACAGCACATTCCGCCGCTCACCTGACTGAGGAGTTGCCGCTGCCGCTGCTTCTGTCCCCTCCGGGCCTTCTTTGGGAAGAAACGGATCCCGGAGATTGATCTGCGTGGGTTGTTTTCTTCCTTTTCGCTTCAACAATCGCCCTGTGGGCTATTTGTCACCTCGGGACTTGGCAGGGAGGCAAGGGAAAGGCCGCAGCAAGCCAACCTCTCACTTGGCTTACAATCCTCTTCTCTATGGAAAGGAGAGCAGGACTCTAGACTGCCCAACACACCTTTTGGGTGCCTCAAATGTTCGCTGTTATTTGACCTGCTGATTCTAAACATGGCAACAGTTGTCCCCTACCAGCGCTAGTTTTTGAAATACAGAACACATGGCATCTTCCAGTTGCCATCTGCTCGCCCATAGGAAAATCTAAGAAGCTAGAGCTGCTGCAGTCTATCCAATGCACTTCTTTGAATCAGTGCCCCAAATAACCCCAGGAACAGGCCTACATTCTAAGACACTAATAGTTATTGTGTTGGGCTGTCCAATGGGACATTATTGTTATTTATGACTTTTGGTATAATATTTATTATTATTATTATTAATCTTTCCCAATGATCATTTTATTGACATGTCAAAATGAGTTCTTCCAATGCTTTTGCAACCTCACAGTTTTTGAGAGTGGATTAGCATTGCTGAGAAAATGGTCCTCTGTCAACAGAAAGGGCAGTTCTCCTTTGCAAGAGAAAGTCTGAAGGAGAATGGTTAGCACTTTACCAAGAAGGAGACATGGACTGGGGTTTCTGAAGAGAGGACATCACTACAACAGATATTATTATTCATAAATAATAATAATAATAATAATGAAATAATACTATTAATGTTAATAAAATAAAATATCAATATCAATATTAATAATAATATTTAATAATAATAATAATAATAATATGATTATGCCAGAAGTCATAAATAACAATCATGTCCAATTGGGAGCATTATTATAATTATTATAATTATTATTAAATATTAATAATCCCACCTTTTTCTGATATATGGAGTCAAGGCAGCTAACAATACATATAGGTATAAAACAAAGTCCATTAAGTTTGAGGGGCTAATTTGTAGGCCAAGATAAGGTTTTAAGGAAAGCACTATACTGAAGTCTCCAGAAATCTGCTTTGTTGGGACAGTCAACATTTGAGCAGCCTTCCTTTCTTTTGCCAAGGCCAGGACTTTTGTAGAAAAGGCCTGTGTCTGCTGAGTGTTGCATGTACCTCTAGCCTAGATAGGTTGGAAAAAAGAAAGAAAGAAAGAAAGAAAGAAAGAAAGAAAGAAAGAAAGAAAGAAAGAAAGAAAGAAAGAAGGAGGGAGGGAGGGAGGGAGGGAGGGAGGGAGGGAGGAAGGAAGGAAGGAAGGAAGGAAGGAAGGAAGGAAGGAAGGAAGGAAGAAAGAAAGAAAGAAAGAAAGAAAGAAAGAAAGAAAGAAAGAAAGAAAGAAAGAAAGAAAGAAAGAAAGAAAGAAAGAAAGAAAGAAAGAGAAAGTGAGCACTTGTAATCTTACTGCCTGCATTCCTTCAAGTCGACTTTTGGATACTTTTGGAATTTCAAAGCATTTTCCTAGGTAAGGAATGAGCAACGCGTTTTGCCAGTTCCTTCCTCTGAAACATAGCCTACAGAGCCTGGTATTTCATATAACCCAGACTCTCAAGGCAGAAAATCCCACGATATCTGCTTTGAACTGTGCTATCTGAGTCCACACTGCCACATATTCCAGTTCAAAGCAGAAAATGTGGGGTTTTATTTGAAAGGAGCCTCCCGGATTATTCCGGGCTGACTGTTGGGAAATCTGAGCTGTTAGGCTCCAAATTGAGGTGATTCCACCATAAATATAGCAGAGTACCAGAAGTAAACTTCATAACCAGCTAGCCAGCTAGGATAAGCTTCTATTCCTGAGGATGTCTTAGGTTTGCAGAGTTTGACCCTGTTCAACTTGCAAGATCTGATATGAACTGGTGCTTTTAGATCACATGTATATATAGAATATCAGTATGGCTTAGGGAAGAATGAGGGAAGGCGGAAGTTATGGAGGCGGCTACCAGCTCCAGTCCTGGAGGACCTTTGGTGACTCAAGTTTGAACTGAACACCTCGTTGATTCGGCATCCGTTTTCTGTGTGGCCTCTTGAGTGGATGGGCCCTGGAGTCTCCTTCTTTCAGTACCCAACCACTTATGCTTCCAGTTTCCCTTCTTGCTCCACGTCTTGCTCGTTGCGCGGCGCTGGCTGGGAGTCACCTTTACTTTCTTTCAATCTCTCAATTTCTGCTCTTCTCTTCGCCGCCCCGAAACACTGAGTTTCAGCGAGGTGGGAGCAACGAGCTTTCTACAAGGTTGGCGATGTTTCCCCCCGTTTTCAGAGCGTAAATCCACCAAAGAAAGTGTTAACTTGAAACGTCGGGCCTTTCTGCCTTTTGTGGCCGTGTTATCTGTTTGGAAACTTCTAAGCGTTATTGGATTCGAGCTTTAAAGCTGAGAGAAGGCCCACTGATTTCTATGGGAAAGCTTGGTTTGACACTTGGGATGGCAATTGGGGCCGAATTTGTAAACAAGTGTAAGAAAGAGAAAGCCGATTGGAAAAGCACCTTGGAAAGCAGCAATTCCAGGGCCCTTCCACACAGCCCAATATCCCAGAATATCAAGGCAGAACATCCCACAATATCTGCTTTGAACTGGGTTATCTGAGTCTGCACTGCCATATATTCCAGCTCAAAGCAGATTGTGGGATGTTCTGCCTTGATATTCTGGGATATAGAGCTATGTGGAAGGTCTCCCATATTTGCTGAGACCTGTTGAACTCCGAGGGAATTGTTTACAAGTAGATACCATTATAAAGCGAGCCAGGATCCAAGTCAAAGATGAATAAAAAAAACACATATCCATTTCAGGCGGATTCGTTCCTACTGGAAAGAAACACAGAAGATCGCAGTGTTGTCGAAGGCTTTCATGGCCGGAGTCTCTGGGTTGGTGTGAATTTTCCGGGTTTTAGGGCCATGTTTCAGAAGCATTCTTTCCTGACGTTTTGCCCGCATCTATGGCAGGCATCCTCAAAGTTTGTGAGGTTTGTTGGAAACCAGGCAATTGGGGTTGATATATCTGTGAGAGAAAGAACTCTAGTCTGTTGGAGGCAGGCCTGAATGTTGCAATTGGCCACCTTGATTAGCATTAAATAGCCTTGCAGCCTCAAGGCCTGGCTGCTTACTGCCTGGGGGAATCCTCTGATGGGAGGTGTTAGCTGGCCCTGATTGATTCATTTCTGGAATTCCTCAATCAAGGATCATGAAAGCCACTGCAGACTACTCCAACCAGAGAAGTCAACCATAACAGAGGACTTGATGAACGAACCTGGACACAGCATATTATTTGAGAACACAGAAATGCTGGACTACTCTAACAACTACCCTATCAGACTACACAGAGAAGCCATTGAAATCCATAAGCATGTGGATAATTTCAACAGAAAGGAGGAAACCATGAAAATGAACAATATCTGGCTACCAGTATTTTAAAAAAACCCCTCTAAAATCAGGACAGCAAATCAAGAACAACACTCAGAAAACAGAGGAATTTCAGACAGGAATCAATCAGGGCCAGCTAACACCTCCCAACAAAGGATTCCTCCAGGTAGTAAGCAGCCAGACCTTGAAGCTGAAAGGCTATTCAATGCTAATCAAGGTGGCCATTTGCAACATTCACACCTGCCTCAAACAGAGGAGAGGTCGTCTTCCCACCCTGAAGATTCCACAGATATATAAACCTCACTTGCCTAATTTCCAACAGATCAGACAACCTCTGAGAATGACTGCCATAGATGCAGGCGAAAAGAAAGAATGCTTGTGAAATATGGCCATACATCCCCGAAAACTCACAGCAACTTACAAAAGATCAGGTTATTAATACCTCAGGTGCTCTGGGCCTAACTGCGCAGCACTCAAGTTACAGTAGTGTATGATGGGTGTGTGTGTGTGTGTTAGTTTGAGTCAAATCTGTAAGCTTCACTGTAAGGCAGCACATTTAAGTCAGCCATGCTTCTTGGCCTGAACATCAAGTAAGTGGGCTCTGCTGTGGAGGAGAAGGGAGGGGAAACTGGTTCCCCGTGTAATTCAAGTATTATAGCCAGTGCTGGGTAGTAGTTTGGGAGTGGGATTGTGACTCTAGAGACCTGGGTTCGAATCCCCCATCAGGCTGTGGAAACCCATTGGGTGACATTGATTCGCACTGTCTCAGCTTAAATAACAGACTCCCACAGAACAAAACTTCCTAAGAAATCCCAGTGATAGGGTCGCCATAAGTCTAATACGAACTTTGAAGCACATAGAAACAACTATTGCCTGAGGATGAATGGGCTCCTCTACATATTGTTGAGAATTCACAGGTTACTTAGGAGTTTTGGACAAGTTCCCAACCTCCCTTACACTGAAGAAAGAGGTAGTAGAAAGTTTGTTATTGTTACAGTTAGTAGTTGGATTGTAGGTTGCTGAGGAAGAAATCAGAAAGTGTTTTCTGTGTGTGTGTGTGGGGGGGGGGGGGATAACATTTCCTTGAGATATGAAATGCATAGATGTACTGTATTTGGCATATAATGTGTGACATCTGTGTGTTTATGCATGTATATGTGTGTGTATCTGTGAGTGTGTGTATGGTGCCATCTACAGCTATATGATAGACATATGTGATGCATGGTTGAGAATACACATACGCATTATACTTATATGGTTGTTGTTGGGACTCTAGCAGCAGAAGCGTGCTGGGCCCATAACCCTTTGTTGGGAATATATTGAGCGGTTAGACTCAAAAGTTGTGAATATATGTTAGCTCTAAATGTGTATAAATGTGTGGTATACATACATTTTATCTACTGGATGTGTTCACATATGATATATCTTGCCCTGCATACACAATCTGCAAACATATAATAGATCTACTGTATGTAAGGAAAATAACTATAACCATCTAAGATACACAAAAGAGATAATATATGTGTGTGTGTATATATATACCTGTAGCCATAGGATAGACAGAAAGAAAGGGTATAAATAAAGAAATTAATAACATATCTGTATGTAATGTATATTTTCTGGTCATGTTATATTTTATAGTTATAGATATATGAGACATATATGCTATATCTCTGTATATAAGGCAATCTCTCTCTCTATCTGAGTGAGGTGGTAGTCTAACACTCAGTAGTCCAACTAGGACACTGGGAGACTAGAGTTTGAACCCCTTCTCAGTCTTGGGAACCCACTGTCTCAGCCTCAGCTTCAAACCCTAAGCCTCAGAAGAAGACAAAGGCAAATCCTTTTTGACCAAAACCAATAGGTTGCACTTAGGGTGATTATAAAGACTTGAAGGCCTACACCACCACCACCAGCACAAACAGTATCTGTTATATACTGTACTTGCTGTCTTAGACAATGTATGGTACATGCTCTTGTTATATACTGTAGGGCATAGATACACACATGAGATAGTGCGCCTGCGTGCATGCACGTGTCCTACCCTGCAGCTATCACACGTGCCATGGGCATGTGTCTATTTGTGTTGCCTTTCTAAGTCCGACCTTGCTCAGTGCTATGCAATCTCTGGAGGGTTTTAAGCAGGGGCTGGATGGCCATCTGTCGGGAGGGCTTTGATGGTATTTTCCTGCCTGACAGAATGAGGTTGGATTGGAGGATACTTGGCTTCTCTTCCAACTCTGTGGTTCTATAATACCTAGATGGAAAACCTATGCTCATAGAGCACTTTTTCTTATTAATATATTCGGGGACTTGCACCCACCTGCTGAAAAAACCGACTTTTGAGCTTATGGTTTAAGTCTGGATTTCACAGACTCCTGCCATTCAATCCCTATCGGCATTAATGCTGAACTCCCTGATATTTAAATGACACGTGGCCTTGCCTTTGAGTAGAATTCACTAAACAGGCGCCAGTTACTTAGCATCGCAACCCATTTCTCCCGACCAATATCCCATAGTTTCCCCTTGGGCTACCTTTGATTTCCACCTCAATTTAGGCTCTCAGCCTGTAGGGGATTCTTGAGGCGCATCCTTAGGCCACAGAGCCTCAGAACAACAAACAAACAAGAGATCAGGACAAGCCAACGCTTTATTGTCTCCAAGGGTCCCTTCCTTTCCCAACACCACGAAGCAAATGAGTTTTGTGACGTTGTGTTCTCGAAGGCTTTCGTGGCCGCAGTCACTGAGTTGCTGTGACTTTTCCGGATTTTATGGTTATGTTCCAGAAGCATTCTCTCCTGACCTTTCGCCTGCCTCTATGGCAGGCATCCGCAGAAGTTGTGAGGTCTGTTAGGGTTTATATATCCGTGGAATGTCCAGGATGGGTGAAAGAACTCTTGCCTGTTTGAGGCAAGCGTGAATGTTGCAATTGGCCACTTTGATCAGTATTGAATGGCCTTGCAGCTTCAAAACCTGGCTGATTTCTGCCTAGGAGAATCCTTTGTTGGGAGGTGTTAGCTACCCCTGATTGTTTCCTATCTGGATTTCCCCTGTCTTCAGAGTGTTGTTCTTTATTTACTGTCCTGGTTTTAGAGTTTTTTAAATACTGGTAGCCAGATTTTGTTCATTTTCATTGTTTCCTCCTTTCTGTTGATATTGTCCACATGCTTGTGGATTTCAATGGCTTCTCTGTGTAGTCTGACATGGGGGTTGTTATCGTGGTCCAGCATTTCTATCTCCTCAAATAATATGCTGTGTCCAGGTTGGTTCCTCAAGTGCTCTACTATGGCTGACTTCTCTGGTTAAGTTTGATTAAGTCTTCAGTGCCTTTCATGTTCCCTGATTCCTGTTTGGGCAATGCTGTGTTTAGAGGTCCCTATGTAGACTTGTGTAAATTACTGTAGACTCCTGCAGAGGTGAGAACTTAGCATGAAAATGAACAAAACCTGGCTACCAGATTTTTAAAAACGGTAAAATCAGGACGGCAACTAAAGTAAAGTCAATAAAGAACAACACTCTGAAAACAGGGGAATTCCAGACATGAAACAATCAGGGCCAGCTAACACCTCCCAACAAAGGATCCTCCAAGGCTGTAGGTAGCCAGGCCTTGAAGCTGCAAGGCTATTCAATACTAATTAAGGTGGCCAATTTCAACATTCACACCTGCCTCGCACAGACAAGAGAGTTTTTTCTCCCACCCTGAACAATCCATAGATATATCAACCCCAATTGCCTGGTTTCCAACATACCTCACAACCTCTGAGGATGCCTGCCATAGATGTGGGCGAAACATTAGGGGAGGAAGCTTCTGGAACATAGCCATACAGCTCAGAAAACTCACATCAACCTACCTTGATTAGCATTGAAAAACCTTGCAGGCTGATTCCTTTGTTGGGAGGTGTTAGCTGGCCCTGATTGTTTCACGTCTGGAAATTCCCCTGTTTTCAGAGCGTTGTTCTTTATTTACTGTCCTGATTTTTTAAATACTGAGAAAAATCTCTTCTCTAGTCAATTATTCGGTGAGGCAAGGTTATTAAATCAGAAGAGCGCAGGCCTTACAATTCCTCTACTGGCTGTTTTACCGCCTTATCACACTAGAGCATGAATCCACTTTAAATCCGGTTTCTGTCTCCTGCAGAATTCTGGGGTTTGTAGTCTGCTGAGGCTAAGGACCTGTCTGCCTGAGCTATTTAAAGCCCTCTCCCTAAAGTGAATTTAACATGGATTTAAATTGAATTCAAGCTCTAGTGTGATGAGGTCCTTAGGCGCAAGCCTTTCCATGCATGGAACTCAGGCTGGATCTACGATGCTTCAGAATGCAGATTGACTGCATCGACTTGGACGGTGTGTACAGCCCAGTGCCATTCTGAAACGGTATTAGATGACAGCGTAGATGGTGAGGGCTTCCTTCTGCGTTGGTTAGACTGGATGAATATTCTTCTATCGGAGCAAACATTGCTTCTGCAGAGCCTGGCTTTGATTCCCATGCCTTTGCAGAAGGAGACAACTGGGGATCACAGGTACAAGAGGCAGACGAAGTGGAGAGATTGAGAGAAAGAGAAGAATTGGAGACAATTTAAAGAGGATCCTTTAAAAATGGGAACATTCGGGACCCAAGCCGAGCCTCCTCCTTTCCCTCTCCTTCTGGAGGGGAGGGGGCACCTTTATGTTGTTTTTTCTTCTTCAGAGGAGGGGGCACGGCGAATCCAATCCGGGGCTCCCGGTCTTTTGGCGTTGGCGGCGCAACTGGGCTGCGCCTGCTATGCTAATGAGGCGAGGCGGCTGCGTTGGGAGAAGACTGGCTCAGGGAAAGGCAGAGGGGGGAAAGTTTCGACCATTAGAGGGAGATCTTCCTCTTCTTCCTCCTCCTCCTCTTCTCAAGCACAGCAGCGGGCGCGCTCTGCATGCCAGAGGAGAGCGCCAAGGCAGGCAGGAAGGCAGGCAGGGCGGCAGGGCATCGCAGCCTCCTCTCGGTCTCTTTCTCTCTCTGTCTCTCTCTCTCTCTCTCTCGCTTGTCTCTCGCCGCGCCAATCCATGAAAATGCTTTGGAAACTGACGGATAATATCAAGTATGAGGAATGCGAGGTAAGCGCTTTTCCCAGGGGATTCCCGACCCAGTATCTGATCCCTCTCCCAAGTTTGGCGCTTAAGGGGCTCAATTTGTCCACCCCTTTTTTTTTGGGATCTTCAAGGGGAGGGGAAGATGCACAGTTGGGGGGCTGTCGAGGCCGAAGAAAAGGCGAGAGGGCGGAGAAGGAGAGGTCTTTCTGTGCCACCGCTAGGAAGAGAGAGAGAGGAAAGAAGAGGGGGAGAATGATGGATGGACGGATGCATGGATGGGTGACACCGGGGAGGGAGGAAACGCAACGCCGATAGAGGTCTTGGGACGAGTCCTCTCTCGCCCCGACGGTGGCAGCAGGGCACCAAAAATATAAAAGGTCCAAGGGGTGGCTTCCGGAGTAGTTTGCCAACCCAGAGTCTGGTTTGGAGAAGAGTTATGACGCGATGGCAGGAAACTCCGATTTGGTGGAGAAACGGAATGGGTGCCTTTGCCGCACGGCGCCGGAGATGCGCTTTAAGCTCTTTCGGGGTGCACCGCGGAATGTTTACTCTCCCGTATACCCAAATAGCAGAGGATTCACCTCAGATACCGGGTGTCTTGGTGGGCAGAAGGATGCCAACGTGAAAAGAATCCTGCTCTGGAAAGAAGCCAAACTCACAAGTGTCGTCGAAGGCTGGGTTGCTGAGAGTTTTCTGAGCTGTATGGCTATGTTCCAGAAGCATTCTCTTCTGACGTTTCGCCAGCATCTATGGCAGGCATCCTCAGAGGTTGTGAGGTCTGTTGGAAACTAGGTATATATCTGTGGAAGGTTCAGAGTAGGAGAAAGAACTCTTGTCTGTTGAAAGTGTGAATGTTGCAATTAATCACCCTGATTAGCATTGAAAAGCCTTGCGGCTTCAAAGCCTAGTTGTTTCCTGCCTGGGGGAATCCTTTGTTGGGAGGTGTTAGCTGGCCCTGATTGTTTCATGTCTGGAATTCCTCTGTTTTCAGTGTTGTTCTTTATTTACTTTCCTGATTTTAATACTGGAAGCCAGATTGTGTTCATTTTTATTTATTTATTTATTTATTTATTATTCAAACTTGTATGCCGCTACTCCCCTAGGGATTTCTTTCTTTCTGTTGAAATTGTTCATATGCTTGTGGATTTCAATGGCTTCTTTGTGTAGTCTGACATGGTGGTTGTTAGAGTGGTCTAGCATTTTTGTGTTCTCAATATGCTGTGTCCAGGTTTCTTGGAAACAGGGGACTTCCAGGCATGAAACAATCAGGGCCAGAAGGATGTAATGGATCCCAACGTGAAGTGAAGGCTGCTCTGGAAAGAAGCCAAACTCACTAGTGTTGTGGAGGGCTATCATGCCCGGAATCACTGGGTTGCTGTGAGTTTTCCGGGTTATATGACCGTGTTCCAGAAACATTCTCTCTTGACGTTTCACCCACATCTATGGCAGGCATCCTCAGAGGTGGTGAGATCCTCACAACCGCACGAAGTCACAAGTGCTGGCGACCCTGTTATGACTTTACAGCCCCCCCCCCCCCCCCCAAGTAGATTGCAGACAGCGGGCCGTTTAAAACCGGCTTTTCGGGTCGTGGTCCTTTGTTTGCCTCCTTAGCAGATGTTTCTTTCGGGATGTAAAAAGGCTAGTATTGAGATCTACGGCTCCTTCGGAAGGGCGAGAATGTCAGAAGCGGAGAGATTTGGGGGCTTGCAGGAGGGAAGTGCCCCTTAATGACAAGAAACGCTCTCCTCCACTCTTCAACTTTGCTTGCCCGTCGCTTTGGTCGCTTCTCCGTTATTTGTTTTGCTTCATCTCTGGACGGGTAAACAAACAGCCAGAGGTTTGTCGGGGTGCTAGGAACTTAAAAGGGTTTGTTGCCTTCTTGTAAGAAAAAGTACAGTGTCTAGATCCAGGGAAGTCATGCTTCCGACCCCTATATTCTGCCTTGGTCAGACCAGACCTGGAATACTGGGTCCAATTTGGGCATCGCAATTTAAGGGAGATGTTGACAAGCTGGAATGTGTCCAGAGGAGGGCGACTAAAACGATCAAGGGTCTGGAGAACAAGCCCTACGAGGAGCGAGGAGCGGCTTCAAGAGCTGGGCATGTTTAGCCTGCAGAAGAGAAGGCTGAGAAGAGACATGATGAGGGCCATGTATAAATATGTGAGAGGAAGCCATAGGGAGGAGGGAGCAGGCTTGTTTTCTGCTGCCCTGCAGACTAGGAGGCAGAACAAGGGCTTCAAACTACAGGAAAGGAGATCCCACCTGAACAATAGGAAGAACTTCCTCATAAAGGATCAGTTCCTAACTATGAGAGCTGTTCAGCAGTGGAAGTCTCTGTCCCTGAGTGTGGTAGAGGCTCCATCTTTGGAGGCGTTTAAACAGAGACTGGATGACCATCTATCCGGGTGCTTTGAATTCGATTTTCTTGCTTCTTGGCAGAAGGATGGACCGGATGGTGCACAAGGTCTCTCCCAACTCTAGGATTCTATGACTCTACTTGAAGCTGCCTTCCTGGTCTGTATATTGACACCGTTAGAGAGAATCCTAGAACTGGAAGAAACTTCCAAAGGCCATTCAGTCCGACCCTATTTCTGCTGGGTGGAGGAAATACAGTCAGGAGTTGGCTCTAAGGGCCCTTCTGCCTTATATTCCAGAATTGATCCCAGATTATCTGGCAGTGAAGACTCATATAGGTAAAGGTTTTCCCCTGACATAAAGTCTAGTCTAGTCATGGCCGACTCTGGGGGGTTGATGCTCATCCCCCTTTCTAAGCCAAAGAGCTGTCAGTAGATGCCTACGTGACTACATGGAACGCCGTTACCTTCCCGCTGGAGAGGTACCTATTGATCTACTCATTTGCATGTTTTTCGAACTGCTAGGTTGGCAGGAGCTCAGGCTAACAGCCGGAACTCACCCCGCTCCTCGGATTCAAACCTCCCATGAGGGGTCATCCACTGCGCCACCGGAGGCTCTGTAGACTCATATAATCCCGTTCAAATCAGAAAAATTTGGGACCAGATTCTGGGATGTAGGTCAATGTAGATTCAGTCAGAAGGAAAGAGAGGACCAAGGCTGGAGGACAGGAAAAGCCTCAGGTTGGCTAGGTGGCGCTATTGAGGGGGGGGGGGTACATCTACACCTAATCCGGGAGTCCCCTGGGCAACGTTCTTGCAGACGGCCAATTCTCTCACACCAGAACTGACTTGATGTTTTTCAAGTCGCTCCTTACACGTAAAAAAGAAACTGTTGTAAGGAAAAGGACTGCCTGGTCTGTATATTGACACCGGTTAGAGAATCCTAGAGCTGGAAGAGATTTCCAGAGGCCATCTAGTCCAACCCCATTTCTGCCAGGTGGAGGAAATACAGTCAGGAATGGACGCCCAGCTCAGAGAGGTCCACGGAGAGTGACCCAGGATCTGGTCTCAGATGGGACATGAGAGAAGCCTCCCACAAGGATGGTAAAACATCAAACATCCCGGCGTCCCCTGGGTAACGTCCTTGCAGACGGCCAATGCTCTCACACCAGAAGCTACTTGCAGTTTCTCAAGTCGCTCCTGACAGGGTGAGGTAATGGGTTAAACCTTTGTGCAGGCAGGACTGTTGAGTGAAAGGTCGGAGGTTGGAGCGGCCAATTCTCCCACACTAAAAGCGACTTGCAGTTTCTTAAGTCGCTCCTGACACACAGAGAGACACAAATCGTTTCAAGCCCTGATTGGAGAAAGGAGTTTAGTTGTGCAGATGGTTAGGAACGAGCTGGAGGCCTGGATGGTGAGGCCACAAACCGCAGAGCAGTGTTATACGCGCGCGAAGGGCTTTCTTTTGCGTTCGAGGTCGGAACTGCGTTAAGCGGGCTGTGTAGACGGGGCGGGTGGGGGAGAGGCTGCGTGTGGCGAGCTCTGCAGAGACACGCCGAGGCCCTGCGCTGGTTCTGCGAAGGCGGCGGGGAGGAAAAGGGGAGCAGGGCGGCAGGAGAGTTGCCGAGCCAGTCGGACGGGTTGAGGAGCTGGGAGCCTGAGCTTGTCCGGGCCGGCAGAGAGAGCAGCAGTCGCCACCCCTTCCTTTCCCTTCCTTCCTTCCTTCCTGCCTGCCTTTCTTTCCCTCCCCACCTCCCCCCTTCCCCACCCGAAACCGGGGAGAGAGACGGGGCCCTCGCGCCATGGAGGCCGCCACGGAGGAGACGGGCCCCGAGGAGCCGGGGAGGAGCGTGGGCCCCGACGAGGAGGAGGAGGAGGCGGCAGCCCGGGAGGGAGACCTCTCCGCCTTCGCCCCGCCGCCTCAGGTGCGCCCTGGGCTCAAGCAAAGCCTTTTCCTCCCTTCTGCCCCTTCCGACCACTCTCTCTCTACTCTTTCCTCCCCCTTCCCTTCCTTTCTCCTCCTTCTCCGGCCTTCTCCGCTCTCTGCTTCCCTGGCCCCTTTCTCTTTCGCTTCCCCAGGCCTTGCAACCTTTTAAAATGTGGCCCCTTCCCTGTGATTCGCCAGACACCTCCGCGGCGGGGCTCTCTCCCTCTCTCTCTCTCTCTATCCCCCTCCTCCTTTTTGTCTCTCTTTCCCTCCCTTCCTCCCTCCCCCCTCCCTCCCTGATTCCATCCCCTGATCCTTCCCTTCAATGGACGTCATTTAGAACAGACTCCTGCCTTGAGTCGCCGCCTCGCTTCACGCTCGATTTCCAGCTATTCTTCCCTTATTAAGCCTTCGTGTAATATTAATCGTCATGAATATCTGCTATTAGGGAGTCGGGGACTCTAAGCAAGCGGCGGATTTTTTTTCTCTCTCGCTCCTTTCTTTCTCTCTCTTTCTCTCACGTGAAGTAAAATTAGGGGAGGGCAGAGGAAAGGGAGGGGGCGAACACAGCCGCACACACATGCGCTCTCGCCCACACGCACCCTCTCTCTCTGTCTCTCTCTCTCTCTCTCCTCTCTCTCTGTTTCACACGCGCAACTTTGCCTCCTCTCGCCTCGAGCTGCTGCGTTTCGGGGTCCAGTCCGGATGGCTCCTCTTCGCCTGCGGTTCCCGGCTCAGCTTGGGCGCTGGGGACTGGGGTTGGGGGCAGTCTAGGCTTTTCCTATTGTGTGAGTGTGCCTGCGAGAGAGGGACAGAGAGGGAAAGCGGCAGCTCAGGACAAGAGCCAGGAAGGAAGGAAGGAAGGAAGGGAAGACGAGAGCGCGCTAAAGAGCCATACTTTTTTCTCTGCCTTTTTCCCCCCTTCTCCTGCCTTGACTCCGTCGCCCCGCAAACCTCGCAGATGTTAGTTCACAGTTTCTCGGCGATGGTGAGTGGATCCAGATTTCTCTTCTCTCGGGGCTGGGGCTGGAGGGCGAAACCGCGCTGGGAGACCTGCCTTGCTCCCTCTCCCGCATCCCACCCAGACCTCGCTTCCTTCCCCTTCTCTTTCAAAGCGACACCCCGCTTCCTGGAGGAGCCCCTCCGGCTGCTCCCAGTTAGCCACAAAGGGCTCCCACACCCCTCCATTGTTTTTCCTCCCCCCTTTTTTTGGTTTCGTTATATATAATAATAATTAATAATATTAATTAGTTATCAATAATAATCATTAATAATATTAATTAGTTATTAATAATAATAAATACTAATATAGTATAGAATTGAGTGAGGATTTCCAACTCCCTCTTCCCACCTTTTTCTCTCTTCCCACCTCTTTCTCTTCCTTGGGCGCATCTACACTGTAGAATTATTATTAGTAGTAGTATTTAATGATGATGATTATTAATATTATCAATAATAATATCAAATATAATAATAATAAATAATAATATAGTATAGAATTGAGCGAGGATTTCCAACCCTCTCCTCCCACCTCTCTCTCTTCCTTGGGCGCATCTGCACTGTTGAATTATTATCATTATTATTTTTTATCATCATCATCATCATCATTATTATTATTACTATTATTAATATAGTATAGAATTGAGTGAGGATTTCCAACCCTTTCTTCCCACCTCTCTCTCTTCCTTGGGTGCATCTATACTGTAGAATTATTACAATTATTATTATTATTATTTAATAATAATAATAATAATAATAATTAATATAGTATAGAATTGAGTGAGGATTTCCAACCCTCTCTTCCCACCTCTCTCTCTTCCTTGGGTCCATCTATACTGTAGAATTATTACAATTATTATTATTATTATTATTATTATTTAATAATAATAATAATTAATATAGTATAGAATTGAGTGAGGATTTCCAATCCTCTCTTCCCACCTCTCTCTCTTCCTTGGATGCATTTACACTGTAGAATTATTATTATTATTATTATTATTATTATTATTATAGTATAGAATTAAGTGAGAATTTCCAGCCCTTTCTTCCCACCGCTCTCTCTTCCTGGGTGCATCTACACAGTGTCGAATTAGTACTACACTACAGAACTGAGAATTTCCAGCCCTTTCTTCTCTTTCTGCCTTGGGTGCATCTACACTGTAGGAATAATAATATCAACAATATACTTTAGGATAAAGTGAGAATTTTCAACCCTCTCCTCCCACCTCTCTATCTTCCTTGGGTGCATCTGCACTGTAGAATTATTATTATTATTATTATTATTATTATTATTATTATTATTATTGTTATTGTATAGAATTAAGTAAGAATTTCTAACCCTCTCCTCCCACTTCTCCTTCTTCCTTGGGTGCATCAATACTGTAGAAATAATAATAATAATAATAATAATAATAATAATAATAATAATAATAATAATAATAATATAGTATACAATTAAGTGAGATTTTCCAATCCTCTCTTCCCACCTCCCTGCCTTCCTTGGGTGCATCTACACTATATAGTGTAGAGTCGAATGAAGTGAGAATTTGCAAGCTTTTCTTCTCACCTCTCTCTCTTCCTTGGGCGAGAATCATATACCATAGAATTAAGTGAAAATCCAACCCTCTTTTCTCACCGCTCTCTCTTCATTAATAATAACAACAATAATAATATAGTATAGAATTAAGTGAGAAATCCTACCCTCTCTCCCCACCTCTTCTTCCATGGGTGCATCCACACTGTAGAATTAATCATATAGTGTTGAATTCAGTGAGAATTTGCAATCCTCTTTCCACCTCTCCCTGTAGAAATAATAATATAGTATAGGATTGAGTGAGGATTTTCAACCCTCTCCTCTCACCTCTCTCTCTTCCTTGAACGCATCTATACTGTTTATTATTATTATTATTATTATTATTGTTCAGATAGTATAGAATTAAGTGAGAATTTCCAGCCCTTTCTTCCCACCTCTTTCTCTTCCTTGGGTGCATCTAGTGTCGAATTAATACTACACTATAGAATTGAGAATTTCTAGTCCGCTCTCCCTTCCTTGTGTGCATCTGCACTGTGGGCTATAATCTCATCACCAGCGAAGTCCTAAATTGAACCAATTGCAAAAGTCATTTACATTTGCCTTCCTAGGACATCCCCCGACCCGTTTTCCTTCTATTTCTGTTGCACAATTATTTTTTCCATTGCTTTTCCCAAAAAAATATTAATACGTTTTGTGTGTTCATACATATCTATGTAATCTTTGGGTGGCTGTGGGTTTTCCGGGCTTTATATCCATGATTCAGGAGCATTCTCTCTTAACGTTTCGCCCACATCTATGGCAAGGAGAGGATGTTGTGAGTGATATTGGAAACTTAGCATTCACACTTGCCTCGAGCAGACAAGAGTTCTTTCTCCCACCCTGGATCTTCCACAGATATATAAACCCCACTTGCCTAGTTTCCAACAGACCTCACAACCTCTGAGGATGCCTGCCATAGATGTGGGCGAAACGTCAGGAGAGAATGCTTCTGGAGCATGACCATACATCCCGGAAAACTCACAGCAACCCAGTGATTCCAGTCATGAAAGCCTTCGACAACATATATAATCATTGTTTGGAGAGCTCTGTATCTGTTTATCAGCACAGACTGTGCATTATTATTATTATTATTATTATTATTATTATTATTATTATTATTATTACTACTATTATTATTAGCATACAGTAACAACCAACAACGCATTTTGATGGCTGGTCCTTTTCACAACTCTCCGCCTCCTCTTGCAAATACAAAAGAAGATTTTTGCTAACTTTTCAGTATTCTCTTTTTGAGAAATCGGCATTTGTTAATTCATATATATATATATATATATAGAGAGAGAGAGAGAGAGACTGAGACTCAGAAAAATCGAACAACTCTAAGGCTTGGTGCTGTGGAAGGCTTTCATGGCCGGAATCACTGCGTTGCTGCGAGTTTTCCGGGCGGTATGGCCATGTTCCAGAAGCATTGTTAGAGTGGTCCAGAAATGCTGGACCACTCTAACAACTATCATGTCCGACGACATAGAGAAGCCATTGAAACCCACAAGCATGTGGACAATTTCAACAGAAAGGAGGAAACCATGAAAATAAACAAAATCTGGCTACCAGTATTTTAAAAACTCTAAAATCAGGACAGTAAATAGAGAACAACACTCTGAAAACAGGGGAATTTCCAGACATGAGACAATCAGGGCCAGCTAACACCTCCCAACAAAGGATTCTGCCAGGCAGGAATCAGCCAGGATTTGAAACAGCAAATCTATTCAATGCTAACCAAGCTGACCAATTGCAACATTCACACTTGCCTCAGGCAGACAAGAGTTCTTTCTCTCACCTTGAACGTTTCACAGATATATAAACCCCATTTGACTTGTTTCTAACAAACCTCTCAGCCTCTGAGGATGCCTGCCATAGATGCAGGCCAAATGTCAGGAAAGAATTATTGTGGAACAGGGCCATCCAGCCAGGAAAACTCACAGCAACCTATAAGGCTTGAACTCTCTGGCTTTAAATGCCTTTGCTGTCTCCCTTTTTAAAGAAACAAAACAAAAAGTCCAGCGGGGATGTGCTTTTCGCCTTGAATCCCTTTTTGGGATGCAAAGGATGCCACAACGTTTCCAGGCACACACACGTTTTTTAAGTTTTTCCATTTTTCAACCAAACGAAAAGAGACAATGAGCTTCCCCAGGAAGGAAGGAAAAATCGTCCTCCATCTAAGACCTTTTTGTCCACTCGACTATTGTTATTAATACAGATACACCGTAAGGAGACTGGTCCTTATTATTAATATAGATGCACTGTGTTGCTGTGAGTTTTCCGGCCTGTCTGGCTATGCTCCAGAAGCAGATTCTCCTGACGTTTCGCCCACATCTATGGCAGGCATCCTCAGGGGTTGTGAGATCTGTTGAAAACTAGGCAAGGGAGGATGATATATTTGTTGAAGGTCCAGGGTGGGAAATAGAACTCTTGTCTGTTGGAGGCCAGCGTGAATGTTGCAGTTAATTACCTTGATTAGCATCGAATAGCCTTGTAGCTTCAAAGCCTGGCTGATTCCTGCCTGAGGGAATCCTTTGTTGGGAGGTATTAGCTGGTCCTGTGGAAGGTTCAGGGTGGAAAAAAGAACTCTTGTCTCTGTAGATGCACTGATGGCATTCAGGATCTCAGACAGCTCACAAGGCTCCAGAGCTGCTTTTTGTTTTGAAAATAACATCAATGTAGTGTGGGTTTATTGGGGGAAATATGTATTATATGTGGGTCATTTTGTTGGGATTATATATCTAAATCTGATTGTGACCTCCCTGTCTTTCTCCCGCTTCTCTCCTCGCCCCATTGCCTGTCTCCTTTCCCAGGACCGCCACGACGGGGCCAGCAACGGGACGGGGCGCTTGCCGCAGCTGGGCTCGGTGGGCCAGTCGCCCTACAGCAGCGCCCCTCCGCTCTCGCACACCCCCAACGCCGACTTCCAGCCCCCCTACTTCCCCCCGCCCTACCAGCCCATCTACCCGCAGTCCCAGGACCCCTACGCCCACGTCAGCGACCCCTACAGCCTGAACCCGCTGCACGCCCAGCCCCAGCCCCAGCACCCGGGCTGGCCCGGGCAGAGGCAGAACCAGGAGGCCGGCCTCCTCCACTCCCACCGCGGACTGCCCCACCAGCTCTCCGGCCTGGACCCCCGCAGGGACTACCGGCGGCACGAGGACCTCCTCCACGGGCCCCACGGGCTGGGCGCCGGCCTGGGAGACCTGCCCATCCACGCCATCCCCCACTCGCTGGAAGACGTCTCGGTAAGGAGAAGCCCTAACCCCAACCCTAATACTCTCCTCCCCCAGGGCTTCCAGGGCTTGAATTGAGTGAGGATTTCCAACCCTCTCCTCCCACCTCTCTCTCTGCCTTGGGGGCATCTACACTGTAGAAATAATAATAATACTAACAATAATAATATAGTATAGAATTAAGTGAAAATTTGCAATCCTCTCTTCCCACTTCTTTTCCCACATCTTTGGGTGCATCTATACTGCAGAATTAATAATACCAATACTACTAATAATATATCATATACTAATGATCATCATCATCATATACTATAGAATTAAGTAAGAATTTGCAATCCTCTCTTACCACCTCTCTGCCTTCCTTGGGTGCATCTATACTGCAGAATTAATAATACGAATACTACTAATAATATATCATATACTAATCATCATCATCATCATATGCTATAGAATTAAGTGAGAAATTGCAATCATCTCTTCCCACCACTCTCTCTGCCTTGAGTGTATTTACACTGTAGAAATAACAACAACATAGTATAGATTTAAGTGAGAATTTCCAATGCTCTCTTCCCACCCCTCTCTCTGCTTTGAGTGGATTTATTATTATTATTATTAATATTATTATTATTTCGACACTGTAGAATGATTAATAATAATATAGTATAGAATTAAGTGAGAGTTTCCAACCCTCTCTTCCCACCTCTCTCTCTGCCTTGGATGCATCTACACTGTAGAAATAATAACAATAACAACAATTATATAGTATAGAATTAAGTGAGAACTTCCAACCTTCTCTTCCCACCTCTCGCTCCACCTTGGGTGCATCTACACTGTAGATGATGATAATAATAATAATAATAATAATAATAATAATAATAATAATAATAATATAGTATAGACTTAAGTGAGAAATCCAACCTCTTCCCACCTCTCTGCCTTAGGTACATCTACACTGTAGCGTGTTGAGTCGCATTAAGTGAGAATTTGCAAGCTTCCCTCACCTCTCTCTCCTCCTTGGGTGCATCCCTACTGTAGAATTAATCATATAAGATAGAATTAAGTGAGAAATCCAACCCTCTCTTCCTACCTCTCTCTCTCTATCTCTACCTTGGGTGCATCCACACTGAAGAATTAATATTAATAATAATAATAAAGTATAGAATCAAGTGGGAATTTCCAATCCTCTCTCCCTTCCTCTCTCTCTTCCATGGGTGCACCCACACTGAAGATTTAATCATATACTGGGGAATTCAGTGAGAATTTATAATCCTCTCATTCCACCACTCCCTGTAGAAATAATAATAATAATAATAATAATAATAATAATAATAATAATAATAATATACCATAGAATTGAGTAAGGATTTCCAACTCTCCCTTCCCACTTTTCTCTCTTCCTTGGGCACATCTACACTTTAGAATTTATATTGTTATTAACATAATATAGAATTAAGTGAGAATTTCCAGTCCTTTCTTCCCACCTCTCTCTCTTTGTCGAATTAATACTATACTATAGAACTGAGAATTTCCAACCCTTTTCTCCCAGCTCTTTCCCTTCCTTGGGTGTATCTACTCTGCAGAAATAATAATAATAATAATAATAATAATAATAATAATAATAATAATAATAATAATATAGAATTAAATGAGGATTTCCAAACCTCCCTTCCCACCTCTCTTCTCCATGGGCACATTCAACACTATAGAAGTAATCTATGTTTTTTTTTTAAATTGAGGTAGATTTCCCTCAATTTAGCGAACAACGTCACCACAGGTTTCTATCTGCATATTTCAAGACTTAGGGTGATACTCTGCAGAATTATTGTAGTTGAAGCTACCATGGGTCGATGCTATGTCATATTGGGAGTTGTGGTTTTACAAGGTCCTAGTGCATCTCTGCCAAAGAAAGAGGAAAGAAACTAAAAATACCCCCTTCCCGGATTCCGTGTGGTTGATATGTGAGGCCAAACTGCATTGTTGTATGTCTAGGAAGAAAGAAAGAAAGAAAGAAAGAAAGAAAGAAAGAAAGAAAGAAATTCTCAGTTCTTCCTCTGTCCCCAAAACAAAGAAATTCTCCACCAAGCGTTGTCGAGAATGGAAGCATTGAATGGAACCGGATGGGGGGGGGGAAGGAAGAGCAGGAAAGCTAAGGAAAAATAACGCAAATGGCGAGGATTGTTCCCTCAGGCAGGTGGAAAAAAACAGGCGAGCGGTTGAAAAGAGAGAGCCAAGGACGGGGCTTTTGTAGTTGGAGATCTTTTTGAGCGTCCTTGGCTTGGCGGAGAGGGTTTGCCTGATCTGTAAACGGCATGCTCTGCAAGGCTGGACTTGCAGGGAGAAAGAAGGCTTTCCCAAAAGGTCCCTCCCTTCCCGGCTTCGGCAGAGAAAACAATTTAGTGACAGGCCGGTGGTTTGGTGGCAGAGAAAGAGACCTTTTGTGGGTCAGCCGGAGAAGAAGGCCTGTGGGGTGTAGAGGGGCTTTTCTATCCCTCCCCTCCCCTTGTCCTTGTGTTGCTAAAATGCCACCCCCGGGATTACTGGATCAGATATCACCCCCTCATATATCCAGTGACGGTTTAGCGATTTCGTCCCCTGTTTCAACAGTAATGGGTTCATTTCTTGGGGGGACTTAAAAAAAGTTTTTGGTGAAGAATCGGGAAGCCTTTACACACCGGAAAATGTCTAGTGCGGGTTGGCTGTTTTGTCACAAATGCAGCGATTCTGAAATTGAGGGGTAAAGGTGGAATTGAGGGGCTAAGCAATTGGGGGAGAGATGCGGGGAGGGGGAGATGCTCCTTGTTTTGAACGGGAAGGAGAAAGCAAAGCATGGGAATCGTTTCGAGTTGTGGTTGGAAGGCAGCCCTATCCTCCTTTCTTGGGAGTAAAACCCACGAAACTCAATGGGATTTACATCTCAGGAGACAGGTCTGTGTTAGATGTTAATGGAGGGAAAGCAAATAAGAACGAGTCCCGTTCAAGTGAGTTTAGATAATCTGGAATAGCAGATATTTGGCTTCCTCGCACGTGTCTTTAGAGATCAGGATGTGAAATATAATCTGACATCAAACGGGGCTTCGGTTGTCTTGAGAAAGAGGGAAGACAAGAAGTGTTTCCCTTTCTTTATTGGAATTTCGTTTTTGTTCGAATTGTATTATAACCGCCAAACCGATTTCAATTGCAAACAGGAGAATGCTTCCTTATATCTGGATCTTTTTGTGTGTGTGCATGCAATGCTTAAACGATTGCCTATCGTCCAGTTTCTCCTTAAATTTAGTCGGATCCTAATCTCGGAATCCGTTAAAGCGATGTATTGTTATTAAAACGGTGGCAAAAATGGCGATGTTGACCCTAGTCTCCTTTATTGGGTGCTTCTAAAGGGACAAAGGTGCAGAGCGGGGGAGAAGGGATCTGGGTCGTGGAAAAGGATTATTTTAAATGCCCGCCTTGTTAACCTTTCCATAGAAACGCGGCTCCTTCTCGGTCCGGAAGAGCCGCTTCGAGCCAAGGCGAGAATTATTTCGGCATAAAGATCTCGGCGGGATTTTAAAACCCCGAACAGTCGGTGGACTCCCTTCGAGGGGGAGAAATCAGACAAATAAAAGCGTTACGCCCCACTACATTTACTTTATGAGTGGAGGGGCCGCCTGTTTGAAGGGATCATATTTCCCCCTGTAGTTAAAAAAAAGCACGCACACACAACAAAAAAAGAGATCCAAAGCAAACTGCCGCCGTCATTTCTGCACACTTCTCAATTTAATTATGCTCAGATTCAGAAGCACTTTAGGCAAGTTACAAATGAGAGCATTGAGTACAATAAAACCTGTAATAAAGCAACTTCGTCCCATCCGCCCGGAATCGTTGAGATCAGGCGCAATTAAGAGGAGCATAAATCCAGGGAGGAATGGAAAATGTTAGGCTCGGCTTTAGGGCTGGGCCGAGAAAGGAGAGGGATTTCGGAGAGGGGGAGTCCACGGATTGGGGAACCCGGTGGAGATTGCTTTCTCCTCTCTCTTTTTCTGAGGAATTCTCATTTGTAAACACAGGCACACACATCAGAGGCATTGTCAGGCAGGCAGGGAATTAGAAAGCCTAGTCCTCCACCCCGAAACACCCCAATTGTACTTTCTAATCACGTCTGGAGCGCCCTTCGCGCACGCGTGCCATTCAGAGCTCTCTCCAGGAGAGTTGGAAAGCAGGAGCAAACCCCACTGGCAGACAATAGCCACCCAAGGGGCTCCCCTCCTTCAGGGCACCTCCTCGTCCCCTCATGCCTTGCCTCCCTGTCCCCAGACTCCCGGAAAGGGAGCCTTCCCAACCCTTCGCCCCCTTGATCGCAGTGCTTCCCATTGTTGCGATTTGTTTCTCTCTCAGCCCCACCTCGCCCTGCTTTTGTACCAAAGGGCGGTGGGAATAATTCCACCAGAATAACTGTGGCATCGGGGATTGTTATTATGTTCATTCCTGATAGTAAAAAAAACAAAAACACCACACACAGGGCCACCTTACTCGAGAGTAAGTCCCATTGACTTCACTACGTTGCCTCCCGTGTAAACCAAGGAAGGGTTGCTCTGCTTCTGGAAGGCCGCTTTCTCCCTACTTTAGTAACCTTTCTGTCAGTTATATATTGCTATTTTCCTATGATTTTAGACATGTGTTACATCCTAATATATCAATACAGTGAAAGGAGATATTTCCATTTTGAAAAATAAGGAAAGAAAGGGAAAAGCAGTGGTAGCGGCGGTTTTCTAGTAGGGCTTCCTTGAAATATTCACACCGTGTGTCTTCCTTTTGTTGCAGCACGTAGAGGACCCCGGTCTTAACATCCCAGATCAAACTGTAATTAAGAAAGGTAAGCCGTTTCCTTGCGCATTCCAAGCATGTCTTCACAAGCTCGGTTCTGTTGCCCAGAGAACTTGCTGGAGCTATTGTTTCCCTTCTCCCTCCCCTTCTCCTCCTGCCCCCCCCCCCCAAACGTAATTTACAACAGGCTTGGAAATGGGAAAACGAAATTGACAGTCCTGGTTGCAAACTAACCTTTCCCTTAATCCCCACCCCTGTGATTGTGTGTCTCGGCGCGATTATATTCTCCAACTAAAGGGATCCCCGGTTTTAGTTCTCCCTAATCCCATTCGGAGTTCAGAGCTTGGCTTCTCATTGCACGAGCTGCGTCCGGAATTATTGTTATTGGCGAAATAAAGCGGAGATCCTGCTCTGTTATAGCTCCACAACATTCCGCTGCCCCCCCCCCTCCCACTCTCAGCTTTCGGAGATTGTCCGGGATTGTTGACATCAGAGGGCTTTGTTGCAACAAGCCAGAGAGGATGGCGGAGGGGAAGGGAAAGGGGGGGGGGGTGTTGTGTTCTCCGAGGCTGCGGTTTCTGCTTGCTTTTGGAAATGACAGAAACAGGATGAATTCCCCTGCTGCGTCCCAACGGTGTGGGGCGGCTGCTGCTGTTGTTATTGTTGTGTGTCTATGAAAGAAGAGTTGTGTGTCTCTCCTCCCCTTCCAAATGAATGTGGAAAAACAGCGTGCGCGATTTCGGGTTCTGGTTACCTCCCCGAAGGTTTTTGAACTTGTTTTTGTTTAGTCGCTACAATGCGTTTCTCGGGGTTGGTTTTTCTCGAGGAAAATAATTCCTGGGATTGGAGCGTTTGCTTGGTAATTCGTTAGAGGAAAAGGGCCTTGAGTTGCTGTGAGTTTCCCGGGCTGTATGGCCATGTTCCAGAAGCATTCTCTCCTGACATTTCGCCCGCATCTATGGCAGGCATCCTCAGAGGTTGTGAGGTCTGTTGGAAACTAAGCAAGTGAAGTTTATATATCTGTGGAAGGTCCAGGGTGGGAGAAAAAACTTTTGTCTGTTAGCGGCAAGTGTGAATGTTGCAATTAATCACCTTGATTAGCATTAATAGCCTTGCAGCCCCAAAGCCTGGCTGATTCCTGCCTGAGGGAATCCTTTGTTGGGAGGTGTTAGCTGGCCCTGATTGTTTCCTGTTTGGAATCCCGGTTTTCAGAGCATTGTTCTTTATTTATCGTCCTGATTTTAGAGTATTTTTTAATACCAGTAGCCAGATTTTGTTCATTTTCGTGGTTTCTTCCTTTCTGTTGAAATTGTCCACTGTATGGAATCAGCCAGGCTTTGAAGCTGCAAGGCTTTTCAGTGCTAATCAAGGTGATTAATTGCAACATTCACACTTCCAACAGACAAGAGTTCTTTCTCCCACCCTGGACCTTCCACACATATATAAACCTCACTTGCTTAGTTTCCCACAAACCTCACAACCTCTGAGGATGCCTGCCAGAGATGTGGGTGACATGTCAGGAGAGAAAGCTTCTGGAACATGGCCATAAAGCCCGGAAAACTCACAGCAACTCCGTGATTCCGGCCCTGAAAACCTTCGACAACACAAAAGGGCCCTCGCGGAGTGTTTGGATGCTTTTAGACATCACCAAGGTCTGATGCTCTGTCAAGCCCTTCTCTTTTGGAAACCTTGGCACTGTACATTGGAAGCTAAAGTTTCACACCCCCCCCCCCTCACCTCCCCCAATCTGGGGAGCCTTTGTCACGTCAAATTAGATGTGCAAGGAATAAATCTTAAAGAGATGCTCTTTCCAAGTCGACATGATAATTGGCTCTTTTATTAGTAATCTCAAGAGTTCGTTTAACTCCTATTGTCTCTATTAGCCTCCCCAGAGCTATTAATGTCACAAGTGATCTATCCAAAACCTAGATATCTCCCCCCTTTTCCCCGCTCCATCTCCCCCTTTGCACATTTGGATTAGGCCCATTGAGGGAAGGTTAGGGAAGGAGAAGGGATTGGGAACGGAGGGGAATAAACAGAGGATGACAAAAGAGTAAATATTTAGAGTGTGGCCGGGGCTGGAACAGGAAGACAACGGCCGTGGCATGCAAACGAGGCTGCCCTTATTTTCCACGTATGTTTAGCTACAATGGGAGATGCTTGAAGAGTTCTGCGGATTCTAAGAATGCTACAGATCTTGGGAGAAGAAGGCGAAAGAGAAAGGAGAAATGGCTTGTCCATGTTGGGCAACAGCTTTGCTTCCTCGCGTTGTTTTGGGTGTGCGTTCCTCATCTAAACAAAGGACTGAACTGTCCGCTTCTTTTGGCGACGGAAAGTAGATTCCTTCCCCCTCCGGCTTTCCAGGCTGGAAAGACTTGCCAAGCCAATTGTTTGGAAACAATCCAAATATTGGTACTCTTTTAAACCTAGAGAAGGGTGGCATTACACCATCCAGAGCTCTGCTGAATACTATTGCTATTTAAAAATCAGATAAAGCATTTCTATGGCTCCCTGGGCGGTAGGTTCCCTGACAGCCTTCAGGACACTGATTTGGCTGTAAGTTCCCGCGAAATCAATAGGACTTGGTTGCCTTGGGAGGCCTTTAGGGGAGCCCTGGAGTGGCAGTTCCCTCTAAGCCCCGCCTCTCCCCCCCCCCCCCGCCCAATGGGAAGCCAACCGCCTTGACACAACCCCAGTTTCAGATTGGCCCTTCTCTTTTGGGGGGAGGGAGGAAAGGAAGCCTGAAGAGACACTGGTCTTGTTTGTGCCTCCCTGCTCTGTGCCAGCTCCTTTTGAAAAGCTTAATTTAGTTCAAGAAGTAGCTAATGGCCATTTTAGGCCGTACTGCCTTTCCCCCAAAAGTAAAATAAATAAATAAAAGGCTATATCTAAACTTGGTGCTTCCTGGAAAACTCGTCTGAGGGTCGTTCCACACAGCTATATAACCCAGAATATCAAGGCAGAAAACCCTACAATATCTGCTTCGATCTGTGTTATCTGAATCCACACTGCCATATAATCCAGTTCAAAGCAGATAATGTGGGATTTTATTCCCACATTATCCTTGGTCCTTGGATGGGAGACAGCCAATTGATACCAGGTTTTTCAAACTATATTTGAGAGGAAGCTAGTGGCTAAATCATCTCTTGTCTAAGGGCCCTTCCACACAGCCCTGTATCCCAAGGCAGAAAATTCCACATTTTCTGAGTATGGACTCAGGCAACCTAGTTCAAAGTAGATATTGTGGGATTTTCTGCCTTAATATTCTTGGTTATATGGCTGTGTGAAAGGGCCCTATGAAAACCCTCTTAAATTCATGGGGTTCCCATATGCCAACAGGCGACTTGAAGGCACAGACGCAGACAACACTCCCTGTGGGATCCATTTTCTAACTAAGGGCCTTTCCACACAGCCATATAACCCAGAATATCAAGGCAGAAAATCCTACAATATCTGCTTTTAACTGGGTTATCTGAGTCTACACTGCTATATATGCCAGTTCAAAGCAGATAATGTGGGATTTTTATTCAGCTATGTAGAAGGGGCCTAACTCTGACTAAGTGCAGCTTTACTTGATTTTATATGAGTACATTTTTTTCTGTTGTGCTTGGTCCTTGAATTATTTTTAAAGAAGTTAACTCTGCTCATTGTTTTTCAAGATTATCTCCTGTTGCGTCCAGGAAAGCTCCTTTTAGGGCCCTTCTACATAACCATAAAACCCAGAATATCAAGGCAGAAAATCCCACAATATCTTCTTCAAACTGGGTTATCTGAGGTCCCTTCGACACAGCCATATAACCCAGAATATCAAGGCAGAAAATCCCACAATATCTGTTTTGAACTGGGTTATCGGAGTCCACATTGCCATATAATCCAGTTCAATGTGAATTTTATACAGCTGTGTAGAAAGGGACCCAGACCGAGTCAGGTGGTCTAGCAGTCGGTATGCCTTTGGTAGCCATTCAGTTGGAAAGGAGGGCCTGCGGTTTTGCTTACACACCTTTCCCTGTCCTCCTTTTTGGGGGTTCTGTGCTGGGCGCATGCGCACCTGGGGGAGAGGCCTGTGGAGCATCCTTTACCTGCCATGGCTCAAAGCTATGGGGTCTTAGGAGTTGTAGTTTGGTGAGGCACCAGCTTTGTTTGGCATAGAAGTCCAGAGAAAGACCTTGCAAAATGACAACTCTTAGGATTCCATAGCATTGAGCTTTTGCTTATGTCTCCCAAAAGAGCTCTCAATTAGAGTCTTCCATCCGTCAAAGCTCCTCGTTGTTTTATCCCTTCCTCATCATGCTACCTCCCAACCCTCCCTTCCTCCTCTCCATCTCTTCGGGCTCCTCCGTAGTGGTGAACTTATGCTTCCCCCTCCCCTCCGCAGGCCCCGTGTCCCTCTCCAAGTCCAACGCCGTCTCCTCCATCCCCATGAACAAGGACACGCTCTTCGGCGGCGTGGTGAACCCCAACGAGGTCTTCTGCTCGGTGCCCGGCCGCCTCTCGCTCCTCAGCTCCACTTCCAAGTACAAGGTCACCGTGGCCGAGGTGCAGCGCCGCCTCTCCCCGCCGGAGTGCCTCAACGCGTCGCTGCTGGGCGGAGTGCTCCGGAGGTGAGGAGAAAGAAGGCAGCTCTGCCTCTGGACCGTGAGAGAACAGCCACCTGGCGGCGCTTTTTGGAGGGAAGGGAGCCCATTGGAGGAGAACCGGCGCGTGGCCGTGGCTCAGCCAATCTGGAGGCTCCCTCCAAAGGCGGCAATTTGCCACCATCCCCTGCTGGACTCACCTTATAAAACAGAAGAGGCCAAGGCCTCATAAGCCCCTGAGGAACTCTTTTCTCTTCAGAGATTTGCTTGAAATATAGACACTGGGGGCCCTTCCACACAGCCCTATAACCCAGATTATCAAGACAGAAAATCCCACAATATCTGCTTTGAACTGGGTTATCTGAGTCCACGCTCAGATAATGTGGGATTTTCTGCCTTGATATTCTGGGATATAGGGCTGTGTGGAAGGGCCCTAAGGACCCTTCCGCACAGTCATAAAATCAAGACTATCAAGGCAAAAAAATCCCACAATTATCAGCTTTGAACTGGGTTATCTGAGTCCACACTGTCACACAGTAGAGTCTCACTTATCCAACATAAACAGGGCCGGCAGAATGTTGGATAAGCAAATATGTTGGATAATAAAGAGAGATTAAGAAAAAGCCCAATAAACATCAAAATAGGTTATGATTTTACAAATTAAGCACCAAAACATCATGCTATACAACAAATGTGACAGAAAAAGTAGTTCATTAGACATTAATGCTATGTAGTAATTACTGTATTTACGAATTTAGCACCAAAATATCACAATTATTGAAAACATTGACTACAAAAATGCATTGGATAATCCAGAATGTTGGATAAGTGAGACTCTACTGTATCCCAGTTCAAAGCAGGTAATGTGGGATTTTTTTCAGCTGTGTGGAAAGGGCCTAAGGTTTTTCCCTAAACAGACACTGATAATGACAAATTATGAGGTACTTTTACACCAGGCATGTGCAAACTTCTGCCCTTCAGGTGTTTCAGACTTAAACTTCCACAATTCCTACAATTGTGGGAGTTGAAGTCCAAAACACCTTGGAGGCCAAAGTTTGCCCATACTTATTCCGCACCCTAGAATGAATGCAGTTTGACCCCACTTTAACTGCCACAGCTCAATGCTATTGAGTCCTAGGACTTGTAGTTTGGTGAGGCACCAGCACTGTTTCACAGAGAAGGTTGGAGTGGTGCAATGGGTTAAACCATTGTGCCGGCTGAACTGCTGACCTGAAGGTTGGGTTGCTGATCTGAAGATGGGTTGAGCTCCCTGTCTGTCAACTCTAGCTTGCGGGGACATGAGAGAAACCTCCCAGTTAACACATCTAGGTGCCCCCTGGGCATCTGTAGGTGGCCAATTCTCTCACACCAGAAGCGACTTGCAGTATGTTGTCAAGTCGCTTCTGACATAAAATGGTAGTTAAAGTGGAGTTTGACTGCATTCATTCTACAAAGTCCCAAGTCTCCACACTGACATAAATCCTGGTAGATTTTCTTGTTTTTGATTTTTTTAAAAAACAAGCAAATGTGTCTGTATTGCATTTCACAGTCTGTTCATGCAATTCAGAGAACACCCCCCCCCCCCCTCCTTCCAATGGAGCATAATACCTCCTAATACGATTTTGTAGAATTTGGGTGAAGAATATCTGAAAAACAATAGTATTACATAAAGTGTGTGTGTGTGTGTGGGGGGGGGTACTTCACTATTAAGTGCTTTTTGTCCTCCCCTTAGTCTGACCTCAATGTCCAGTGTCCTTTGTTTTAATTTATGATCAGAGTTAATCTTTACCTCAGGGTTAATTATTGCAAAAGTGTATCCATTTTGCAAGGATTATAATGGAACCAGGAGCTGCAGCTCCATGGGGCATGATGAAATGAACACCTTAACTGAAAGATGTCATTTAAAAATAAATAAGCAAGCAAACAATGTAGCTGGGACTTAGCATTCTGGATTTATTGTTGCCTTCAAGCCTTTGAACGTGGAAGGCCTATGTTCAAATTCCAGTTCTACCAGTAATACAAAGGATAGTGTTGAGTCAGTCATTCAGGGCCTTTCCACACAGCCATATAACCCAGAATATCAAGGCAGAAAATCCACAATATCTGCTTTGGACTGGGTTATCCGAGTCCACACTGTCATATAAACCAGTTCAAAGCATATAATATGGGATTTTATACAGCTGTGTGAAAGGGGCCTCAATGTTCATTTTGCAGCTCAGAATGAAACAAAAGGACTTATCAACATCTTCAAAATGCTTTATAAAAGAGACAAGGCTACAAGTTGGCTTAAATCTTATTTTGGTCCTAAGTAGAGCAGACCCCCTTGAATCTTATTAGATTTATCTGTGTATTGACACACCAGCCAACCATTGAATGGGCCTACATTATTTGTGACATCCCAACTAGATGACCACCAATATTTTTCAAAATACTCCTACAGAAAACCGGCTAATGAAATCATAGAGATGATTCGCATTTAAAAATATTGGGGGTTTTTTGGTAGCTTTAACGGTGCAAACTCATACCTCTGTGTAAAATGAAATACTCAGAGTTGACAGCTTGTTCTACTACAAAACACCTAAGCATTCAAGTCAACACTGAAAAGGAATACAGTCCCTTCAGTATAGCAAGCCACACTTCCTAGCAATACTTGCTGAAAGCTAAGACACACCAGTTGAGGGCACTGCCAGCATTGCATTACTTAGGAAAGCTGCAAGGCTATGCTCCAGTAAAGGAATGTGTTAGGTTTTATCTGGCTGAGTATAGAGATACAATACATTTTTTAAAAAAAAGAATAGCCCACCTATCTTTGAAACATTTACATTGGATCTTCCAGTTTAGCCTTTGGAGCAACAAGACTGTTGTGAATTACTTCTGTTAATAATGCAAAGGAGTATAGCTCAGACAAGTCCCTGTTGGATCACTAATGAGTAAAAGCACTAAAAGTGGTTATGCCATCAGTCACACTTTGTCAGAACATGTTATAACCTCTGTAAGGATTGCCTGGTGCCCATATATGACTTGCAGATACCATAAGAACATAACGGGCTTAATTTTAGCTGTTTCATCTCCAGACTTTTTTTTCAAACACAAGGAAATATTTCAGCACGTTTTCCTGTATTACATTTAATTGTACCTTCATGGCACATCTTCCACGCTTAACATTTCCTGGAATGAAATTTTACTAAATATCCTTTATATAATAAGGATTTGTAAAATAGCTTTAGAGGAAAATGTCTGAACAGAGTTGCAATATGATCTGGTTGATATTAGTCATGTGTTAAGTGTTGTTGTTTTTTTAATGTGTGGAACAGAGCAAAATCAAAAAATGGAGGAAGATCTTTGAGAGAAAAACTGGACAAAATAGGATTAAATTTGCCAGCTGGGAGACGTAAAGCTGCTAATGTTACCCTGCTTACATCACTAGTAGAGGGTAAGTGATGGTTTTGGCTTTGGCTTTGGGAAGGGCATTCTTTGGGAAGTGTGTGCTTGTGTGAATACATATATTGTATCAATATATATATTTGTCAGCTGGACAAAATGTGAACATTCTGAAGGTCTGTCCTGAAATGGTTATGCGTATTGCTTGATTTAAATCGTCATGACTGAAGAGAACATTCATTTTTGACCTTTTGCTTTGTACTTTTTTCAAAAGGTGGATTGAAACTGTCAGCCTAGTCCAAAAAACCCATTTATGTCAAAATACTTGGAAGTGGACTCTGTTTAAATCTGTTTAGACTACCATCATTGTTCTGGGTGCCAAACCTCAGCAAATCTAAGTTGGCTTAAATTTCCAAACTTCTTTTAAACTAGGTTGCTGTCTGATTGTTTCACTCACTTTTTGGAAAAAGTAGGGCTGAAAACATTACTCGAGTAAGCGTAATTAATGGATTAATTTATTAATCACTGATTGACATGGTGGATTTTAATTGGATTTTAATCAGTGTAGTCTCCAGTGAAAGAGGTACAGTAGAGATGTGTACAATCATTGTGTGTATCTTGATTCAGACGCCAGGGACTGGGTTATTATAGTTTTCTAAACAATATATAAGTTGGCTAGGACATGTATTCAAAAGCAGCTGCTTCTTTTCAGGATAATTGCAATTTTTAATTGATTAACAAACTGATTAATTATGCTAAAATAGGTAATTGAAATGTGGTTCTCAAACTGATGGAGCTACAGGATTTCAAATTAATAGATAGGCATAACACGAAACAGAAAATTTCAGTCTTTGATATCATTTGGATCAATAAAATGCTGCTCCCTAAGATTGCAACTTTGTATACACTTAGGTGGAAGTAGATCCTATTGCTCCCAGTGAGCCTTATTTTTGTGTCAAGGTGCCTAGGATTTTACTGTAAATGTATTCCCTTTCAAATGTGTTATAAGGAAATGCATGAATATTAATGTTTACAAATAAACTGTCTGGGATAGGGATGTAAATTTGTTCAACTTCAGATATTTCAAATGTACTGCAACCTGCATTGTAGTTAAGTTCTTATGATTTCATTCTGACTTTCAGTCCTGTTAAATACTCTGGGCTGAATTCAGCCTTAGTCCTCCTTAATGAATGCATTGAATTGAATAGGAGTTTTCCTCACAACTAACTGAAGTCCCATCCATTTCAGTGGATCTAATCTAAATAGGGATAACATTTAATTTAGCCCAACAGGTTAGCTAATCTATTCACGAAGCTGCCAATTATGTGCAAATATTTACCATGGTATCTAGAACAGGGGTAGTGACTGTAACCCTCCAGCTGTTAATGGACCATGAATTCCAGTAGTCCTATTGGACTAGAATATATAGTTCACTAAGATCTGGAACACTGTGATTTCTACCCTTATCTAGGACAAAATATGTATTTTTGTATCCTTGAAACCTGTGGTCATATTATGTTATCTTAGCTGATTTGCACTAAAGACACTTGGTTCTAGATACTAAATATGTGAGTCAGGGTGGCATAATATGTGGTTTTCTAGGTGTTGGTCTACAACTACCATCACTTCTCACTGTGTCCTTTGTTGTCAATAGATGATAGCATGTACAGTGCAATAACTTCTGAACCATTGATGTGAGGATTATATATGTAAAAGCCTAGATTTGTGAGACAGAGTGATGAGAATGGCCTCTAGAAACAGTCCTATATTTGCTGTTGATAGGGAATGAAAGTTTACTGAACTAGTGGTGTAATAATGACTTAGGAATTTAATATGTTGCATGAATTACTGAAAACAGTCAGTTTAAGATGAGCACCATCATATCTGAAGATACCATAAACTTTTACAGATCTGGACCAAAAGAGCAAAAGACAAACAGATAATTGATTCTTTTGCCCTTCAGAAAAAAAACCTAAATATAAAATGTGTAAGCATCAACCTTTGGCTCTCTAAATGTTTCAAACTTCTACTCCCAAAAATTTTGTCAGATTTCTGAGAGTGGAAGTTCAAAACAACTGAACAGCCACCAGGCATCGAGATAGACCATCTCTCCTATCTATATATATAAAAGAGTGATGGCATCAGGGCAGTGGACAAAGCAACAAAACTACAGGCCCCCCAACCTTGAAATTTGACAACACAACCCATCACACATGCCTCAGGGTTGATACAACAAAAAGAAAAGAAAAATAAAGTCCTAATTAGAGGGAGAGCAATAATTGTTTTTATCCAATTGCTGCCAGTTTAGAGGGCTAATCTCTGCCCACTTGGTTGCCTAGCAACCAAGGGACAGCCAGGTTTCAGTTAGGGGACAGGCAGATTTAGGCCTCACTTAGACTTCTTCCACAGATTATCTAATTTGCACTGGATTATATGGCAGTGTAGACTCAAGGCCCTTCCACACAGCTATATAACCCATTTATAATCTTATATTATCTGCTTTGCACTGGATTATCTTGACTCCACACTACCATATAATCCACTTCAGTGTGCATTTTATACAGCTGTGAAGAAGGGGCCTCAGATAATCCAGTTCTGAGCAGATAATATAAGATTAGAAATATACAGTAGAGTCTCACTTATCCAACATAAACAGGCCAGCAGGATAAGTAAATATATTGGATAATAAGAAGGGATTCAGGAAAAGCTGATTAAACATCAAATTAGGTAATCATTATACAAATTAAGCACCAAAACATCATATTATACAACAAATTTGACAGAAAAGGTAGTTCCATGCGCAGTAATGCTATGTAGTAATTACAGTAGAGTCTCACTTATCCAACACTCGCTTATCCAACGTTCTGGATTATCCAACGCATTTTTGTAGTCAATGTTTTCAATATATCGTGATATTTTGGTGCTAAATTAATAAATACAGTAATTACTACATAGCATTACTGCATATTGAACTACTTTTTCTGCCAAATTTGTTGTCTAATGTTTTGGTGTTTCATTTGTAAAATCATAACCTAATTTGATATTTAATAGGCTTTTCCTTAACGCCTCCTTATTATCCAATATATTCGCTTATCCAACATTTTGCCAGCCCACTTATGTTGGATAAGTAAGACTTTACTGTACTGTATTTACAAATTTACCAGTAAAATATCACAATGAATTTAAAACACTGACTACAAAAACATTGATTATGAAAAGGCAGACTGCGTTGGATAATCCAGAACATTGTATAAGCGAATGTTGGATAAGTGAGATTCTACTTTGATATGAAATAATTTCTAGGATAGAATAATGCAGAACAATATAATCTCTAAAACCAGGACAGTAATAAAGAAATAAAGAAAGTAAATAAAGCAAGGAAATTGGAAATTCCACAAAGGAAACAATCAGGGCCAGCTAACACCTCCCAAGAAAGGATTCTTCCAGAAAGGAAGCTGAGAAGGCAGTGAAGCACTATGTATTACCAAAGTCATTATTATTACTATCATTACTATCATTACTATCATTACTATTATTATTATTATTATTATTATTATTATTATTATTATTGTGTTGCGGTCAACCGTGAAAATGAATACAATCTGGCTCCAAGTATTCAAAAACACTAAAATCAGAATATATAAAAATTTATGTGGTATAATAAAACAGAACAATACAATCTCTAAAATCAGAACACTAAATAAAGAACAACACTCTGAAAACAGGGGAATTCCACACAGGAAACAATCAGGGCCAGCTAACACCTCCCAACAAAGTATTCTCATCATCAAAGTCTTGCCAATCCTCTGTTTTCTCAGGGCCACAGACAGTAGAAGCACATAAAATATCGCAAACAACACCACTCTGAAAACAAGGCAATTCCAGACAGGAAAGAATCAGGGCCAGCTAACACCTCCCAACAAAAAAATCACTCAGGGAGGAAACAGCTAGGCTTTAAATCTGCAAGGCCATTACATCCTAATCATTTTTCCTAATTGCAGCATTCATACTTGCCTCCAACAGACAAAAAAAAAACAAAAAAAACCAATCAGAAATATTGTATATTCACAACCTTTAGGAAATAATATCCCCTGATGGCACAGCATGTTAAAGTGCTGAGCTGCTGAACTTCTGGACCAAAAGGCCGCAGGTTTGAATTGGGGGAGCGGAGAGAGCCCCCACTGTTAGCCCCAGCTTCTGCCAACCCAGAAGTTCAAAAACATGAAAATGTGAGTGCATCAATAGGTACTGCTCCGGCGGGAAGGTAACGCCGCTCCATGCAGTCATCCCACATGACCTTGGAGGAGTCTACGGACAACACCGGCTCTTCGGCTTAGAAATGGAGATGAGCACCAACCTCCAGAATCAGACATGACTGGACTTAACATCAGGGGAAAACCTTTACCCTTTACCTTAACTACCACCAATTCCTCAATACTTTATTTCCCATACCACCATTCTTCGCCACAGCAACGCGTGGCCGGGCACAGCTAGTTCTTTAATAAAAGTATGGGCTAAATAGCGCAAAGGGAAGCTAAGTGGGGTCAGTCCTGGTTAGTACTTCAGTGGGAGACCACCAATGCTGCATAATATGTATATCTCAGAGGAAGGAACTAGCCAAACCACTTCTGAGTTTTCCTTGCCTAAACCTATGAAAATCTTATGAAATTCATAGTGTCCTAATGGACAGGTCAAAATGTTCAAAATACAAGAGGACACTACTTTTCACCAAGATCACATATTTATTTGCTCACTGTCTGGCAAAGGATGTGACACCTCCCCTAAGAATTAGTATTTGAAACCAACAGTCTAACAGTATGTCAAGAAAATATTCAAATTTCTGTGAGATATAGTAATGTTGGAATATTCTTGTTTAAAAATGGAACCAGGAATACATTGATTTTTATGTAGTCTATAACCAGTATATTACATTAATTTGATGTAACAGGTAGGCTGGGAGATCAACTGTTTGACCAGGCCACATATTAATGAAACTCTCCAACCCGTAGCATTAGATTCTCTGTCAATCACTAAGCAGTTTTAAATGTTAGGTGCTTCAGCTACCCAAAGATATGTCTCTGCTCCTTTAAGCCACATACCAGTAAATCATTTAAGTTATTCTGACATCTGCATTTGAGAAATGCGTGACCATTACTTCCTGAATTAGTTTGGGAATCCTTGACCTAAGTCACGATTTAATGGTGTCCTGAAAGCCTTGCAGTCAGCCCCTGAACTTCTCTTTTGTTCTCCTTCGCTGCAGAATATGGGGCACCTTCTTTGATACCATTTCCTATTTTAACTCTCAGAATGGTAGGGAGGGGGAGTGGACATATTATTTTAACTTAAAGAGGAAGGGCGCGCAAGGAGGGGAGTTTTCAAATGGGAAAGAAGTGCAGTGGTCATGTTTGAAAGGGGGCTTGAAATGAAGTTGATATGGATAAATACCCACGTTATTTTTAATTTTTGAGGGCTTTAACCTCAATTTTGGTTACTGCCAGTAAAGTGGTGTTTAAACTGTTTTTGATCCTTGAGTTAGCTTTAGTTTTGCTTAGAATCAGGTAATGGTTTTTTTTCCTTTATGGCTTATTCCCTCTCTTTCTTGCCCTCCTTCCCTCCCACTAAATAGTCAAACATATTCAAAGGTTCAAGAAAACGAATCTTAACGCCTTTTTAAAATGCCAGCCACAATTGAATGCTTGTCAAGGACATTCTCAGTGTGGTTAGCAACTATAAAATGATATAGCATATTATTTGAGAACACAGAAATGCTGGACCACTGTAATAACCACCATGTCAGACTACACCGAGAAGCCATCGAAATCCACAACCATGTGGACAATTTCAACAGAAAGGAGGAAACCATGAAAATGAACAAAATCTGGCTATCAGTATTTTTTTAAAAAACTCTAAAGTCAGGACAGTAAATAAAGAGCAACCCTCAGAAAACAGGAATTCCAGGGATGAAAAAATCAGGATCAGCTAACACCTCCCAACAAAGGATTCCCTCAGGCAGGAATCAGCCAGGCTTTGAAAATGCAGTGCTTTTAATGCTAATCAAAGTGATTAATTGCAACATTCACACTTCCAACAGAAAATAGTTCTTTCTGTTGGAAATAGCAACCTCCCAAGCCTTTCACTATTTATTTGTTAATGTATATATTTGCTAAGGAACCAGCCAGGCTTTGAAGCTGCAAGGCTTTTCAATGCTAATCAAGATGATTCACACTTGCCTCCAACAGACAAAGAGTTCTGTCTCCCAACTTGGACATTCTACAGATATATAAACCCTACTTGACTAGTTTCCAACAAACCTCACAATCTCTGAGGATGCCTAGCATAGATTGAGGCGAAATGTCAGGAGAGAATGCTTCTGTAACATGGCCATACAGCCCGGATAACTCACAGCAGTCCAGTGATTCCGGCCATGAAAGCTTTCGACAACACATATAATATGAGCAAAGGGTTTAGAAGCAACCGAAGGGGGCAAGAACAGACAGAGGAAAGAGAGAGGGAGAACCCCAGAAATCTCTCTCTCTCTCTCTTACAAAAAAGAATTAGTGAGGAAAGTAAACTGGTTAATGCTCCTGTTATTTTGATGTTCAGTAATATGTAGAAGGTTTAATAGTTCTAAAGGAGCTTTGGGAAAATGGTTAGGGTTTGATCCACTGGCAGGGAAGAAAACAAATCAAAGGAGCAAAGACTAATGCGCAGATAAACTGATAATAGTGACTAATTTTTTTTGTCCTCCTGGAGAGATAATCTACAGTTGTTTTGGCTGTGGGTCCCTGCGCGATGAGGCAGTTTCCAAAGTACTGTTATTGTTTATGATCCGCTCCATTTTATGGAAACAAGCTCACTGGACTGAGGCTTTGAAGCTCTAATTGGCGCATGCGTTCTTCCGGACCCCGAGCTAATGGCAGGAAGCCCTGCGGTAAAAACCAACTGGTTCAGGAAATTAAAACCAAAGATTTGAAAATCAACAAAACAGACAGACTCAGCGGAATGACCCTAAAATTCTTATGGTTAATCGTTTGAAGGGGGCGGGGAGGGAAGGGCGGGGGCGAAGGGAGAGAGAGAGAGAGAAGAAAACGAGGGAAGGGGCAGATAATTACCCGCGATCAAGTTAAATGTTTAAATACTTAACAATTTAATGCAGTCCACTTATGGGACTTTGAGAAGTCATGATGATCAATATTAATCTCAAGTATATGCGAACAGGAAAAAAGAAGAGGAAGTCTCCGAGAGGAGCATTGTATTTTCCCACACATAATTTATCACTTTGAACTGAGCAAATAAAGCAGATCAAAACAAAAGGACAATTTCCACTTTGCATGAGAGAAATGAACGATTCTGAAGAACGTCGGGAGCATATAGAAGCGAATGCCTTAAATACATCTCCGTATTAATTAGGGCCGAAAGCATTCCCGAGTTGAGTCAGTTCCCCCCCCCCCCCCCCCTTCACTTGCCATCCAACCAGGAATTTTTAACGCGTTGTGATTGGTTCTGAAGGGAAGTAGTGATGCTCACAATGGAAACTGGGCTTGATTTAAAAACAATGAATTCAAACGCTCCCAGGCACTCCAAGTGATGAACAATTGGGTTGCTGTGAGTTTTCCAAGCTGTATGGTTATGTTCCAGAAGCATTCTCTCCTGACGTTTTCCCGACATCTATGGCAGGCATCCTCAAAGGTTGTGAGGTCTGTTAAAAACTAGACAAGGGAGGTTTATATATCCGTGGAAAGTCCAGGGTGGGAGAAAGAAATCGTGTCTGTTGGAGGCGAGTGTGAATGTTGCAATTATTCATCTTGATCAGCATTGAAAAGCCTTGCAGCTTCAAAGCCTGGCTGATTCCTGCCTGGGGGAATCATAGAATCATAGAGTTGGAAGAGACCTCGTGGGCCATCCAGTCCAACCACCTGCCAAGAAGCAGGAAAACCTCATTCAAAGCACTCCATAGATGGCTATCCAGCCTTTATTGGGAGGTGTTAGCTGGCCCTGATTGTTTCATGTTTGGCAATTCTCTGTTTTCAGAGTGTTGTTCTTTATTTACTGTTTTGATTTTAGAGTTTTTAAAATAGTGGTAGCCAGATTTTGTTCATGTTCATGGTTTCCTCCTTTCTGTTGAAGTTGTCCACATGCTTGTGGATTTCAGTGGCTTCTCTGTGTAGTCTGACGTGGAGGCTGTTAGAGTGGTCCAACATTACTGTGTTCTCAAATAATATGCTGTGTCCAGGTTGGTTCGTCAAGTGCCCTGCTACGGCAGACTTCTCTGCACACAGCATATTATTTGGGAACACAGAAATGCTGGCTCACTCTATCAACCACCAAATCAGACTACATAGAAATCCATAGGCATGTGGACAATTTCAACAGAAAGCAGGAAACCATGAAAATGAACAAAATCTGGCTACCATTATTTTAAAAAACTCTAAAATCAGGTCAGTAAATAAAGAACAATACTCTGAAAACAGGGAAATTCCAGACATGAATCAATCAGGACCAGCTAACACCTCTCAACAAAGGATTCCCCCAGGCAGTTATCAGCCAGGCTTTGGAGCTGCAAGGTTCTTCAATGCTAATCAAGGTGATTAATTGCAACATTCACACTTTCCACCAAAATACAAGGGTTCTTTTTCCCAAGTGAGGTATATAAACCTCAATTGATTAGTTTCCAACAGACCTCACAACCTCTAAGGGTGCCTGCCATAAATGTGGGAGAAATTTCAGGAAAGAATGCTTCTGGAACATGGCCATACAGCCCGGAAATCTCACAGCAACCCAATGAAAACGGTGCTCGATTTAAAACAATGCATTCAAAAGCTCCCAGGCCTCCAAAGTGATGAGGAATTGTTTGTTCCTTTCAAGAATCCTCTGAAAACAGCATTTCTCTCTCTAGAGCAATTTCTCATCCTGATTAGTCATACCCCGGGATCCTCGTTTTCTCTAAACCTTGATTTATATTTCACAAATGCACAAATATTTGTAGGTTGGCGTCTTCTTCATTAGTATGTTAAAGCAACCCAAAGGCGGGAAGCGACTGACGTATTCAAGAAACAGAGCAGTGCTATTGACTGTAATAGGATTATTTGGCCAAGTTGGTGACTACATTTTCCCTCCCAGCTTTGTGGATTGATTGGTTGTGTCTCCCCGTCCTTCGTTTCAGGAGAAGCAGTACATCTAGCGAGAGATTTTGGTTACGTGTGTGAAACCGAATTCCCTGCCAAAGCAGTAGCTGAATTTCTCAACCGACAACATTCCGATCCAAACGAGCAAGTCACAAGAAAAAACATGCTTCTAGCTACAAAGTAAGACATTTCTGAGGAAATACCTTTTTTATTTGGTTATTGTTGTGAGATTAATGTCTTAGGGCCCTTCCATATAGCCATATAACCCAGAATATCAAGGCAAACATTCCACAATATCTGCTTTGAACTGGATTATCTAAATCCGGGCTGCCATATAATTCAGTTCAATCTGGATTTTATACAGCTGTGTGGAAGGGGCTTCCTTTGATTAATCTGCCTTTAAAGTTGGCTATTGTTTGTGTCATGCCACAACACCAGAATTAATGCAGATAAATAAGGAGGAACTTTTGAACAGTGAAACAAAAATGGCAAACTACTCTTTCTTGTTAAACTGCATTAGATACAATAAGGTTTATGCTGAAGTAAACATGGATAACATTGTGCTGTACTCCTTTGCAAACTTAATTGGGAGTAAAACCCACTAAACCCAATGAATTCTGCTTCTGAGTAGACACTCCTAAAACAAGTAACAATAATCTCAGTGAAATCAATCCCAGATCATTATTAGTAGGAATAGACATAGAATGAAGCTGCATAGCACCTCAGACTATTCCAAATTGTTACTTTTTCTTCCTCTTGGGAGATTTTCCCCCCTAGTGTGCATTTAATGATACCAAAGCGCACTAAATGTCAGTGGGGGTTACTTCAGGAGAAGGACAGTTTGTGGGGAAAGGAGATAGTTAAAAGGCCTCGATTTCCAGGATGGGCGGGGGGGGGGGAGGAGTATTGCGAATTGTGTGCCTGCTGGAAATTAAAAGACTTGTTTAGGAGCCCTTAATTGCTGGTGGCGGATGTCAGGGAAGGGCACTGGGCCAGAGGGCACCCAGCAGCTAATAGAGGAGGCTCTCTGTGCCTGGGAGATGTTTAACACTGGCCTTTAGAGTTACATGTTTCCCCCTGAATTTCCTCCGGCAGAAGTTTGCTCAGACACTGAGCCCCCTTCCACATAGCTGAATAAAATACCACATTTTCTGCTTTGTACTGGGATATATGGCAGTACCTCAAAGCAGATACAGTGGGATTTTTCTGCCTTGGTATTCTGGGTTATATGGCTGTGTGAAGGGTCCTGAGTGTGATTTCTGAACAGAATCCCTTTCCTTCTTATGCCTTTTCACACATAAACAGAATTTAACTTTCTGTTAGTTCCTCATAGCGTTGCATTCCCCTTTACTTTGGTCTGAGATCCTTTAGTCCTTGGGATGGCAGGCCTACCAGGAGGTTTCTACAGACCTAAAATCCAACTCAACCACTATTAAACTGCATTGATAAGGAATTCATGCCTTCTCCCTCTCCTCCTCCTCTCTATATTGCTTCCCATATTGAAATGATACTTAAACCAATTCATATGAATATAAGATCACACATTCACAAGACATATCGTTTGAAAGCCTTGCCTGTATGTGTGTATATATGGTAGATTAGATAAGGCATATATTTTAAGTGCATCCACTAGGGTGTAAGTGCTATTGAAATCAATGTAACTTCCAAGAAAAAAAGATGTGTAATTATGCTATAAAATCACTGTGTGCTTTAAACCACAAAACTACCCAGGGAGACATAGCCTATGCTGGATGCTACTATGTATGTGCGTGTGTGGATAGATAGATAGATATATAGATAGATAGATAGATAGATAGATAGAGCATCCAGCATAGGCTATATCTCTCTGGGTAGTTTATATATGGATACACATACCCCACACACACAAGACATGTCTGTTTTCTTTCTCCTGTCTGTCTGGTTGTATAATCTCTGTTATATTTCACTGAAATCTTTGATCTACTTTGAAGATATCCTTGTTTGTATGAGAGGGAGGACTTGTCTTTTTGTATGGGAGTGAGGTCCATTGAGGCCCCTTCCACACAGCTGTATAAAATCCGCTTCAAACTGGATTATATGGCAGTGTGGACTTTAGATAATCCAGTTCAAAGCAGATATTGTGGATTATCTGCCGTGGTATTCTGGTTTATATGGCTGTATGGAAGGGCCCTATATTGCTTGATGACAATGTGAGCACCTGGGTTACTGAGGGCCCTTCCACACAGCCCTATATCCCAGAATATCAAGGCAGAAAATCCCACAATATCTGCTTTGAACTGGGTTATCTGAGTTCACACACAGATAATGTGGGATTTTCTGGCTTGATATTATGAACCCTTTCCACACAGCTGTGTGGAAGGGCCTTTACGCCCAACATAGCAGAGACCTGTTCAGAGGGGTTTGTCCTTGCCTTCCCCTGAGGTTGAGAAAATGGGATTTGCCCAAAGTCACCAAGTTTCTACTGGGTTCAAGAAGGCCTCTCTGTGTTTTAGGCCTCATCTCCACTGCCATGGAAAACCCAGGTTATCTGCTTTGAACTAGATTCTATAGCAGTGTAGACTCACATAACCTAGGGCCCCACCACACAGCCATATTACCCAGAACACCAAGACAGAAAATCGTACAAGATCTGCTTTTAACTGGGTTATCTGAGTCCACACTGCAATATATTCCAGTTCAAAGCAGATAATGTGGGATTTTATTCAGCTGTGTGGAAGGGGCCAAAGTCAGAAACTACAATAGAGTCTCACTTATCCAACACTCGCTTATCCAACGTTCTGGATTATCCAACACATTTTTGTAGTCAATGTTTTCAATATATCATGATATTTTGGTGCTAAATTCATAAATACAGTAATTACTACATAGCATTGCTGCGTATTGAACTACTTTTTCTGCCAAATTTGTTGTCTAACATGATGCTTTGGTGCTTCATTTGTAAAATCATAACCTAATTTGATGTTTAATAGGCTTTTCCTTAATGCCTCCTTATTATCCAACATATTCGCTTATCCAACATTCTACCGGCCCGTTTATGTTGGATAAGTGAGACTCTACTGTACTTGAAGGAGCTAACATATGTGGAAGCATGTCAAAAGAGGAAGGTCTGGTTAAAAGTGGTAGTAGTAGGAGAAAGGCGGGCTATTAAGAGGACAAATAGGGACCAAAAAGAGAAAGGTTGCTCTTGGGGGTGTCTGAAGGGCAAGAGAAAGAGTTGATGTATCTTCTGAGTAAGGTTTAATGTGATAGGATTAAAGAGAGCGAGCGAGAGAGAGAAAGGCAGCAAGCAGGCGCAGTCCTGCCTGCTTTGCCTTCTCTCATGCTCCTTTCCTCATGCCTGCCTTCTTGCTGACAGCTTGGCTCATTTCCCCCTCTCCTCCTTGTCTCTCTCTACTCCTTTGTGCCGCAGACAGATCTGCAAGGAGTTCACCGACCTGCTGGCTCAGGACCGGTCTCCTTTGGGGAACTCGCGGCCCAGCCCCATCCTGGAGCCGGGCATCCAGAGCTGCCTGACCCACTTCAACCTCATCTCGCACGGCTTCGGGAGCCCCGCGGTCTGCGCCGCCGTCACCGCCCTCCAGAACTATCTCACCGAGGCGCTCAAGGCCATGGACAAAATGTACCTCAGCAACAACCCCAACAGCCACACAGACAACAGCACCAAAAGCGGCGACAAAGAGGAGAAGCACCGGAAATGAGGACTCCCCACCCACCTACTCCTCCAGCTTTCCTGCCCAGCCAGCCAGCCTGCCTGCCCCCCTCCCTCGCCTTCCTCTTCGAGGCTCTTCTTCCTCCTCCTCCGTCGCCACTGAAGCCCAGAGATTTTCTGCCGTCGCCTGTTCACACAGTTTTAAGACTGGGAACCCTTGCCCTCCCCTCCAAGCAACCCTTCCTTTGGAAGCAGCACTCTTTCTTTCCTCCTTCCTCTTCCACCAGTCTGGAGACTAAGGAAACTAATAAGAGGAGATGGAGCCAGCCAGACAGGGGGTGGTGATGATTTTTTTGTGGGAGAGGGATATTTTTTGGTCCCTTTGAGTTTGTGTGAATTTTTAATGTTGTTTTATTTTTTACCAAAAAAATCCGCAGTTTTTTTAAAAACAAAACGAACCGAACTTTTTTTTTGGGTTGTTGTGAGTTTTCCGGGCTGTATGGCCCTGTTCCAGAAACTTTACTCCTGACGTTTCGCCCACATCTATGGCAGGCATCCTCAGAGGTTGTGAGGTCTGCTGGAAACTAGGCAAGTGGGGTTTATATATCCGTGGAAGGTCCAGGGTGGGAGAAAGAACTCTTGTCTGTTGGAGGCAAGTGTGGATGTTGCAATTAATCACCTTGATTAGCACTGAAAAGCCTTGCAGCTTCAAGGCGTGGCTGATTCTTGCTTGGGGGAATTCCTTGTTGGGAGGTGTTAGCTGGCTCTGATTGTTTCTTGCCTGAAATTCCCCTGTCTTTTATTTACTGTCCTGATTTTAGAGTTTTTTAAAAATACTGGTAGGTAGAATTTGTTCATTTTCATGGTTTCCTCCTTTCTGTTGAAATTCTCCCCATGCTTGTGGTTTTCAGTGGCTTCTCAAGAATAAGCCAAGAGAGTAAAGACAAAGACCTACCCAGAGAAAATTGTTCTTATCATACATCAAGGGAACTACTGTCCGCATAGGGAAGCTGATGAAGAAACACAACCTACAAACTATCTACAGACCTACTAAGGAAATCCAACAAATGCTACCTTCAGCAAAGGAGGAGAGAGTTCTTCTTACCTCTGCAGGAGTCCATCGCTTACCATGCAGCTATGGACAAGTCTACATAGGGACCACCAAAGGCAGCATTGCCCAGGCACGAATCAAGGACCATGAAAGGCACTGCAAACTAAGACAACCAGAGAAGTCAGCCATTGCAGAGCACTTGATGAACCAACCTGGACACAGCATATTATTTGAGAACACAGAAATGCTGGACTACCCTAACAACCCCATGTCAGACTACACAGAGAAGCCATTGAAATCCACAAGCATGTGGACAATATCAACAGAAAGGAGAAAACCATGAAAATGAACAAAATCTGGCTACCGGTATTTAAAAAAAACCCTCTAAATTCCAGACATGAAACAATCAGGGCCAGCTAAGACCTCCAAAAAAAGGATTCCCCCAGGCAGGAATCAGCTAGACCTTGAAGCTGCAAAGATTTTCAATGCTAATCAAGGTGATTAATTACAGCATTCACACTTCCAAGACAAGTTTTTTCTCCCACCCTGGACTTTCCACAGATATATAAACCTCCCTTGCCTAGTTTCCAATATACTTCAAAACCTCTGAGGATGCCTGCCATAGATGTGGGCGAAACGTCGGGAGAGAATGCTTCTGGAACATGGTCATACAGCCCGAAAAACTCACAGCAACCCATTGATTCCGGCCATGGAAGCCTTCGACAACACTGAACTTTTTTTTTGTTTCTAATGAAATAAAAAGTGAAAGAACTCACCCTCAACCATAAGAAACGTTTGAATTAAAATATGGAGAAAACTCAAGACTCTGGACCAGCACCTCCCCTTTCACGAACTTCCGTTTAAGATTGTAGCCATATTTAAAACAAAACAAAACAAAAAAGGCAAAAAGGATGATGATGACATTTTATCAGTATTGTGAATAAACTTGAACACAAACTCCATGCAGTTCCATGTCATGTCTTCAGTTCTAGAACCTCTCTCCTGCCCAAGGTAAAGCCACCCATCTGAACTTTCTTATAGCGACACCGGTTCACGGTTCTTCTTCCATAAGGGGATCAGTGTTCATGTATGTATATATTTATTTATGTGTAATTTAATGGGAATTGTAAATATGGTGAGTCTGTTGGAAGCCTTTTTTTAATTATTTATCTGGTGATCTCGTTTACCTCTCGTTTTAGTGGGTTTTTAAATCTTCCTCCTTCTTAGTTCCATCACTGTGGTTCATGGTTACTTACTTGCTTAGAAAAACAGAGGCGGGGAGGGTCTTTTTGGAGGGAGGGGTGGCATATTTTTTCTGGGATTCATCACTTCAGCCCTGTTGTAGCATGTTTTTTTTTAAAGAGGACAATAAAACAGCTAAAGAAATAAAACAACCTGGATTTTAATAATAAATTATTAGTTTCTCATTGATAAAGTGAGGGGGGAAATGACACCCAACCACTTCCACCTCAAATGATGTTGGCCCCCTTGGGATAAGATTTGACCCTATGTTAGTAGTTTTCTGTCAACTTATTATGTGTTGTGGCTTTAAAGAAAAAGAAACAAAAAGTTTATATCCAGTGTCTTTCTATTGAAATTACCTTCAGAGCAATACACTGCTGCTGTCAATTCAGAAAAAAAGGATGAGAGATCTTCTCCCAACCCTTCCCCCTTTTCATTTTGAGTTATCTTTTGGTTGAAACAACTTCCATACATTTGGGACCACCTGGTATCCTCTATTTCCACCGGCCATATTGGAAGCAGTTATAGTTGTATTGTATTGAGTTGTGCTGGCAGTAGTTTCCATGCCTGTCAATGTATCATAGTCCTTTGTTGCCCAGATAAATAAATATTTGATACGCTTTATGTCGATTTTTTTTTATTCAGTGGCTGTCTTTACCCAGGCGTATTTTTGTTCTTGGCAGTATTTTTTATTCAGTATGGTTACAGTAATTGAGTTTAACTCTCCCTTGACAATTGCTCCTTGCAATAAGCAGCTGAACCCATTGTTTCCCTCAAGTATAATAAAAACTTACTTTCAAGTTGGAGTTCAGAGCAGGGTATCATTTAGATATTCCACAGAGTCTGTATTCAGACAAATTACACAATAAAACACAATGTACTCTTTTGGATAAAAAAATACTGTACTGTTAAAGAAATGGCATACTTTTCTTTAACTGAAAGGTAATTTTATTTTTAAAAAAAATAAAAGTTTTATTTTATTTATTTGATCTTTAGGTTTTTATTCCTGCTTCGTAATTATGTACCAGTACTATTGACCTTGAATTTTCACAGCTTTTCTTGTTGCTATTCTGTGGAGATGGGGCAGGGGAAGAATATGTATCCCTGGGTGAAGATCTGAGCAGTTGTACACATGCACAAGTACAAATCTTCACATATAGCACACAGCATTGAAACATTGCAGTGTTTGTGTGTATGTATGTGTTACAGGTACTCAGATTGTGGAAAGTGGAGTTCTATGGGTGTCTGATGGACATACTATAGCTTTGTTGTAAATATCTGATATGACCTGTCTTCATGTACATAATAAAGACAATGTTTGTATTTAGTTGTAACACAGCAGAATATTTTCCCCAACGTTTTATAACCAAGGCCCTTCTGCACAGCTGAATAAAATTCCACATTTTCTGTTTTGAATTGGAATATATGTCGATGTGGACTCAGATAACCCAGCTCAATGCAGATACTGAATAAAACCCCACATTTTCTGTTTTGAACTGGAATATATGGCAGTGTGGACTCAGCCAACCCAGTTCAAAGCAGATAGTGTGGGATTTTTGCCTTGATATCCTGGGTTATATGGCTGTGTGGAAGGCCCCAAGACAGCACAAAAATTGGATCTAGAATATTATTTTATTGCTCTGGTCAATTCCTGTACTTGCTTAAAATAGGTATTTCCTTGTGTCTGAGAACTCAAACTGGCTCACTATATACTATCATGAAAATTGCATTTCTTTTGGCTTCATTGTGGGGTTTTGTGGTGTGGACTTGGCATGTGTAAAGATGGCTTTGATAGGAAAGGAGGAGCCCAGAGAGGATTTTAAGATATTCTTCTTGTGGAAGGCTTGTTTAAAAAAGCAGTTTGCTTACAATGGTTATTTGGATTGCTAAACCTGGAGAGTTTTGAGCGAAAACATTGTGAAACTTACTTCTAGCACAATCTGGTTGTTGTCTCCACCGTAATTGTGTCCATCTTGGGTTTTGCAAAACAGTGATGGTATTTCTGAAGAGGCTTAACACTGTCTTTGTTTGTGGAGGTTCTCTGTTTTTGTGTCCACATTGAAATGGGCTAGCTTTCTTAATATCTTTTCAGTGAAGCTGCAAAGAGAAATAGGCCCTTGTTTTTGGTGGTTTTGCTATTAGGAGGGGAAGCTAATGCGTTACAGGGAGAGCACAGGTTGTTCTTTTGCCCCCTGTTTAATAATCTAGTCAGATAAAGCAGTAGAAAGTCTGTGTGGCCAACCAGGGGAGAGCTGGCAGAGTTGAAACGCTATTTTGCTGTGAAAGACTGTTTAATAAAACAGTGAGGAGGGTGTGTGTATGTGTGTGTGTGTGGTTTTGAAAGGGAGGGAGAGAGACTGATCTTCTGCATATAAAGATGGCATCGTTTTGAAAATGCTTATTCATCTCCCTCCTCAAGATACATTGGTTAACTGTAAAGTGGATGTAACAAAATAATGAGGTGAATGAACCCTAACTGTACATGCAGCCTTGACATAAATGAAATGCACAGCCTTGTAGCAGGTGAAGTGAAGCATTGTCTATCTGGGCTGTTTTTCTTGGCTGCATCACAGATTGTGTGGGGGATCCTAACCTCAGGCACAAAGGCATTCATAAACAGCAATGCACACACTGCTGCTCTTTCTCCAGCAATGCATAAATACTAATTTTTTTAAAAAAAGAAAAACAATCTTATTAAATACCATTCATTCATATCTGGATTTACAGATGCTTGTTTCTTTTAAAAAAAAAACCCCAGCAAAAACAACCTCTGCCTAATCGTTTTAGGCTTTAACTGGGCAATGTATAAAACAGCCTTAATCTTTGAACATTAGGAGGTCCTAATAATTTTAAGGCTATGAATAATGCATTTGGGGTATGAAAGAGCATTTAAGATACTAAATTTAATAAATGAAATCACATAGATTATATTTAGAAGATATTATTTAAAAATTTAGTATAACCAAGGCCTTGCTACATGTTAAAACCTTGCTAGCAATAGCTGATATAAACTGCCCAGTTAAAATATTAAAGCATTATACATCACATACAATTAACCAATTGATTTGGATTACTATATTTCTTAGACTGCAATACAAGTCCAGTTAAAATCAATTAGAGCTTTGCCTAGATTTTCAGTGCCACCCTGACAATATAATCCTAAACAGGTTTACTTGCAATAAAATATATCAAAAACCAGTGGGTCTGGTTTGAAGTAGATTAACATTAGTATTGGTTTGGTAATTATTTGCTCCTTTGACATTTTGTGTTGGGTTATTATTAACTAATACCCCAATCTAGAACCCTTAATAATTGGAGTAAAATTGAAATATTTTTTTCAGTGGAATTTAGTGGCTCCTTATTTGAAAATAATCCCACTGTGTTGTAGAAGGCTTTCATGGCCAGAATCACTGAGTTGCTGTGAGTTTTCCGGGCTGTATGGCCATGTTTTCTTCCGATGTTTTGCCCATATCTATGGCAGGCATCCTCAGAGGTTGTGGAGGTCTGTTGGAGACTAGGCAAGTGAGGTTATATATCTGTGGAAGGTCCAGGGTGGGAGAAAGAACTCTTATCTATTAGAGACAGGTGTGAACGTTTCAATTAATCACCTTGATTAGCATTGAAAAGCCTTGCAGCTTCAAGGCCTGGCTGATTCCTGCCTGGGGGAATCCTTTGTTGGGAGGTGTTAGCTGGCCCTGATTATTCCATGTCTGGAATTCCCGTTTTTAGAGTGTTGTTCTTTATTTACTGTCCTGATTTTAGAGTTTTTTTAAATATGGTAAGCAGATTTTGTTTATTTTCATGGTTTCCTCTTTTCTGTTGAAATTGTCCACATGCTTGTGGCTTTCAATGGCTTATCTATATAGTTTGACAGGGTAGTTGTTAAAGTGCTCTAGCATTTCTGTGTTATGAAATAATATGCTGTGTCCAGATTCGTTCATCAAGTGCTCTGCTATGGCTGACTTCTCTAGTAGAAACAATCAGGGCTAGCAAACGCCTGCTAACAAAAGATTCCCCCAGGCAGGAATTAGCCAGGCCTTGGAGCTGCAAGGCTTTTCAATGCTAATCAATGGGATTAATTCAAACATTCACACTTGCCTCCCACAGACAATAATAATAATAATAATAATAATAATAAGATAAAACTTTATTTATGTACTGCCCCATCTCCTGGAGAGGACTCAGGGCAGTTTCCAACATGAACATAAAAAACATTCAATTTTCAAAAAGCACCATACAACAAAGTGAAACATAGTAAACATAATAAACAAAATCATAAGACAGAACCAAAACAATTCTATTAAGAACAGACATAAAATTACAAATCCAAATCACTATACAAGAGTTCTCTCTCCCACCCTGGACCTCCCACAGATATAGAAACCTCCCTTGCCTTGTTTCTGATATTCCTAACAACCTCTAAGGATGCCTACCATAGATGTGGGCGAAAGGTCAGGAGAGAATGCTTCTGGAACATGGCCATACAGCTGGGGAAAACCAGCTCCCTTGGCATTTTGTGTTGGGTTATGATTAACTAATACTCTAATCTAGAGCACTTTTTCCATTGGAAATTAAATGGCTCCTTATTTGAAAACGATCCCACTCTTTTGCATTCTTTTTAGTGGCACTGATCATTTGTCTGTTGGTTCTGCTCATTCCACTTTAGTTAAAGAGATTGCAGAGATATTTCCATCTCACTGTTATTTATTTGAGGATGTTTCTTTCTCTTTTTTTTTTTGAAAAAACAACAACAACCCCTTAATGCTCCCCCCTCCCCTTTTATCAAGAAAATGATGGCCATTGCAGTTTGGGGCTCATCTGCTGTGACCAAAGTGCAGTTACAAAATCATGCTAATTACTTTCACATTCTTTCCGAGGGGATGTGTTTCAAGCATTGTAATCAATCATGGTTCCAGCCTTTCAAATGCTAGGCCAGGCTTTTAACTCCTAACCCTAACATACTCCCCTCCCCACCCTTCCAGATTAAATTGAAATTAGGATGAATGGCAACATGTTAATGAGTTATCGCTCGGTCCTTTCAAGCCATGCTAATTTATGCATTTTTTAAAAAAAAAATAAAAAATGTACCACAATACTCCATCTAGCTGAACGGTTACCACCCTCCTCTGTAATAAATCATCATTCCCTGCTTCCCTCCCTTCCCCCCACCTCCAAAATCGAATATTAATATAATTTGAGATTTAACTGGTGGAGCAACCGTCAGGATAGCCGTGCCCCGCAGCTGAAATAATATTTAAAATAGAAGAGATTTGACATTTGATAAGTCAGTGGCTTGAAATACCCAGTTGTACTTAGCTAATTCAGTCCTTAACCTCTGGTTTCAAATAAATCAATTACAGTCGATTCCACTTCAGTTCAGAAGTGCACGAGCTTCTCAGTTAATTGAATACATTTTATTCACTTGCTAGGAATATTCATTTCTCCCAATCCTTAAATATATCAGGGAGGTTTTTCTTTGATTGTCCATGTTAAATCTGACTGCATAATCAGATCAAAGCCGTGTGCTTGTTTGCTTGGATTCTCTGCAAATGCCATAATGGGCAGCTCGTTTTCTCTCTGTATTATTGCATGCACGGGCAACCTACCATTTCGCCCCATTCATTCCCTCTGGAAACATCTGTGATGAGGCTGGGACGCGCCACGTGGAGTAAATCCCACGGAAACGGGTGTCATTTACTCCTGGGGTCCCACAATGTATTGGCGGGGAAGGGGAGAGATCATAATATTGATCTGATTTGTTGACTGGCCTGCCACTTCGTTTCAGACAAATATGTAACTCACAAATAAACTCTGGGAAAAGAAAAGTAGCCACAAGGCACAGTTGTCTTGCGTTGAGGTATTATTTAGGGTCGCCATTGACCAATGACAAACGTCTTCTATCTAAATCAGCCTTGCAAAGAAAACCATAGGATAGGGTCGCATAGTGTATCTGACAACGATAAATGTACATCATTAAATATCTATTATTACTATCATCATCATCATCATCTACTCAAGAGTCTATTGAGTTCGATGAGACCTGCACTTGCAGGCAAGTGGATCTAGGGCTGGATCTACACTGCCGCATAAAATCCAGATTATCTGCTTTGAACTGGATTATATGGCAGTGTAGATTCATATAATCCATTTCAAAGCAGACTATCTGGATTATTTGCTTTGGTATAGTATAATATATATAATATATAATGCTATATTGTGCTATGTTAATGATATAATATATTGTATGTACATATAACTTGTAAGCCGCCCTGAGTCTCCTTCGGGGTGAGAGAAGGCGGGGTATAAATGTAGTAAAAAATATAGAAGTGCAGATCGAGCCTAGGATGGGGATTTGATCCGGGATCAAGTCCATTAGAAGAGATGGGTAATAATAATAATAATAATGCCAACTGCAAAAGGCCACCCTACTGGGATCTGCAGGCATCATGCGAAAATACATCACACAGTCCTAGACACTTGGGAAGTGTTCGACTTGTGATTTTGTGATACGAAATCCAGCATATCTATCTTGTTTGCTGTGTCATACAATGTTCAATAATAATAAAGTATTGTCGAAGGCTTTCATGGCTGGAACCACTGGGTTGCTGTGCGTTTTCTGGGCTGTATGGCCATGTTCCAGAAGCATTCTCTCCTGACGTTTCGCTCACATCTATGGCAGGCATCCTCAGAAGTTGTGAGGTCTGTTGGAAACTAGGAAAGTGAAGTTTATACATCTCTGGAATGTCCAGGTTGGGAGAAAGAACTCTTGTCTGTTGGAGGCAAGTGTGAATGGTTGCAATTGGCCACCATTAGTATTGAATGGTCTTGGAGTCTCAAAGTTTGTCTGCTTCCTGCCTGGGGGAATCCTTTGCTGGGTGGTGTTAACTGGCTCTAAATTCTAAAATCAGGACAGTAAATAAAGAGCAATATTCTGAAAACGGGAATTCCAGACAGGAAACAATCAGGGTCAGTTAACACCTCCCAACAAAGGATTTCCCCAGGCAGGAAGCAGCCAGGCTTTGAAGCTGCAAGGCCATTCAGTGCTAATCGTGTGGGGCCAACTGCACCATTCACACTTGCCTCCAACAGACAAGAGTTCTTCTCTCAATCTAGACCTTTCACAGATATATAAACCTCACTTGCCTAGTTTCCAACAGACCTCACAACCTCTGAGGATGCCTGCCCTGCCATAGATGTGGGCGAAGTCAGGAGAGAATGCTTCTGGAACATGACCGTACAGTCCGGAAAACTCAGCACAGCCTAATAACAACAACAACAACAACAACTATTGTTGTTGTTGGGTTTCAGCAACCCAATAATAATAATAATAATAATAATAATAATAATAATAATAATAATAATAATAATAATAATAGTACAACAACAATAGGGATGGGAGTAGCCAGGTATTAGAGACCCTACGTGGTGTAATGGTTTGAGCATTAGATTGCGTGAGACCAGGCTTCAACTCCCTGTTGAGCCATGGAAACCCATTGGATGACCTTGGGCAAGTCTTACACTCTCAACCCTAAAGCAAACCACCTCTGAAAAAAAAAATTGTCCGGAAAAACTACTGACAGCTTTCCCTTAGGGTCGCTATAAGTCGGAAACTGCTTGAAGGCAAACTGCAACAAGGCAGGTATAGGACTGGATATTAAGATTGATACCTACCTGGCGCTATGAGCCACTAAATCTAAGTGTTGACTTTCTTCTGGGTCGAGTATGCAGAACTTCATTATCTTTGATCTCTAGGAGATTTAAACTGTGTTAGAAATATAATGGGGACGTTGCCATTGATTTCATTGGGATGTGAACTACATCAATCTGCATGCTTTGTGGTGCTGCTATTTGTATTACTACTGAAAGAGGCAAGATGGCATAGTGGCTGAAGTGCTGGAGAGGGATTGGAGACATCAAGGTTCAACTCCCCATAGTATTTACTGAGGGTCCTTCTACACAGTCATATAACCCAGAATATCAAGGCAGGTAACACCACAATATCTGCTTTGAACTGGGTTATCTGAGTCCACACTGCCTTATTAAAGTCTCTCTTACTAAGGTCTTTGACATTACTTTAATTAATTAATTATATTTATATACTACCTTTCTCACCCCTGGGTGGGGGGTGGGGGGACTCAAGGCGGTTTACAACATATTAATGGCAGAAATTCAGTTCCAGCATACATATAATAGGGGAAAAATCATAATAACTAAACACTAACATATAGCAATTGAAACCATTAAACATATGTATAGGCAACATGTAATGCACCAAGGATGCATTCAAACATCCTAATATAAATATGAAAATCACTTGATCCAAAAATTGTATACCCTGGTCATTCCAATTGTTATTGCACATATTTCCTAATATATTATATAGTACATACATATACTACAACTTATGATATAGTACAATATATTATATAAAACTAATAGTATAATATACTGGTAGCGTATTATATATTATAGTATAATGATATAGTACAATATAATAATATATAATAATGGTATATTATATATTACATATAATATGACTAATAATATTGCAGTATAGTGGTATAGTACAATATAATATAATATATAATACTAATATTGTGCTATGCTAATAATATATATGCATCCAATAATTGAGAATTTGAAAAAGAACTCCCTATTCACCATTTAAATGAAATGGTGAATAGGGAGTTCTTTTTCAAACACCCTGTAATACTAATAATACCATATAGTAATAATAATGTTTCACACATTTCTCCCCTCTTGCCCTTAATTCAATACTCATAGTAGTCTGGGGGCCCTTCCACACAACCCTATATCCCAAAATATCAAGGCAGAAAATTCCAAAATATCTGCTTTGAACTGGATAATCTGAGTCCACACTACCATATAGTCTAGTTCAAAGCAGATAATGTGGGATTTTATTCACCTGTGTGGAAGGGGCCTGGGACTGTACTGCTTTGTTGTTGCTGTGTGCCTTGTGGGAAAAGTGGGGTATAATAAACATAGTAGTAATAATAATAATAATAATAATAATAATAATAATAATAATTATTATTATTATTATTATTACTGGGATCTGCACGCATCATCCGAAAATACATCACACAGTCCTAGACATTTGGGAAGTGTTCGACTTGTGATTTTGTGAAAGGAAATCCAGTATATCTATCTTGTTTGCTGTGTTATACAATAATAATAACAACAACAACAACAACAACAACAACAACAACAACAACAACAACTGCGACCTTATCACAGGGTTCTTTGAGACAATGTCAGTAGCTCAAGGTCAACCAGAGGGTCTCCAAGGCTGAGCAGGAATCAAACCCTGCTCTCAGGGTTTTTGTATGTTTTCCGGGCTGTATGGCCATGTTCCAGAAGTATTCTCTCCTGACGTTTCGCCCACATCTATGGCAGGCATCCTCAGAGGTTGTGAGGCATGGATAAACTGGGCAAGGAAGGAAAAATATATATCTGTGGAGAGTCCAGGGTGTGACAACAGTCCTTTGTCAGTTGGAAGCCAGCATTAATGTTTCAGTTAATCACCCTAATTAGCATTGGAAAGGTTTGTCTCTTGCCTGGGGGGCATCCTTTGTTAAGAGTCATTAGCCGTCCTTGGGGCTCCTCTGCCCTCAGAGTGTTGCTTCCCATCTACTGTTTTGATTTTTGAGTTTTTTAAATACGGGTAGCCAGATTTTGTTCATTTTCATGGTTCCCTCCTTTCTGTTGAAGTTGTCCACACGCTTGTGGATTTCAGTGGCTTCTCTGTGTAGTCTGACATGATAGTTGTTGGAGTGGTCAAGCATTTCTGTGTTCTCAAATAATATATTGTGTCCAGGTTGGTTCATCAAGTGCTCTGCTGTGGCTGATTTCTCTGGTTGAATTAGTCTGCAGTGCTTTTCATGTTCTTTGACTCGTGTTTACCCAGTTTATGCATGCCTTACGACCTCTGAGGATGCCTGCCATAGATGTGGGCGAAACGTCAGGAGAGAATACTTCTGGAACATGGCCACAAAGCCTGAAAGACATACAACCACCCTGTGATCCCGGCCACATATCTGTGGAAAGTCCAGGGTGAGAGAAAAACTCTTGTCAGTTGGAGGCCAGTTTGAGTGTTGTAATTAATCACCTAAATTAGCATTGAATAGCTTCATCTCCTGGCTTCTTCCTGCCTGGGGGAATCCTTTGTTCAGAGTGGTTAGCTGCCCCTGATTGATTCATGTCTGGAGCTCCTCTGTTTTCAGAGTGTTGCTTCTTGGTCTTTGGAGTGGTAGCCCAGCACTCAAACCACTGACACCACTCTGTTGTACTTGCACGCCCTTGATTAGTGCCGGATTGAGGACAAATAAGGCCCTGCGCTAGTGAAGTTATGAGGTCATGAAGGAGGTAGGCCCGGTAAGCCTACACTGCCTGCTTTGTGGCATACTATCAACTCTATCATTCATTCTGGGCTGGCTGGAGAAGGAGAGTAATCTGGTTAGACAACGCTTGAACCGCCCATCTGCTCCCCTTCTCAGCACCCCTCCCCGCCCCTCTCCCTTTAGCGTCCCATTATTGGAAAACCAGGCAAGGCGTGGGCAGGGGTCAGGGCCATCAAACAGGGGCGGATCGTTAGCTTGCGACGAGAGAGTGTCCGTGGGGAGGGGGAGATGACAAAGGACTTCTCTGGAGTTCCCTTTGTCGCCCTTTAAGGGTCCCATGGGGGGTGGGTGGGGCGTGTTGGCGCGTGGATCGGCTCCTTTCCCCTCCGCCTACACCACTGCTCTTTACAACTCCCCTTCTAGTAGAAGGGGAAAGGCTACGACCAAGGCATTGCTCCCAATAGGGTTCCCCCAACTTCCTTGACATTACACTATGTAACATGGTGTTTATTCCTAGGTTGTAAATGTCGTTTCCTCATTGGTTCTATCATAAAACACTGAAAAAGTTTATTAAAGTGTTAAAAAAGTGGGTTGCTTGGAGTTTTCCGAGCTGTATGGCCACGTTCCAGAAGCATTCTCTCCTGACGTTTCGCCCACATCTATGGCAGGCAGGGTTGCAGCTAATGGGGGGGGGTTAGTGGTTCAACCTCCCCAATTTTCAGTTTTTTTAAAAAAAAAACTGTTTTACTCATGAATTTTAACTGATTAACCAAATCCCCATGCGTGTCCACTCTAGTTTATCTGTCTTGAGTGCCCACTGAAGTTTATCGCAGGAGCCTGATTTCTAAATTATTTCGCGTTAAAAATAGGTAAAGGTTTCCCCTGACAGTTAAGTCCAGTCATGTCTGACTCTGGGGGTTGGTGCTCATCTCCATTTCTAAGCCGAAGAGCCGGCGTTGTCCGTAGACACCTCCAAGGTAATGTGGCCGGCATGACTGCATGGAGCGCCGTTACCTTCCCGCCGGAGCGGTACCTATTGATCTACTCACATTGGCATGTTTTCAAACTGCTAGGTTGGCAGGAGCTGGAGCTAACAGCGGGCGCTCACTCCGCTCCCGGGATTTGAACCTGGGACCTTTCGGTCTGCAAGTTCAGCAGCTCAGTGCTTTAACGCACTTCGCCATCGGGGCTACTTATTTTGCGTTATGGAAGTACTATTCACGATTCGCTAAAAACAAAGTTTCACCCCCCCCCCCCCTTGAAAAAATTTTCTGGCAATGGTCCTGATGGCAGGCATCCTCAGAGGATGATAAGTATATTGGAAACGAGGTAGATGACGTTTATATATCTGTGGACTGTCTAGGGTGGGAGAAAGAACTGTCTGTTGGAGGCAAGTGTGAATGTTGCAATTAATTATCTTGATTGGCATTGAAAAGCCTTGCAGTTTCAAAGCCTGTCTGCTTCCTGCCTGAGGGAATCTTTTGTTGGGAGGTGTTACCTGGCCCTGATTGATTCATATATGGAATTCCCCTGTTTTCAGAGTCTTGTTCTTTATTTACTGTCCTGATTTTAGAGTTTTTAAAATACCGGTAGCCAGATTTTGTTCATTTTCATGGTTTCCTCCTTTTTTGTTGAAATTGTCCACATGCTTGTGGATTTCAGTGGCTTCTCTGTGTAGTCTCACATGGTGGTTGTTAATGTGGTCCAACATTTCTGGGTTCTAGAATAATATGTTGTGTCCAGGTTGGTTCATCAAGGCTTTTCAATGCTAATCAAGGTGATTAATTGCAACATTCACACTTGCCTCCAACAAATAAGAATTCTTTCTCCCACCCTGGACTTTCCACAGATACATAAACCCCACTTGCCTAGTTTCCAACAGACCTCACAACCTGAGGATGCCTGCCATAGATGTGGGCGAAACGTCAGGAGAGAATGCTTCTGGAACATGTCTATACAGCCCAGAAAACTCACAGCAACGCAGTGATTCTGACCATAGAAGCCTTCGACAGCACAAAGTGCAAAAACTCTGTGTGTGCAGCACATTTCAAAATCGTTTTTCGATGAATATATCAGAGTCTCGACCAATTCAGCATAGTTGAATTGAACACACACACAAAGTTTGAACACAAAAACTGAAGTTCCTGAAGTATTAACTACTACCCAAGAGAGTTGGGAGATGCCAAAGATTTTCACTGTCTGCAATGCTAGAAAGTGAGGGACTGAAGGCGGGGGGGGGGGGGGGATGTTTCTCTTAGGGCCCTTCCACACAGCCCTATATCCCAGAATATCAAGGCAGAAAATCCCACAATAGCTGCTTTGAACTGGGTTATTTGAGCCCACACTGCCATATATCCCAATTCAAAGCAGATAATGTGGGATTTTATTCAGCTGTGTGAAAGGGGCCTCAGATAACCCCGTTGGAAGCGGATATTGTGGGATTTTCTGCCTTGATGTTCTGCGTTAAATGGCTGTGTGGAAGGGCCCTCGGTTAACAAGTCTTGTTCTTTCAGTTTCAGTGTTTTCACACATTAGCGTTGACCTGTTCCTCAGGAGGGTTTTTTAAGGGAAGGAGGCAAATTCTTTACTTCCTTCGTTCTGAAATGTTTATGAGTAGAATCCTGATTCTAATATAGTGATTTTAATTAAAGGGAAAAGTACAAAGGAGGTATAAATTGTTTCGAATGAATTCATCTGGAATTAGGAAGTGTAAATTGTACCGGATGGAATTCGTCTGCGGTGAGGAAATTCTTCACTTTCAGGGTAAATATGATTTGCTGTAGCTAAGGTGCAATGAAAGCTATATAAGCAACGTGCCATTTGATTTCTTGAGGTACATATAGCCAGGGCAGAAAAGAAATTGTTTCTTTCATTCGCACACACAGATAATATCGATTTGGGTTGCTGTGAGTTTTCCCGGCTGTATGGTCATGTTCCAGAGCATTCTCTCCTGACGTTTCACCCACATCTATGGCAGGCTGTGTGGTCTGTTGGAAACCAGTCAAGTGGGGTTTATATATCTGTGGAATGTCCAGGGTGGGAGACAGAACTCTTGTCTGTTTCAGCCAAGTGTGAATGTTGCAATTGATCACCTTGATTAGCATTGAATAGCCTTGCAGCTTCCAAGCTTGGCTGCTTCTTGCCTGGGGAAGCAGCCAAGAACACAAAAATGCTGGACCACTCTAACAACCATCAGACTACACAGAGAAGCCATAGAAATCCATAAGCATGTGGACAATTTCAACAGAAAGGAGGAAACCATGAAAACGAAGAAAATCTGGCTAGCAATATTAAAAACAAACTCTAAAATCAGGACAGTAAATATTAGAAAAAAAACAAACAAAAAAAACAGGGGCATTCCAGACAAGAAACAATCAGGGCCAGCTAATCACCTCCCAACAAAGGATTCCCCCAGGCAGGAAGCAGCCAAGCTTTGAAGCTGCAAGGCTATTCAATGTTAATCAAGGTGATCAATTGCAATATTCATACTCACCTCAACCAGACAAGAATTCTTCTCCCATCCTGTACATTCCACAGATATATAAACCCCACTTGCCTGATTTCCAACAAACCTCACAACCTCTGAGGATGCCTGTCAAAGATGTGGGTGACATGTCAGGAGAGAATGCTTCTGGAACATGCCCGGAAAACTCACAGCAACCCAGTGATTCTGGCCATGAAAGCCTTTAACAACACAATGTAAGAACTTTTAGTAACCCTAAAATTGAACTCAAATGGACTCCATTGCAAGTAAATATATGAGGCTGTATGAAATGTGACTCTTAACTTGGCATGTAAATCTATCTAAACCTTCCCTTCTTTAAGTGAGATGACATTTATCTCCCCAGAAATTGGTCCATAGCAAGAAACAGTATCCCTTATAAACCAAAGAATTAACAAGTGTAATGTAAAGTGTTTCCTGTTTGTTGCTTCTACTCCATGGATGCTTTTTCTTTCAAAACAACCTCAGTCTATCCATTTAGTGGTCCAGAGCAGACTTTGCATGCATTTCCAAATACAAAAGGACCACATCGTCAGTGATGCAAAAATCTCTCCTCTCCAAAAGACACACTGGACAAGGCCTGCCATCCAGAATAGAAAATGCAAGGCTGGATGGACAAATAGGCCATGGGTTTCAGCTTCAGTTTTTAGCGAAAGTTATTTACCAAAACAATCCATGAAGACTGCCTTCCTTACACAGTACTTTCTGTTGAGACAGGCCTATTCCCCATGACCTTTATACTATATTTGGAAATAGAACTTCAGCAGCAGGTTTCCTTTTGAATAAGGACTCACTCTTGTAACACTTCATAATAGATCTCTGGGATAGGAAAACAAGGCCTTGAACTATTCAGACTGCAGGTACTTCTTTCTGAACAAAAGGGGGGATTCGTGTTTTATATGCCTATGTGAAAGATGAAAGACAAGAGGAAGGTCTTGCATTTTGAATGCCAGAATCTATTGGGGTTTAATATTTTAAAATTGTTGGGTTTCATCCCTGCACAAGTTTCTTGTGTTATCAAGTTTCCAGCTGCCACCCTGCACCATCCTAAGGAACAGAATCTTATCCTTTTGCATCACAGGTAAGTAGTTTACTCCTAGTACTCTACTATATTTTTGTGGAATTGTCCCTACTGAGGGTTATTTTGAGCCTAACAGCTCTGATTCCCCAACAAAAATAAGTAAAGTGGCCCCTGTGTTACACAGAAATTACATGATACACCTATCACATTTTAAAGTCATCTGTACACATAATAAAGGTGAAAATATGTATGTGTGTGTGGCTGGGGTGTCCCCATATATACACCAGCTCCTGCCTCCACAAACAGCTATAGTTCCCACTACTCAGGAGACACAATTGGCCCTTCCTCCAGTGACATTGCAGGTTATAGAGAGCACTGTGAGCCCTGCCAATGTCCTCCACAAACACCATTCTGCCCACCACCCAAGTGAAGGCTTTCATTCAGGGACAATTTCATCCAAGATGTTCTGTTTTTCCTCCACCACAGACATCCCAGTGTTCCTTTCTCTCTCCATTGGTGTGGAATTTGCATGACTCCACCCACTGCCTCTGACTTAACCTTATCCTATTCTTTGGCACACAGCAAACAGAGGAATTGATCAGCAACTGATCATACTGGAGAGATTTGGAAGAATTCACCATGAATTATAGGAGTTGTAGGTACTGGGATGTATAGTTCACCTGCAATCAATGATCACTCTGAACTCCATCTATGATGGAATTGGACTAAAGCTGGCACACTGAGCCTCCATGACCAGTAAAATATACACGAGGTCTTTGGGGGAAACTCACCTTGATTTGGGGGAGTTGTAGTTCACCTACATCCAGAGAACACCATGAACCCAAACACCAATGGATGTGGGCAAACTTGGCACACATGCCCAATATACCAAAATCTGATTACTGGAGGGGTTTATGAGGAACTGGCCTTCCTTTCTGGGAGTAGTAGTTCACCCACAACCAGGAAAACTCACCATAGTGGGAGTTGTAATTTACCCTACAGCCAGAGAGCACACTGATCTCTACCAATGATGCATCCAGAACAAACTTGCCCAGCATGACAGACTTTAAGTACTAATGGAGTTTCTCAGGGTTTACCCGGCATGATGTGAGTTGTAGTACACCCACAACCTTATGTATTTTGTAGAATTAAACAATTGACTTTTTTAAATAACCTGGGCAACGCTGGATATCCAAGTTAGTTTTAAATAATATATGGCAGTGGGATCTCCAGATGTTTTTGGTCTGCAACTCCCAGAAATCCCATCAAGTTTACCAGCTGTTAGGATTTCTGGGAGTTGAGGGTCAAAACTTGTGGATTTGCTTGTGGATTTCAATGGCTTCTCTATGTAGTCTGACATGGTAATTATTTGAATGGTCCCGCATTTTTGTCTTCTCAAACAATATGCTGTGTTGACCACAGACATCAGAAGAGTTGCAAGGCCAAGAACAAGCTAGGAAAGCAAAGACAAAGACCCACCCAGAGGAAATGTGTTCTTACCATACATCAAGAGAAACACTGACCGCATATGGAAGCTTATGAAGAAACACAACCTACACAAACTATCTACAGACCCACTAAGAAAATCCAACAAATGCTTCATTCAGTAAAGGTCAAGAAGAATCCTTTCACCTCTGCAGGAGTCTATGGTGTGGACAAGTCTACATAAGGGTCACCAGACACAAATCAAGGAACATGAAAGGCACTGCAGACTAATTCAGCCAGAGAAGTCAGCCATAGCAGAGCACTTGATGAACCAACTCAGACACAGCATATTATTTGAGAACACAGAAATGCTGGACTACTCTATTAACCACCATGTCAGGCTACACAGAGAAGCCATTGAAAACCACAAGCATGTGGACAATTTCAACAGAAAGGAGGAAACCATGAAAATGAACAAAATCTGGCAACCAGTATTTTAAAAAACCCTCTAAATTCAGAACAGTAAATAAAAATAACATTCAGAAAACAGGGGAATTCCAGACATGAATTAATCAGGGCCAGCTAACACCTCCTAACAAAAGATTCCCCCAGGCAGGAAGCATCCAGATCTTGAAGCTGAAAGACTATTCAAAGATAACCAAGGTAGCCAATTGCAACATTCACACTTGCCTCAAACAGACAAGAGTTCTTTCTCCCACCCTGGACCTTCCACAGATATATTACCCCTCTTGCCTAGTTTCCAACAGATCTCACAACCTCTGAGGATGCCTGCCATAGATGCAGGCGAACGTCGGGAAAGAATGCTACTGGAACATGGCCATACAGCCCGGAAAACTCACAGCAACCCAACACTATATTTAATGGGCCCTTGGTATTCGCTGAGGTTTGGTTCCAGGAACTCTTGTGGATATCAAAATCCATTGAACCTCAAGTTCCTGAGATATAATGGAGTAGTTAAATTGTGTCTGTTTTATCCGATAGCAAAATCGAGGTTTGCTGCTTGGATTTATAAAAAAATATTATTTCCCACCCCTGGACGGCTGAATCTACTGCTACAATTGGATTCTGAAAATATTTCCAAGCCGTGGATGGAGGAATCCGTGGACATGGAAGGCCGGCTGCATGGATTTGAGGGCTTCTTGCTGCACTTCACCTTGTTTGTTTCTCACTGAATGCAAGAACCTTTCGAAATGTCTAAGGCAGATGCAGACTCAAACCTATCCCTTCACAATGAAAATGCGATCAAGAAACGTGCAAGCAATAACTGATATTATAATGGGGGATATTATAGTGGAGAAAGGGAATCGGCTGTTTATTTGTCCCCATTGTCATCTTCGGGGCGCCGATCACCCGGCCCCTTTCTCTGGCCTTCCTCCTCCTCCTGCTGCTGCTGCCTGCGAGAGTTTGATATTCCAGCTCCAGCCTCTTTGCTCGGCGCTCTCATTCTCCAAAGCCAGCCAGGGGGAGAGAGTCGCCCCGGGCCAAACATATGCTTCTTTCCATAGCACTAATCCACCTTTAGCGTGGAGGCATAATTGCTCGAGTGGCCATGGATTCTGGACGCTTTTGTCCCTCGCTGGCTCCCGTCCGCTTGGCACACGCCATTTCAATCAACTTCTCCCTCTAATACTGTCTGCTTTTATCAAATCCCAGCCTCGGCAAAGGGGGAGGGGGACAGGAAGGGGGAACAAACAACCAGCTCTCCCCCAACTGGGCCAGATCCAGTATGAGCCATTTCTTAGAAGCCGAAGCCTCAAACTCCTCATGCAGCATCCTTCATCCAGCAGAATCCATAACAGAACAATACTCTCAATACAGGAAAACTCTGAATTCAGTAATTTGAATGCAACACAACTCTTAATTCGGCACTCTGAATGCAACACAACTCTTAATTCAGAAGTCTTAATGCAACAGAATTATTAATTCAGCTTTCTGAATGCAACACAACTCTCAATTCAGCACTCTAAATGCAACACAACTCTTAATTTAGGACTCTGAATGCAACCCAACTCTTAATTTGGCACTCTTAATGCAACACAACTCTTATATCAGTACTCTGAATGCAACACAACTCTTAATTTGGCACTCTTAATGTAACACAACTCTTAATTCAGAACTCTGAATGCAACACAACTTTTAATTCGGCACTCTGGATGTGCCACACCTCTTAATTCAGCACTATAAATGCAACACAACTCTGAATTTGGCACTCTAATGCGACTCAACTCTTATTTCAGTACTCTGAATGCAATACAGCTCTTAATTTGGCACTCTGAATGCAACACAACTCTTAATTTGGCACTCTTAATTTGGCACTCTGAATGCAACACAACTCTTATATCAGTACTCTGAATGCAACACAACTCTTAATTCAGTATTCTGAATGCAACACAACTCTTAATCGAGCACTCATAATATCAACACTTTTGATTCAGTACTTTAAATTTAGCACTCTTAACACAGAAAAAAACCTTAATTCAGTAATCTTAATACTGAACTTTTAATACCAGCATAGCTCTTACTACTGAACTTTTAAAACAGCAAAATCTTATTTCAGTACTCTTAATTCAGCACTCCTAAAACAGCAAAACTTCTATTACTGAATCCTCAGTACTTATAATGAACTTTTATTCATTACACTGTATGCTGAACTCTTAATATAGCATGTTCTTAATACAGCCAGGCAAATGTGCTTGGAATGTGTGTTCTTGCACAGCAGAATGGAGTTGGCTTGGATGGTCCATGGGGCTCTCTTATAACTCTATGATTCAAACAACCCATCAAAAGATGCCCACAGAATCCCTTTTGCTTGCACACTCCATCCATCAGATGCACTAGCCTCTCTTCATCTTTGGGTCCACTGATCAGGAATGTCACTGTGGAGAAGGATAAGGAGGGGGAGGCAGCCCCCACCCCAATGATTCAGACCATATGTGATTATGTCATTATTTTCTAAGATCAGCAGCATCTCTCTGTGCATTTTTAAATGACATATAAAATGTAGTTTCCAAAACATTTTAAAAATACACAGTTGTGTGTATGTGGAGGACAGAGCAGATAAAAAATAGGTTGCAGCCCAAGAGTGAGAAGCTCCTCATGAATCTTGTCAGTTTCTTCTCCACTTCATGAAAAAAAATCTATCTTTCCACTCCATCAGAAATGACACCCTTTAACCACTAGCTCTGGGCACAGAGAATTATTAGGAGAAGTAAACAATTAGATGGGGATATATTATTGGCATTGTGGTGTTGCATCATAGCATGGTGTCATGGTTTAAGACCCTAGGAGACCATGATTCAAGTCCCTGCTCAGACTTCGAAACTCACCAAGGCTCCATCTATACCAGGGATGGCCAACCTATGACACGCGTGTCAGCACTGACACGCCTAGCCATTTTTGCTGACACGCTGCCGCATGCAGATTGATTGGATGACTAATGTCTTTTGTGGCCAAATTTGGTGTGATTTGGTTCAGCGGTTTTGTTGTTTACTCCATGGGAATTATGCACATTACATTTATATATATGTATATGTATGTGTGTGTGTGTGTGTCACATTCTATTATTATTCTATTATTGTAGTATATTATTATATTATTACTATTATTATATTATTATTCATTATTCATGACTACATTGAAACTACAATAGAGAGAAATCAGAGTGGAAACTGCAAGAGGTACCATAGATGGTTGTACATGGAAATAATGGTAGTAAATAGTTTTTGATTTATTAAATAAAGTTATATATTACAATTATATATTTTTGTTATTTAAACTATATATATTGTGAAATTATGGTTTTTTTCTCCAAGTGACATACCACCCAAGTCATGCTAGGTTTTTTTGGTGAATTTTGACACACCAAGTGCAAAAGGTTGCCCATCATTGATCTATACTGACCATATACATTTACTCGTCTACATTGTCATATAATCCAATTTAAATCAGATAATCTGCATTCAGAAACTGGATTATATGGCAGTATAAATGGGGCCTGAGAGACTCTGGGCAAGTTATATTCTTATAATGTAAGAAGATGACAATGGCTTGCCAAAAAACCCCTAAAGGGTAACAATAAGTTGGAGTTGACTTGAAGGCAAATAAAAACAACATTGTAAGTTAGTGTGTCAAAGTCACAAAGCTATACAATATAAAAAGTAGTGGCTAAATAAATGCCCTTGAAACACATGGCTTGCACTGCTCCTCATTCTGAAATAGCACAGTCCTGACATAGGTTTAGAGTCCCTTCTCCATTCCATCACCTTCACCAAGTAGAAACATAGGAGAAGGCCTTCTTGGTGGTTGCTCCCAAGCTATGGAATTCTCTTCCTGTAGATGTTATAATGACATCCTCCTTGTAGGCAGAGAAGACCCTTTCCTTCTTCTTTTGGGCCTTTGAGAACATGTCTTTTGTTTCTTGTGATGCTTGCATTAGTTGGTTTTCTTAAAGATCTTTCTTTCATTGCTGTTTATTTTACTGATATTGTATTTCTTTGATTCTAAGATGCCATCAATTGTGAGATTCACTACCACCAACAGAAAAAAAAGTTTTAATCCCAGATTGGGAATAGGCAGGACAATAACTGCCAGGTTTACCAATTCTAGGGTTCTTTCAATAGAGTGAAATAGTTGCCTCAAGTGGCAGGTGCTGAATGCACTGAATGAATAGACTTGTATCCACAAACCTTGATCTTTTCCCCTTCTAACTTACCCGGATGCTTTCATGTGTGATGTTGCCAATCTAGTAAACATTAGGGCCGGGCTGTGGTGTAGCTGGTTAGTAGCCAGCTGCAATAAATCATTACTGACCGAGAGGTCATGAGTTTGAAGCCAGGCCAGGTCAGATTGAGTGCCTGATCATTAAAAATAGCCTAGATCATTTTTGACCTAAGCAACCCAAAAGATAGTTGCATCTGTCAAGTAGGAAATTTAGGTACCGCTTATGTGGGGAGGCTAATTTAGCTAATTTCCGACACCATAAAAATCGTCCAGCAGCATGCGGAAGAATGAGTAAGTACTCCATCAAGGACTCGGTGTCACAGTGGATGATGAAGCAGCAGCTCCCCCTGTGGCTGGAATCAAGCATACCCTCATGAAGCGGGAAGCTGGAAAATGTTAAATTGCCTTGGTGTCTTTCTCTCTCTCTGTATGTTGTATGACATTTAATGTTTGCCTTGTACATGTACATTGTGATCCGCCTTGAGTCCCCTTGGGGGTGAGAAGGGCGGAATATAAATACTGTAAATAAAATAAATAAAAATAAATAAACATTTGTAGATGGATTAGGCAGCTAAGGTAAGGTACTATTTTCCTCAAACAGCAAAATATTTTGAGTTGGCCCTAACCACATATGCTGTTCTTGAAAGTGTAACTTCATTTGTGAGATGACTCCATGTATATTATAGTGGTTAAAAAAACAAGAAAAGGGAAAGAAAGATACAAAGATCAGAAATATGAATGGAGTCATGAATTCCTAGTCTTACATATTAACAAGTTATTGTAAGCCAGTTCCTTGCTCACTTCCTCCCATTGTTTGTTTTTAGCATATTTGAGGGGCAGAGTGGGTTTAGTCTTTTGATTTCTCTAAGTTCCCTGCAGCCCCATCAAAGGACTATGGAGGAGAGGATTTGTTTCTCTTACATGTGGGCTTGTTGATTTGGGAAAGAAAGCAAAGCATCCCTAATAAAAGGCCAGATTTTGTTTTAAGCCTTTTCTTTCTCTGTGAAATCAGGTTCATCTGCATGGCAAATATTGTCACCCTGCAAAAATGATAAAACTCAGGAGGGTAAATCTTCAGTCTGCCCAAGCCCTTTAATAATACATTTATCTGTGTTAGTTCTTCTTTCCTCCCGCCCAGTTGGGGGAAAAAGCCTATTACCTTGCCCTATGAACTCACTGTTGAATCCATTAATTTGTGAATAATCCTGTCCTGAGGCTTCTGGAGGGAAATGCTGGGGCTCAAGAGAAGACAATGCTCATGAATCCCATAACCAGCCTGAGTCACAAGCTCCACCTTTACACAACCCCTTTCTCTATACTTTCCCTTGCTGTCATTTGTCCTCCTTTCAACATCCAAGCTCATGATTTCTTATAGATATTTTTATCCAACTCTTCTGTTGATAAGTCTCTCAGAGCACCTTACATATAAATCCAGAGCCGGCCCTAGGTATTTTTCAAGTGTAGGCGAACAGAATTTTGGCGCCCCCCCAAACCAATCACTGAAAAATAAAAGCGTTGGATAAGCGAAAATGTTGGATAATAAGGAAGTATAAAGGAAAAGCCTATAAAACATCAAATTACATTATGATTTTAAAAATTAAGCACCAAAACATCATGTTTTACAACAAATCAATAGAAAAAGCAGTTCAATACATGGTAATGTTATGTAGGAATTACTATATTTGCAAATTTAGCACTAAACATTGAACAGGGATATAGGGCAGTGTGGACTTAGATAACCCAGATAGCCCTCAGTATTAAAAAAAACCCTCTAAAATCAGGACAATAAATAAAGAACAACACTCTGAAAACAGAAGAAATCCAGACAGTAAACAATCAGGGACAGCTAACTCCTCCCAAAAAAAGATTCTCCCAGGCAAGAAGAAGCCAGGCCTTGAAGCCACAGGGCCATTAAATGCTAATCAAGGTGATTAATTACAACATTCACACCTGCTTCAAAGAAAAGTTCTTTCTCCCACCCTGGACCTTCTACAGATATATAAACCCCACATACCTAGCTTCCAAGTTCCTACAGACCTCACAATCTCTGAAGGCCCCAAAGGTGGGCTTGCGTGGTGCGAAGGTGGATCTGCGCCGGCCGGAAGGCCCAGCGAGGCCGCTGGAAGGCCCGAAAGAGAAGGAGGTGGAGAGTGGTGCCCTCCTCCCAGGACGATGGTGCCCCCGGGACGATGGCGCCACAGGCAAATGCCTATTTCGCCTTATGGTTGGACCGCCTCTGTATAAATCACAACACAGGCCTTGCTTGTTTGGTCACAAATAACTAGTTTGGAATGCTCAGTATGGAAGGATGCAAGATGGTCATGAGACTAGACCAGGCCTAATATTATTCAAGAATCCACCTACACTGTGTATGCATGCATTTGCAAATACATACACTGGTAAACATTGCAAGTGGAGGTGGTTTTTGAAAATTGCAACCTCCAAAGCCTACACCTTTTATTTGTTAATGTATATATTTGCTACCCTCTATTCTATGTGTATGTTGATTTGCCAGTTTGACGTACCTCTTTGTTATAGGAGGGACTACAGACATATGATTGTACTGAGCATATTCAGACTCAGGACTCCATTTTGTATTCAGTATGTGTCTGGATCTCAGTGGAGGTGGATGCATGTTGCTGTTTGGTCTTCAATACAGAAGTATGCTTATGGATTTGTGTTGTGTTGTGTTGTGAATCTGCTTAATGGAAACCTTTGGGGAACAATTAGAAATAGCTGAACAGTTTCATAGAATCATAGAGTTGGAAGCGACCTCATGGCCCATTCAGTCCAACCTGCCAAGAATCAGAAAAATCACATTGAAAGCACCCCCGACAGATGGCCATCCAGGCTTTGCTTAAAAGCCTCCAAAGAAGGAGCCACCACCACACTCTGGGGCAGAGAATTCCACTGCTGAACATCTCTCACAGTGAGGAAGTTCTTCCTAATGTTCAGGTGGAATCTCCTTTCCTGTAGCTTGAAGCCATTGTTCTGTGTCCTGGTCTCCAGGGCAGCAGAAAACAAGCTTGCCTCCCTCCACCCTATGATTTCCCCTCACGTATTTATACATGTTTCCTCTTAGCCTTCTCTTCTGCAGGCTGAACATGCCCAGCTCTTTAAGCTGCTCCTCATAGGGCTTGTTCTTCAGGCCCTTGATCATTTAGGTCACCTTCCTCTGGACACATTCCAGCTTGTCAACATCTCTTGTTGGGTTTGTTCACTTAACCAATTACAGATCCACCTAACTGTAGTTTTGCTTCGCCCAAATTTGACTAGTTTGTTTGGCAGAAGGTCATGGGGGACCTTGTCAAAGGCCTTACTGAAATTCAGATATGACACACTGCATTCCCTGTATCTACCCAGCTTGTAACTCTTGTTGCCTCAGTCTCATCATCCGGTGTAACCTCTGCTTGGTCACCAATTGTAAAGGTTTTCCTCAGCATATATTGTATATGCCATTTTCAAACTACACTAGTGGATTATTTTCCTTGCTGATGAAAAAAAAAATCACCTGCTCAATTTATGCCCACTGTACAGCTCTTCAAGGCAGAGAAGAAAAAAAATTGGTTGTTTTCTTCGGATATCTTTCTTGTATTGTTATGGGCCATTTTCATTAAAACAAGGTCATTTCCTATGGCAGTTAAGAAAAGCCTATCCCCCTCCCATACAAAAAAAATCCTCTAGGTTTAGATGCAACCACAACTCCCACACAAGCTGCCTTATGAAAACCAGACTTTTCTATGAAAAGAGTCTTCTGGCAGCAATTAGTCTGGCTTTCTTTAACAAAAATCTTTGTAATGTCATTCAGAATAGAGGGAGGCAAAGGAGGGGTGAAATCTCCGGGATAGCTTGGATTATCCAGTGTTTGCTGGTGTTGCGTGTGCATATTTCAGAGGGAAAACATTTTCTTTAAAAAGATGTTAACATGCTATTTTTGAGTCACAAAAGACTCTAATTTTCCCATTGACTGGCAACTTGCTGAAATGTCTCCATGAGAGCGAGTTTGTTCATTTAATATGAGGGGGAATGGCGTTAAAAGGCATTAACATACATACGCGGCCCCCAAAGTTTTTCATGTGGTTTACCAAAGCCATTAAGTCTAACCCTGACTGTATTGCATAAATGGAAAAGGGGCATAATTATAGAACATCTGAGCTGAAAAGAGTCTTAGTGGCAAATACATTTGAACATTGGAGCTTTGCAGTCAGCTTTATAGGACTTCCTTTTGTTGAAAGCTACAAGATGTTGGTGCTGGGCTGGGGGTGGAGGTAGAGAAAAGAACTTCTTTTATTTTCCTCCCCCTCTTTTAAAATGGTCTGGAAGTTCTTGTAAACTAAGTAAGAAAAACAACATTCTGCCCATACTTGGAAACTGTACTCTCAAACAAGTTTTAGTTGCACATGACTAGTAGGTTTGTCAGCTCTCCAACTGGTGCTTGTAGTTATGACTTCATCACCAGGCCTGGACTTCATGAAATGACTTCTATGTGATTTAAATTTCTGTCACAGTGGCCAGTTGAAATGTTAGCAATCCTATCAGCTAACTTCCCAGCCACAAGTCATGTTTTATTTGATTGCTGTGAGTTTTCTGTGCTGTATGGCCATGTTCCAAAAGCATTCTCTCCTGACGCTTCATCCACATCTATGGCAGGCATCCTCAGAGGATTGAGGTCTATTGGAAACTAGGCAAGTGATGTTTATATATCTATGGAATGATGTCCAGGGTGGGAGGAAAAAACTTGTCTGCCTGAGGCAAGTGTGAATGTTGTAATTGGCCACCTTGATTAGCACTGAATGGTCTTTCAGCTTCAAAGCCTGACTTCTTCCTGCCTGGGGGAATCCTTTGTTGGGAGGTGTTAGCTGGCCCTCATTGTTTTATGCTTGGAATTCCCCTGTTTTCATAGTGTTGTTCTGGAACAAGACCATACAGCCCAGAAAACTCACAGCAACCCAGTGATTCTAGCCATGAAAGCCTTCGACAACACATGTCTTATTTGGTTTATTCAATGGTTGTATCTCCTCCTTTCCTGGCTGTAATATAAAGATATATGTGCTCATGTTGGGGTGGTTCCACTCCTCTAGAAACTCAGAACCCAATGTAAAGAGTACAGGAAATTCTAGAGAGAATAAAACAAAGTATGGGTTGCCCGAAAATGTAACCTTCTTCCAAATTTTACATTTTTATGACCTCAAGGCATACCTGTCCTAGCTACAGTACAGTCTCACTTATCCAACATAAATGGGCTGGCAGAACATTGGATAAGCGAATATGTTGGATAATAAGAAGGGATTAAAGAAAAGCCTATTAAACATCAAATTAGGTTATGATTTTACAAATTAAGCACCAAAACATCATGTTATACAAAAAAAATTTGACAGAAAAAGTAGTTCAATATGCAGTAATGCTATGTAGTAATTACTGTATTTACGAATTTAGCACCAAAATATCACCATGTATTGAAAACATTGACTACAAAAACACTGACTACTAAAAGGCAGACTGGGTTAGATAATCCAGAACGTTGAATAAGCGAATGTTGGATAAGTGAGACTCTACTGTATTTGCCAGTTTGGTTCACTTCTTCTCAAAATTCTCAAATTTTGAGAAACCAATAGGCTCATTTGATCTGTAGCGTGAGGATAGCCATGGGTTTCCTCCTTGCTGTATAAGTGATAAAGTCTGAGGAGCTTTTCAGGAAAAGAGGTTGACTTCTTTTACTCAGTGCAGAACATAAATAAATTCTCAAAAATGTGAAACCTAGATGTTTTAGGTTTAAATGTGAAGAGCTCTTGCCCTGGTCACATCTTCTGGGAAGGGTTTATTTATTTACTTATTTATTTATTTATTTATTTTATCCCACTTTCCCCCTGACATAGGGGACTCAATGCAGCTAACAACAAACATTGCAAATTTACCTTATTAAAAACCAGTAGTGGTGTTCTAACTATTTATTGTTGGCCCTTTTTATGGCAGTCTTTGTGATCCTAGCAATATCCTTGAGCAAGCCAGCAAGCTAAAAATGCCTAACGCTAAGCCTTCTTCAATTGAACAGTGGCCTTCTTAAAATGTAATGAAAAGGTGATTGGTTGATTGGGAAAGACTGGGTTCACCTTATAATTCCAGTACTAATTGGTAGCAGGTGAAGTCAGGGATGGGCAAGTGATAGCCTATAGGCCAGCTCCACAAGGAGTGTAACTGGAGCCTTTCCTCCCACATAACAATCCCATCTTTAAAATTAAGTAGTTATTTTTAAAAGTGTCACAGAGAAGGAAAGGACATGGTAAATGTATGGGTCATCATTATACACATGTACACATAAACAAAATTAATGTATTGTAATGATTTAAATGCTGAATTAGACTTTCAAGACACCAAGTTTTTGATATCTGGGTTGCTGTGAGTTTTCCAGGCTGTATGGCCATGTTCCAGAAGCATAATTTCCAGACATGAAACAATCAGAGCCAGCTAACACCACCCAACAAAGGATTCCCCCAGACAGGAATCAGCCAGACTTTGACACTGCAAGGCTTCTCAATGCTAATCAATGTGAGTTGATGTGAGTTTTCTGAGCAGTATGGCTATGTTCCAGAAGCTTCCTCCCCTGATGGAGGGCATCCTCAGAGGTTGTGAGGTCTTTTGGAAACTAGGCAAGTGGGATTTATATATCTATGGAAGGTCCAGGGTGGGAGAAAGAACTCTTGTGTGTTGGAGGCAAGTGTGAATGTATTAATTAATCACTTTGTTTAACATTGAAAAGCCTTGTAGTTTCAAAGCCTGGCTGATTCTTGCCTGGGGGAATCCTTTGTTGGGAGGTGTTAGCTGGCTCTTATTGTTTTGTTTCTGGAATTTCCCTTTTTTCAGTGTTGTTCTTTATTTACTCTCCTGATTTTAGAGTTTTTTAAATACTGGTAGCCAGATTTTGTTCATTTTCATCGTTCTCTCCTTTCTGTTGAAATTGTCCACATGCTTGTGGATTTCAATGGCTTCTCTGTGTAGTCTGACATGGTGGTTGTTAGAGTAGTCCAGCATTTTTGTGTTCTCAAATAATATGCTGTGTCCAGATTGGTTCATCAAGTGCTCTGCTATGGCTGACTTCTCTGGTTGAGTTAGTCTGCAGTTCCTTTCATGTTTGTGCCATGCTGCATTTGGTTGTCCCTAGATAGCAGTGGTTCCCAACCTTTTTTTTGTTTTTGTTTTTTACCAAAAAGTGAGAGCCCACTTGAAGACATCTAACAATGACAAAGAGCCATGGCATTTCATTTGATCTCTCTTAGTATTAGAGAGATCAGGATTCAAATCCCTGCTTCCTCACAGAAAACCACTGGGTGAAATTAATCAAGTCATATTCTTTCATCCTTAGAGGAAGACAATAGCAAACTTGCAGGAAAAAAAACATTAAAATATAATCTCCAGAAACTGGAGTCAACTGAAAAGCATGTACAGTAGAGTCTCACTTATCCAACATAAACGGGCCGGCAGAATGTTGGATAAACGAATATGTTGGATAATAAGGAGGGATTAAGGAAATGCCTATTAAACATCAAATTAGGTTATGATTTTACAAATTAAGCACCAAAACATCATGTTATACAACAAATTTGACAGAAAAAGTAGTTCAATATGCAGTAATGCTATGTAGTAATTACTGTATTTACGAATTTAGCACCAAAATATCACATGTATTGAAAACATTGACTACAAAAATGCGTTGGATAATCCAGAACGTTGGATAAATGGGTGTTGGATAAGTGAGACTCTACTGTAACACCAAATGCACCATATCCCACCTGATCTTGGAAGCTAAGCAGGCTCAATCATGGTTAGCACTTGGATGGGAGATGATCAATGCATATAGGTGCTGTAGGCTATCAATACTTCAGAGGAAGGAAATTGCCTAATCCCTTCTGAGGATTCATTGCCAAAGAAAAGCCCATGAAACTCATAGCCTACAGAAATGCATGGGGTCACCATAAGTTGACAGGCAACTTGAAGGCACCATCCCCTACACACAGAGAGCACCTGTTCTCTAGGAAAGAAAGAAAAAAAATCTATGGGTTCCTTTAAAAGGAAAAAAAAACCCTGGGGCATGGGTTGGATTAGATGGCCTCCTTCCAGCTCGATTTCGCAGGGTTGGGATTTCTAATCGATTAACCAGTACAACTAATTAATTAAAACTTGACGGTTTCTCCACCAGCTGTACAGAACAGACTCGTCTTCTAGGAGCCAATGTTTTGAGCAAAAGAAGATACAATTTCAGACAAAGGGAAGCTCTGTGAATCTCTGCCACACATAAGTGTCTTGTGATGAAGTCTGCCAACTTCTCTCAACTTTTCTGCCTCTTGCTTAGGCAAATCTTTTCCCAGCCTTTTATCCTCATGATGGGAAAATCTGGGAACCTCCCTGGAGTTAAAGGAACAAGAGGACAACCTATCAAAAGTGGCAACCATAACAACCGGAAGGTTTTGGCAGGCATCCTAAGAAGTTGTGACGTTTGTTAAAAACTAGGCAAGTGGGGATTATATATTTGTGGAAAGTCCAGGCTGTGAGAAAGAACTCTTGTCTGTCTGAGGCAAGTGTGAATGTTACAATTGATCACCTTGATTAGCATTGAATAGCCTTGCAGCTTCAATGCTTGGCTGCCTCCTGTCTGGGGGAATCCTTTGTTGGGAGGTTATTAGCTGGCCCTGATTGTTTCTTGTCTGGAATTCCCCTCTTTTTGAGTGTTGTTCTTTATTTACTATCCAAATTTTAGAGTTTTTAAAAATACTGGTAGCCAGATCTTGTTCGTTTTCATGGTTTCCTCTCTTTTGTTGAAATTGTCCACATGTTTGTGGATTTCAATGGCTTCTCTGTGTAGTCTGAAATGGTGGTTGTTAGAATGGTCCAGCATTTCTATGTTCTCAAGCAAAGCAAAAGACAAGAGGGATCCTCTCACCTCTGCAGAAGTCTACTATATACCATGGAACTGTGGACATGTTCTAGGTCTGTTGGAAACTAGGAAAGTGGGGTTTATATATCTTTGGAAAGACCAGGTTGGGAGAAAGAACTCTTCTCTGTCTGAGGCAAGTGTGAATGTTGCAACTGATCACCTTGATTAGCCTTTAATGGCCTCGCATATTCACAGCCTGGCTGCTTCCTGCCTGAGGGAATCCTTTGTTGGGAGGTGTTAGCTGGCCCTGATTATCTGATACACAGAGAAGCCATTGAGATCCACAAGCATGTGGACAATTTCAACAGAAAGGAGGAAGCCATGAAAATGAACACAATCTGTCTAGCAGTATTAAAAAAAACCCTCTAAAATCAGGATAGTAAATAAAGAACAACACAACAGGGGAATCCCAGACAAGAAGCAATCAAGGCCAGCTAACACCTCCCAACAAAGAATTCCCTCAGGCAGGAAGCAACCAAGCTAGCCGGTGTTATCCAAGTTGGAGGAATCTTTAGTAGTTTAAAATAACAAAAGGAATAAGTGTCATTTTAAAAGGTGACTCTCATTTTTATTCCGGACTAAAGCATACCATTGCTAGGGAGAATAAACGAGCCCGGTGAGGTTCTCTTCTTCCACGAGGAAGCGACAGTAGTCTTCGGCCCATTGCCCAGAATGGGGCGGCTGGCTCCACAAGCGACAATTAAAAGAACGAAAATAGCATCCCTCCTGCTCAGCTAAGCGGAATTCCTCCCACCCTGGAAGCGGACAAAACCAGGAGATAAAGCCTTTCCCTCTGTGGTTAGAATCGCCCCCTTGACATCCATGGGACTTGAGGTCCTCCTGGTCAAGGCCTCCTCTGGATTTCAACAGTCTTCCTTTCCGTCCGGCTCTCTCTCTCTTTCTCTCGCACGGACGGGAGGAGAGAAGCTTTTGAAGACAGGGGCGCTTTCAAGCCCTCCGCAACTATGACACAAAGTCCCTGATGTCTTTAACAGGGCTCTCCTTGAAGTCTGACTAACTTTGGCTGGAGTCCAATGTACACAAGGTGGTCGATTAAGAGCCGGTCGGTTTTAAACGGCCAAGAAAGTTTTTAATCGGTTTTGATCTTTCCTTTCCTTTCCTTTCCTTTCCTTTCCTTTCCTTCCTTCCTTTTTTCTTTCTTTCCTTCTTTCTTTCCTTTCATTTCCTTTCTTCTTTCTTTCCTTCTTTCCTCCTTTCTTTCTTTCCTTCCTTCTTTCCTCCTTTCTTTCTTTCCTTCCTTCTTTTTCCTTCCTTCCTTCTTTCCTTTCCTTTTTGTTCCCCTTCTTACTTTCTTACTTTCCTTTCCTTCCTGCTTTCTTTCCTTCTTTTCTTTTTTCTTTCTTTATTTCCTTCCTTCTTTCCTTCCTTCCTTCTTTCCTTTATTACTTTCTTTCCTTTCCTTTTCCTTCCTTCTTTCCTTCCTTTTTTGTTTCCTTCTTTCCTTTCATTTCCTTTCTTCTTCCTTCTTTCCTTCTTTCTTCCTTTCCTTCCTTCTTTACTTTCTTTTTTGTTTCCTTTCTTACTTTCCTTTCCTTCCTTCCTTCTTCCTTTCTCTCTCTCTCTCTCTCCCGCCTTCCTTCCTTCCTTCCTGCTTTCCTTCCTTCTTTTCTTCCTTCTTTCCTCTCTTTCTTTCATTCCTTCTTTTTCCTTCTTTCCTTTCTTACTTTCTTTCCCTTTCTTTCTTTCTTTCTTTCTTTCTTTCTTTCTTTCTTTCTCTCCTTCCCTCCTTCCCTCCTTCCTGCTTTCTTTCCATCTTTCCTTCCTTCCTTCTTCATTCTTTCCTCCTTTCCTTCCTTCCTTCCTTTATTACTTTCTTTCCTTTTCTTTCTTTCTTTCTTTCTTTCTTTCTTTCTTTCTTTCTTTCTTTCTTTCTTTCTTTCTTTCTCTCCTTCCCTCCTTCCTGCTTTCTTTCCTTCTTTTCGTCTTTCTTTCTTTCTTTCCTTCCTTCTTTCCTTCCTTCTTCCTTCTTTCTTTCCTCCGTCCTCCTTTCCTTTTGCCTTCCTTCTTTTCTTCCTTCCTTCTCATCTTTATCCTTCTCATCTCATTCTCTTCTCGTTCTTCCTCCTCTTCCCCTTCTCCTTCTCTCCCTCCCTCTTCCTTTCCTCCTCCTCGTCTTTCTCTTTATCCTTCGCTTCCTCTTGTTCTTCATTCCCTCTTCCCCTTCTCCTCCTCTCCTTCCCCTTTCTCTCTTCTTTTTTCTACTTTTTCCTCTTTCTCCTCTCCCTTCCTTCCTCTCCTCTTCCTTCTCCTCTTCCCTTCCTTCTTGATATCAATGTTCCTCCTAACCATCTATTTCCAAGTTGCTTTTCCCATCCAAATGACGCTGAAAGGCTTTGGGGTGACAGACAAGTGGAAGGCGAGAAGGCAAGAGAGAAAGAGAAGAGTGGCCTAGTTTGGAAAACACTTAAGGCAACGGGGACTCCCCCCCCCCCCCCCGCTCTTTGGCTTGGGTTCAAGAGCAACACACTTGGAGAAGAAAGTGGGCTCTTGTCTCCATCCCTTTGGTCTTTTTCACTGGCACAAAGGAGAGGGAAATGAAAACAGGGAAAGGGGAGCCAAGCCAGCACAGTACTCTCAGACTCCCTCCGCTCACAAGTAGGTGCTTTACTACTACTGCGCCTCCTTGGGCTGCACTCCGGCTGCAACTATTCCTGTCCCGACGTTACTATAAAAGGCAGGCCCAGGGCTCCGCTGTCAAGGTTTTGTTTTGCCCACCCGTTGGTATGTTTTATCTCACACTGCCGTATCATCCAGATTATAAAATCAAATAATCCACATGATCTGCTTTGAACCGGATTATATGAGTCTACATTGCCATATCATCCGGTTCAAAGCAGATCATCTGGATTTTATATGGCAGTGTAGATATGTATTTCTTTGAAATACATTTGAATGATTAACAAATTGGAACGATTCTGTGTGTATCCTTGACCCTTTGTTGCCTGATAGAATTAATATTTTGAAACAGGAAGAAATTCCAAGGCTTCTCTTTTGCGCACATTGTAGTGTAGTGTGTTACCAATTTGTTTCCAATTTAAGGGGTTTTATGGCAAGTTTTGTCCTTAAGGGTTTTTGCTTCTGAGGCTGAGACAGTGTGACTTGTTCAAGGTCACCCATTGGCTTTCTGTGGACGAACATGGATTCAAAACCTGGTGTCCAGCGTGCTGGGCCCATAATCTGTTGGGAATTTGGATATTAATTAAATCAATAAAGTAGGTATTAATTCATTCAATTAATAAAGTCACCCAGTGGCTTTCTGTGGACGAACATGGATTCAATACGTGGCCTCCAGCCTGCTGGGCCCATAACCTGTTAGGAATTTCGATATTAATTAAATCAATAAAGTAAGAATTAATTCAATTAATAAAATAAGCATTAATTACATACTCAGGGCTATTTAACACCTCCCAGCAAAGGATTCCCCCAGGCAGGAAGAAGCCAGGCTATGAAGCTGCAAGGCCATTCAATTAAAGTGACCAAATGCAACATTCACACTCAAATAGACAGTTCTTTCTCCCACCCTGGACTTTCCACAGATACATAAACCCCACTTGCCTAGTTTCCAACAGACCTCACAACCTCTGAGGATTCCTGCCATAGATGTAGGCGAAACGTCAGGAGAGAATGCTTCTGGAACATGGTCATACAGCCCGGAAAACACGCAGCAGCTAAGCATTAATTATATTTTATATTGCTTAAATGAATCAATTGCTACATTCCCAACATCTAAAATCGTAGTCCAACACTCAAACCACTATACTCCAAGGAAGTGCTCAAAAGTAAATATTCAGGGGGAGAATAAAATCATGCAAAGAGCACTTTCTTTTAAAACTTTAAGTGGATTTACTTTGAAGTAAACACGTTTATTTCCAGATAATATGTTCTTTTGCTTGAAAGATATATAATGTACATAATAATAATAATAATAATAATAATAATAATAATAATAATAATAATAATAACAACAACAACATGATAATGGACTACCAGGACATGACCTACTACAGTAATAGAGTTTAAATCAAAAGATATGGAATATCAGAATAGATTCACATTTTCTATGGTTGTCAAGTCTGCTTTTAAAGAAGGAACTAGGAATGGAGAGCCAACGTTTGTTTTGCCCCAGAAATCTAGTTAAGGCCAACTAGTATTTCCATTGAGGGTTACTACCATGACAATAAGCCTAACTCAATTCAATGGAGATTGCATTCGAGTTGATGGAAACTTTTAATCAGTTCTCAGGATCTCATAGCATTGAGCAGGGCAGTTAAAGTGGTGTCAAACTGCATTCTACAATGGAGATGCACCCGTTGTAGAACTGCCAATTTTCATAGCTCTTTTTGCTTTGAAGTATCGCGTCCTTAGCGGTTCTCAACCTTTGTTGTTGTGTGTTGTCGAAGGGGATGCTGTGAGTTTTCCGGGATGTATGGTTGTGTTCCAGTTTAACCCACACCTATGGCAGGCATCCTCAGAGGTGAAGTCTGTTGGAAACTAGGCAAGTGGGATTTATATATCTGTGGGATTTACAGGGTCGGAGAAAGAACTATTTTCTGTTTGAGACAATTGATTAGCATTGAATGGCCTTTTAGCTTCAAAGCCTGGCTGCTTCCTTTCTGACAAGAGTCATGCCTGGAGTAGAGAATTTGAAATCAAAGGAACAATTTAGGAAGAACTAACTAAAGCCAGCTGTTCTGCTTTATAGCTCTTGGTATCGTTTTTTCTCCTTGATATCTGCCTTCTTCTTAGGTGATTCGAATAATAAATCAGGCTGGAAATTCGACACTGTAGAATGAATGCAGTTTGACTCTTCTTGGACTGCAGTGCTCAATGCCATAGCATCCTGGGAGTCATAGTTTGGTAAGGTGCCAACCAACACTTTCTCGCAGAGAAGGCTGGAGATGTGTTTTCGAAGGCTTTCATGGCCAGAATCATTGGGTTGCTGTGAGTTTCCCGGCCTGTATGGTCATGTTCCAGAAGCATTTTCTCCTGTCGTTTCGCCCACATCTATGGCAGAGGTTGTGAGGTCTGTTGGAAACTAAGCAAGTGAGGTTTATATATCTGTGGAATGCCAAGGTGGGAGAAAGAACTCTTGTTCTTTCAATTAGCCAACTTGATTAGCATTGAATAACCTAGTAGTTTCAAAGCCTGGCTACTTCTTGCCTGGGGAAATCCTTTGTTGGGAGGTATAAAAAAACTCTAAAATCAGGACAGTAAATAAAGAACAACAGAAGACAGGGGCATTCCAGACAAGAAACAATCAGGGCCTCCTAAACAAAGGATCTGTTTCTAATTGTGAGAGCTGTTCAGCAGTGGAACTCTCTGCCCTGGAGTGTGGTGGAGGCTTCTTCTTTGGAGCCTTTTAAGCAGAGGCTGGATGGCCATCTGTGGTGTGTGTGTGTGTGTGTGCGTGTGTGTGTGTGCTTTGTATGTGATTTTCCTGTTTCTTGGCAGCAGTTTGGACTGGACTGCCCAGCAGGTCTCTTTCAACACTATAATTCTATTATTCCCACCCAGGCAGAAAGCAGCTAGGCTTTGAAGCTGAAAGGCTGTTCAATGCTAATCAAGGTGGCTAATACCCTGTTTCCCCTAAAATAAGACATCCCCAGAAAATAAGACCTAGTAAAGGTTTTGCTAAATTTCTAAATATAAGGCCTCCCCCAAAAGTAAGACCTAGCCAAGTTTTTGTTTGGAAGCAGGACCGCCAAACAGAACACCAGAGCATGCAGGATCAGGAAACAATGGCAGTAACAAGAAATTCTTGATAGGATTCACAGTTTGTCTGGTTATGCTGGTTTGTGATGACAACTACTGTACAGTATATAATAAATCTTCATTTTTTTGTTCAACAATAAATGTGAATTCTTCTTCATGGAAAAATAAGATATCCCCTGAAAATAAGACCTAGTGCATCTTTGGGAGCAAAAATTAATATAAGACACTGTCTTATTTTTGGGGAAACACGGTAGAAACATCCACACTTGCCTTCAACAGACAAGAGTTCTGCTAGAGTGCTAGAATGATCCAGCATTCCTGTGTTCTTGGCTGCTTCTCCAGGCAAGAAGCAGCCAAGCTTTGAAGTTTAAAGGCTATTCCATGCTAATCAAGGTGAACAATTGCAACATTCTCTCATGCCTCAAACAAACCCACCCTGGACCTTCCATAGATTTATAAACCTCACTTGCCTAGTTTCCAGCAGACCCACAACCTCTGAGGGTGCCTGCCATAGATGCGGGCGAAACGTCAGGAGAGAATGCTTTTAGAACATGGTCATACAGCCCGGAAAAGTCACAGCAACCCTCCGAAGGCAGGAGATTATAAAACGACAACTCCCAGGCTCCTATAACAGTGATGGCCAACCTATGACACGCGTGTCACCTAGCCATTTTTGCTGACACACTGCTGCATGCAGATTGATTGGATGACTATGTCTTTTGTGGCCAAATCTGGTGTGATTTGGTCCAGTGGTTTTGTTGTTTACTCCATGGGAATTATGCACATTGCATTTATAAATAAATAAATAAAATTTCTATTATTATTGTAGTATATTATCATATTATTACTATTGTATTATTTTTATATTATTCATTATTCATGACTACATTGAAACTAGAATAGAGAGAAATCAGCATGGAAACTGCAAGAGGTACCATAGATTGTTGTACATGGAAATAATGGTAGTAAATAGTTTTTGATTTATTAAATACAGTTATATATATTTTCACTCCTACCTCCTTTCTCACCCCGAGTTTTAACCTAGTGTTCATGTGGCCCGCCCTTGGTTTTATTGTTCTTTTGATCTTGTTTAATGTAGTGTATATTTTCTTTTATTGTGTTGTTTAATGTGTTATGATTTGTTTTTCTATTATATTTTGTTATATTGTATTGTTCTGGGCATGGCCCCATCTAAGCCGCCCCGAGTCCCCGTTGGGGAGATGTTGGCGGGGTATAAATACAGTTTATTATTATTATTATTATTTATTAATTATATATTTTTGTGATTTAAACTATACATATTGCAAAATTATGGTTTTTTCTCTCGAAGTGACACACCACCCAAGTCATGCTAGGTTTTTTGGTGAATTTTGACACACCAAGTGCAAAAGGTTGCCCATCATTGTCCTATAACATTGAGCTAAGGTGGTTAATGAAGGAGCTGGGGTGGCGACAGCCGACAGGGAGCTCTGCCGTGGGCTGGTCCATGAAGTCAGGAAGAGTCGGAAGCGACTGAACGAATAAGGTAGTTAAAGCGGTGTCGATTCATTTTACAGTGTAGATGTCCTCCTGGAGTCCCAGGTAATGAGGGCTTTGAAAGAGAGGTAATGTCGTTCGGGCAGAATGAACTTGTCACTCTGGAGGGCCTTTTTTAAAGGTACACGCGTCTTATATGATCCACCCTGAGTGGAAAGGCAGGATGCGCTCGCTCTTTGGCCTAGTTCTCCCAATTCTTCTGGCGAAGAAAGAGGCTGCCGAGGGAGGCGAGAGAAACCCTCCCTCCCCTCCCTCGCCGCTCACTTAATAAACATGGCAATTTCACACCCCAAAGAGAAGGGGACTCGGCACAAAAGGGGTCAGGGCGCAGCTGCGGCGAGGCCCGGCGCTATTATGGAGGAGCCCGCTTGCCATCTCCATTGCCCTCCAGGCGAAGTGGGGCTGGAGGCGCAGCCGGTGCCATCCCGTGATAAAGGGCTTACGCGGCGTGGGGTGGAGGGAGGAGAAGGAGGAGGGGGGAAGGAAGGCTCTCGGATGCCCACGAGGCAAAACCCCGCTTCCCTTTGTCCCCAAAAGCCACCCTATTCGTGGCAGACTCCCCGATCCTTTCGACGGGAGGGCCCGAAGCTTTTCCTCCAGATTTTCTCCCAGAGGGAAGATTTAGGAAGCAGAAACCGCCCCTCCAGTGCACCCGCCCGAAGCACTAACGTGGAAAAGAGATTCTAAGGTGGGCCTTTTGGAGCAGGAGGAAGGAGAGGAAACAATGTCTCTACAAAACACAAACAAACCCAAAAGTCCACTCTATATGGTTCAGATTGGAGCCATGGATAATTTATTCATTTGTCCTGTCAGAAGCGAAACGAGGGTGCAAGTTGTAATGTATTTGAAAACACAAAGTTAAAAAAAAAACTTGGCATTATACTTGTTGGGAATCATCCTGGACTACTCAAGTCTAGATGTACAGTAGAGTCTCACTTATCCAACATAAACGGGCCGGCAGAACGTTGGATAAGCGAATATGTTGGATAATAAGGAGGGATTAAGGAGAAGCCTATTAAACATCAAATTAGGTTATGATTTTACAAATTAAGCACCAAAACATCATGTTATACGACAAATTTGACAGAAAAAGTAGTTCAATACGCAGTAATGCTATGTAGTAATTACTCTATTTACAAATTTAGCACCAAAATATAACGATGTATTGAAAACATTACTACAAAAATGCGTTGGATAATCCAGAACGTTGGATAAGTGAGACTCTACTGTAGTTAGATAGTTGATAGAGTTAGATTGAGGGAATCCTTTCCCTGTTTCCAAAGCATGCCTAGACAGGCTTTACTGTGTTTCACTCTATCCTGTGTACGTCACATCCCTTACTTTGAAGTTAGTAGAAATGTGAATCTCTAGGGAAACTCACTTCTCATTGGTCAGAATGTCTTTTATGGCCCCAATAAACTGGACCATGAGGAACCATTTTGGTTCACTCTTCTCCCTTTGTTCTTCTAGCTAACAAGAAGCATCTCGCCATCTCTACTGGCAAGATGTAACCATTTAGTTGTTTGTTATTTTTCCTTTCTTATTTTTTCTTAGAAACCAGTCTAGAGTAGACTAGACAGCTCCCAAGCCTTTCTATCTACAATGGAGTTCTTTTTACCTGAATAAATACTTTTTGAACTTTTACTGAGACTTTGAAGCCCATTGCAATCCTAAATAGACAAAGGCTTTTCTTGCTCAAGTAACCCTTGCATTCGAAAGCTTTGCTTTTGCTACTCTGCTGACTTTTTGGTGGAATCTCCCCCAGAGAGGGTTAAATTGAGTCTAACTGCTCAGAGATTACCACAACAATACTAAATGTCCTTTGACCAGTAGCTGCCCACTTGGAGTGCCTCTGGTGTTGCTATAAGAAGGTCATCCTTTGTGCATGTGGCAGGGCTCAGACTGCTTTGTAGTAGGTGGTCTGTGGTTTGCTCTTCTCCACACTCGCATGCCCTGAACGCCACTTTGTCCCATTTCTTAAGGTTGGCTCTGCATCTTGTAGTGTCAGAGAACAGTCTGTTCAGCACCTTCCAAGTTGCCCAGTCTTCTATGTGCCCAAGAAGAAGTCTCTCATCCAGCGCCAGCCACTGATTGAGGTTCCGGGTTTTAGCCTGCCACTTTTGGACTCTCGCTTGCTGAGAATCTCTGTGTCTCTGTAGATCTTAGAAAACTTTCTTGATTTAAGGCTTTAGCATGCTGGTTGATATCCGAACAGGGGATGAGCCGGAGATGTCAATGCCTTGGTCCTTTCATTGTTGGATGCTACTTCCCAAAGGATGTCTGGTGGTGCAATACTGGCTAAACAGTATACTTTCTCCAGTGGTGTGTACTGTGGTAATCTCTGAGCAGTTAGACTCTCTGGGGGAGATTTCACCAAAAATCAGCAGAGTAGCAAAAGCAAAAGCTTTCAAATGCAACAGTCACTTACACGGGATGAGCAAGAGAAGCCTCATTTAGGATTGCAATGGACTGCAGTCTCAGTAAAAGTTCAAAAAGTATTTATTCAGGTAAAAAGAATTCCATTGTAGATAGAAAGGCCTGGGAGCTGTCTAGTCTACTCTATACTGGTTTTGAAGGAAAAATAACAAACATCTAAATTGTTACATCTTGCCAGGAGAGATGGCGAGATGCTTCTTGTTAGCTAGAAGAACAAAGAGAGAAGAATGAACCAAAATGGTTCCAACCTCATGGTCCAGTTTATTGGGGCCATAAAAGACATTCTGACCAATGAGAAGTTACTGTCCCTAGAGATTCACATTTCGACTAACTTCAAAGTAAGAGTTGTGACGTAAACAGAATAGAGTGAAACACAGTAAAGCCTATCTAGGCATGCTTTGGAAACAGGAAAAGGATTCCCTCAATCTAACTCTATCATCTATCTGACTACATTTAGACTTGAGTAGTCCAGGGTGATTCCCAACAGTGTGGGGTGTAGACATCCTGTCATAATGCAGCATGTCTCATTAAGAGCCACATCCACAGTTTTAATGTGCTGAGATGTATTCCACACTGGGCACATGTATTCAGCAGCAGAGTAGCAAAGCGCAAGGGCAGATGTCTTTACTGGATCTGGTTGTGGTCCCCTAGTTGTGCCAGTCAGCTTTCCTACAATATTATTTCTATTGCCTACTTTTTGCTTGATAGTGAAACAGTGCTTCTTATAAGTTAGAACACGGTCTAAGGTAACTCCCAGGTATTTTGATGTGCTACAATGCTCCAGTGGAATTCTTTCCCAGGTAATCCTCAAAGCTTGAGATGCTTGTCTGTTCTTAAGGTGAAAAGCACACATTTGCATTTTAGATGGATTAGGAATCAGCTGGTTTCCCCAGTAATAGGCAGTAAGAGCACCTAAAGCTTCTGTTTAACCATTTCAAAGCTCCTTGCTTGGGTGGTGGCGGCAGGATCATCAGCATAGATGAAACTCTCTGTCCCTTTTGGCACTGCTGCTCATTTTTGTAAATGAAGAAGAAGCCATGGAAAAGAAGACCTAAACAAGTTCCTGGACCACCTCAACAGCATCCACCCAAACATCCAATTCACGATGAAAAAAAAGAAAGCGAAGGAAAACAGCCATTTCTAGATGCAATAGAGCTCTTCCATACAACCCTATATCCCAGAATATCAAGGCAGGAAAATCCCACAATATCTGCTTTGGATTGGGTTATCTGAGCCTACGCTGCCATATATTTCAGTTCAAAGCAGATTATGTGAGATTTCATTCAGCTGTGTGGAAGGGGCCTTAGTCATCCACAAACCCAATCAAGAATTGGGCTACACAGTTTACAGAAAACCTACACACAAATAGATACTTACATAAATACTCCAACCATCACCCAAGTAAAAAAGAAGCACAATTAAAGCCCTGTCAGACCTGCAAAAAGAATCTGAGAATCCCACCTCCTCCAAGGGGAACTGAACCACCTAAACTGGTCAATGGATAGTCTACCACAGACATCAGAACACCAAAAACAAGCCATGAAAGTAAAGACAAGGATCCACCCAGAGGAAAAATGTTCTTACAATACATCAAGGGAACCATTGACCACATAGGGAAGCTGATGAAGAAACACAACCTGCAAACTATCTACAGACCTACTTAGAAAAATCTAACAAATGCTACATTCAGCAAAGGACAAAAGGATCTTCTCACCTCTGCAGGAGTCTAGCATATACCATGCGGTTGTGGACAAGTCTACATAGAGACCACCAAAAGCAGCATTGGCCAAACACGAATCAAGGAACATAAAAGGCACTGTAGACTGATTCAACCAGTGAAGTCAGCCATAGCAGAGCAGCTGATGAACCAACCTGGGCACAGCATATTATTGGAGAAAATCTTTGAGGAAAGTGCGAATGTTGCAATTGGCCAGCTTGATTAGCATCGAATGGCCTTGCAGCTTCAAAGCCTGGCTGCTTCCTGCCTGGGGGATCCTTTGTTGGGAGGTGTTAACATATTCCCATATTGTTTTCTCAACGGTAGACTCCTACCTAATTTTTGTTTTGTGTGCCTTCAAGTCTTCTCAACATATGGTGACCCATCAACAGGGTTGTTTTGGCCAGATGGATTCAGAAGTGGTTTGTCTTGCCTTCCTCTGAGGCTGAGACAGTGTCACCCACCTAAGATCAAAGACTGGGCTTCCATAGGGATTCGTACTGTGGTCCCTAGGTCGCCACCAATGCTCAAACCACATACTGCAAGTTAAAGTGAACCGCCTTTCTGAGCTAGAGACTTCCAGAGTCACCTCTCTAGCTGATAAGGGAACCATAATAACAACAACAGTGATAATAATTCCAATGACTGGCACCAGGAAATGTTGCCCAAATCCCAGCTTTCCTATTTATATGCAAAACAGAAGAGTCGGGAAGAAAGAGATGCCCAGGCCCTCCACAGCGCCTTGTGGTGTTTTCTTTTTCTCATCTTTTCTGCTTGGTAGTGATTTAGCCCTCTGGGAGGAGGGAAAGGAGAGGAGTTTTCATCCTTTGCATGTTAATTTCTCTAGCACCTGTCACCTGGAGAACTTGCGACTCCACCTGCCCTGGGGCACTGACTTCACATTGGGCCACATTTATTTTGCCAGCGATAGCGGTTGACATCAGCGCTTCTTTGGAGCCCTTGTTTGCCTTCTGCGCTCTGGAGCAACACTCCCCCTTTCTCATAATTCAAACATATAGTCCTCTGGATTTGGAGTCAGTGAATGATATGCATATTATGGACAGGCGCCTGATCACATGTCAAATATAGGCACCAGGACCACTGAATGCATTTTTGGGGTCAGCTTCAAAGTGCAGCAACTATACCATGTCTGCTCAGCTTGAAAGTGCGGCAGCTACTATACAATACAGGGCACTTTAAACTGAGGCCTAGTCTATATCTATATATATAAAAGAGTGATGGCATCAGGGCAGCGGACAAAACAACAAAACTACAGGCCCCCCAACCTTGAAATTTGACAACACAACCCAACAAAAAGAAAAGAAAAATAAAGTCCTAATTAGAGGGAGAGGAATAATTGTTTTTATCTAATTGCTGCCAGTTACAAGGCTAAGTTCCACCCACTTGGTCTCCTAGCAACCTACTCAGCCCAGGGGACAGGCACAAGAGTTTGGAGAGACCCTTAAGGGCCATCCAGCCCAACCCTTTCTACTATGCAGCAGGACACAATCCAAGCATTCCCAACACATGGACAACGTATAAATACTATACAATACTACACAGGGACATAGACCCCCCTCTACCCTCACCACTTTCACAATACACAAACAACCAAATGCATACTAAACATAAGGACAACCATACAACAGACATTCAATACCACCACTACCTCAACAATTTCTCACCAACACCACCAGACAACGCCACAGCAACGCGTGGCCGGGCACAGCTAGTTGCAATATAATTTCATAATGCCATGATTAAACTGCATTATGTGAGACTGCACTCAGTTAAACTGCATTACATGGCAGTGTAGATAGGGCCTGAGACAGTCCAAAAATCAGGAGATACAGTAGAGTCTCACTTATCCAACATAAACGGGCCGGCAAAACGTTGGATAAGTGAATATGTTGGATAACAAGGAGAGATTAAGGAAAAGCCTATTAAAAATCAAATTAGGTTATGATTTTACAAATTAAGCACCAAAACATTATGTTATACAACAAATTTGACAGAAAAAGTAGTTCAATACACAGTAATGCTATGTAGTAATTACTGTATTTACAAATTTAGCACCAAAATATCATGATGTTTTGAAAACATTGACTACAAAAATGCGTTGGATAATCCAGAACGTTGGATAAGCGAGTGTTGGATAAGTGAGACTACTGTACTCAGAAAAAGAGGATGCAGCATGCACTCTGATATAACCCACTGTTGAAAGCTGTAGTTTCATAACACCGTGATTAAACTGCATTATGTGAGTCTGCATTGCCATATAATCTAGTTCACTGCAGTTAAAGTGCATTATATGGCAGTATAGATGGGGCCTGAGATAGGCCAAAAAATCAGGAGATACTCAGAGCATGCAACATACACTCTGATGTAACCATTGTTGAAAGCTATAATTTCATAATGCACTGATTAAATTGAATTATGTGAGTCTGCACTGCCATATAGTGTAGTTAAACTGCATTATATGGTAGTGTAGATGGGGCCTGAGATAGGCCAAAAAATCAGGAGATACTCAGAAATGGAGCATGCAATGCTCACTCTGATATAACTCATTGTTGAAAGCAACTCTGCAGAATGTGGACATCTATAGGAGCCCCGGTGGTGAAGTGTGTTAAAGCACTGAGCTGCTGAACTTGCAGACCGAAAGGTCCCAGGTTCAAATCCCGGGAGCGGAATGAGTGCCCGCTGTTAGCTCCAGCTTCTGCCAACATAGCAGTTCGAAACATGCCAATGTGAGTAGATCAATAGGTACCGCTCTGGCGGGAAGGTAATGATGCTCCATGCAGTCATGCCGGCCACATGACCTGGAGGTGTCTACGGACAACGCCGGCTCTTTGGCTTAGAAATGGAGATGAGCACCAACCCCCAGAGTCAGACATGACTGGACTTAACGTCAGGGGAAACCTTTACCTTATAGCACTCTGCTGATGTGTACGTACACATTGCAAATGTCTAGCCTTATTCTAAGAATTGTATTGCAGGATGGGCAAACTGTAGTCCATATGCAATTGTCTTTTATTGACAACTCTCTGTGTGTTTCCCCTAATCCTCCTTCTGATTGGTTATTCCCAGGTTCAGAAACTCCTTGCTGAGAGAGGCTAGGTTGGCTTCCTCCTGGTTGTCATTCGTCTGGCAGGCAAATATGTTTTTATTCCAACAGGCCTCAGGCATGTGATGAAGGAGTTTTTAACAGATTGGATGTTGCTTCATTCTGGTGTGGTTTTTTTAAAACCGTGTTTTGAATTGTTTAGTTTTACTGTTTTAATTAAGATCCTGTTTTTATCTGTATTCTGTTAGAGTGAGCCACATTCGATCCAATTTTTGGTAGAAAGGCATAATATAAATATAATTCATCTTGTCTTTTTTTTTTTCTTACCACACATGCTCACATGCATACAAATCATTCAGGAAGAAAAGAGGAGGCCTTTTGATTGGAAGCACTGGAAACCTTCTTTCGGGATCCTTCTGCCTCCCTCCTACCCTTCACTTTGGATTCATTGCAGAAATCCACAGGTAAACCTTATCATACATAGAGGTAGTCTGATTGTGGTTAATGACACAAATGCGAACACTAGTCAGTCCCATCAGTTTAGCAATAAGCCCTTTCTGTAGTACTGCAACTGTTGATTATTATGATGGTTTTATTGATATTGATGTTTTATTGTTGGAATAATTGTTTTATCATTTTATTGTTGTATGTTTTTGGGCTTGGTCCCCATGTAAGCCGCTCCGAGTCCCCATTGGGGAGATGGGGCGGGGTATAAAAATAAAGTTATTATTATTATTATTATTATTATTATTATTATTATTATTATTATTATTATTATCTGTGGCTGCGGCAAAAGAAAGATTTTGACATCCCTCATGGAAGAGAGGCCAGCAAAGATGACAACTGGTAACTTTATTTATTTATTTACAGTATTTATATTCCACCCTTATCACCCCAAAGGTGACTCAGGGTGTATCATAATGTACATATACATGACAAACATTCAATTCCATTAGACATACAACATACAGAGACACAGAGGCTATTTAACATTTTCCAGCTGCTGGCTTCATGACGGCATACTCGATTCTGGCCACAGGGGGAACTGCTGCTTCATCATCCACTGTGACACCGAGTCCTTAATGGAGTACTTCCTCATTCTTCCGCATGCACGTTGCTGGACATTTTTATGGTGAAGTAAATTAGTTAAATTAGCCTCTCCGCATATGTCATGTCTCCATGCTGTGCAGTCCTAGGAGTTATAGTTTTCCAAGGTTTTCCATATCATTTTCTGGGTGCATTTACATTATGGAATGACTGCTCTTAGACCCCACTCTAAATACCATAGCTCCATATTATGCGTTCCTGGGAGTTATAGTTTTCCAAGGTCCATACCCTTCTCTGGGTGCATCACCACTGGAGAATGAATCCAGTAGGGACCCATTTTAAATGCTATCATTATTATTTCAGTAGAGTCTCACTTATCCAACCTAAATGGGCTGGCAGAATGTTGGATAAGTGAAAATGTTGGATAATAAGGAGGGATTAAGGAAAAGCCTATTAAACATCAAATTACGTTATGATTTTACAAATTAACTACCAAAACATCATGTTTTACAACAAATTGACAGAAACGTTATGTAGTAATTACTTTATTTAGGAATTTAGCACCAAAACATCACAATATATTGAAAAACATTGACAACAAAAACATTGACTACTAAAATGCAAACTGTGTTGGATAATACAGAATGTTGGCTAAGTGGAGGTTGGATAAGTGAGATTCTACTGTATTATTATTATTATTATTATTATTATTATTATTATTATTATTATTATTATTATTATGCTGTGCAGTCCTGGGATTCATAGCTTTCCAAGGTCCATACCCTTATCTTGGTGCACTTACAAAATGGAATGAATGCCCTTTCACCCCATTTTAAATGCCATGGCTCCATGCAGTAGAGTCGTCCTGGAAGTTATAGTTTCCCAAGGTCCATGAACCTTCTCTGGGTGCATCTACACTGTGAAATGAAAGTAGCTGGACCTTTCTTTAAATACCATAGCTCCATACTGTGCAGTACTGGGAATTATAGTTTCCCAAGATCCACACCCTGTTATTGTTGTGGTGTTTGCATAACAGTTGAATGGGAACACTATCTCAAGTGAGTATGTGAGGCCTTCAAGGCATCTATGGATTTATTTAGGCAACCCCATGAATTCCTTAGGGGTTTCTTAGGCAAGGAATAGTCAGAGGTGGCCTATTTATTTATTTATTTATTTATTTATTTATTTATTTACAGTATTTATATTCCGCCCTTCTCACCCCAAAGGGGACTCAGGGAGGATCACATTACACATATAAGGCAAACATTCAATGCCTTAACATAGAACAAAGACAGAGACAAACGCAGGCTCCGAGCTGGCCTCGAACTCATGACCTCTTGGTCAGAGTGATTTGTTGCAGCTGGCTGCAGCTGGCTGCTCACCAGTCTGTGCCACAGCCGGGGCCTAGTTCTTTCCTCTCAAACTGGTTTGGCCAGTTCCTTCCTCTGGAACAGATCTTAAAGCACTTGGTATTAAGTGGTAGTCTCCCATCCAAGTACCAACCTGGGCTGTTGTTGTGACCCCGGCAAGGATGTGTACCTGTGATTTCTTCCAGAAGAAACAAGTCTGATGGAGCAGGGAGGCTGAAAAAGTCGGGAGGCAAAGCTTTTAAGCACAGAGGAATGCCTTTGGGCTTTCAAGGGCTTTTTTTTGGAGGACTTTCTTCCCTCTTGGGCTGCCAAGGTGGGCAGGCCATCGAAGGCAGCGCCATCCCCAACCTGAGTCGCAGAGAGTTTCCTTAGCATCAAAGGGAAGCAGAGTTGGGCTTAATCCGAAAATGACCACTTTTCAAAGCTGCCTAAATGGGTGCAAAACTAAAGGAGGGCCAGCCTCCTCCTCTCTTCTCCTGCTGCTGCTTCTGTGTAAACCTGCAACGAAATCCTTCCACTTAAGGGCATATTAATAACCCTTCAGCCAAGGGGAGGCAAGGCAGCCCAGCCGAGGCCTGGCTCTCTCTCTGGTTCTTCTGCATTCTTCAGTCTAATTAAGGAGACACCGAGAGGCTTTGGGTCAAAACGGGATCGGAGTCACCTTGTGTCAGGCAGAGAAGCCTATAATTACCGGATTAGGAGCCTGATTCTGTAGCTTTTGGGTTTGTTGTCTTTTTTCCCACCCCCTTCCCAACCCGGCCTTTTGCCTTTTTCTCCACTCACCCCCAGATGGCAAGACAATGGAGAGACAGGAGTCTCCTTCCAACGCAGGAGTTTGTAAATCAACCAAAACAAAGCAGATATTTTAAAAAAACCTCTAAAATCAGGATGGTAAATAAAGTAAGGTAAAGGTAAAGGTTTCCCCTGATGTTAAGTCCAGTTGTGACCGACTCTGGGGGTTGGTGCTCATCTCCATTTCTAAGCCGAAGAGCCAGTGTTGTCCATAGACACCTCCAAGGTCATGTGGTCGGCATGACTGCATGGATCACCGTTACCTTCTTGCTGGAGCGTTACCTATTGATCTACTCACATTGTCATGTTTTCAAACTGCTAGGTTGGCAGGAGCTGGGGCTAACAGCGGACACTCATTCCGCTCCCAGGATTTGAACCTGGGACCTTTTGGTCCGCAAGTTCAGCAGCTCAGCACTTTTACACACTGTGCCACCAGCCCCCCCCTCCCCCCAGTAAATAAAGTACAACACTCAAAAACGGGAATTCCAGACAAGAAACAATCACCTCCCAATGACAGATTCCCCCAACATTTACACTTGCCTCTTGTTGGGGGTTGTAGATGTAAATAAATAAAAGCTTTACCACTGTTTCTTAACCAAAATATACCCTGCAGTATAATAACGTCTCACTAAGATTTGTGTAATAAGCAGCAGTAACTTTACTTCAGTTCAAAAGATCAAATAGAGCAACAATATATACATCAGTCTCTCTGAATTCTTACAGAGAACAGTCCTTTTGAACAGTCTTTAAATATGCCTCATTTGCCTTAAAAATGATCAGGTTTCAGAGAGTTAGAAGCCGCCCTGAGTCCACTTCGGGGTGAGAAGGGCGGAATATAAATACTGTAAATAAATAAATTTCCTTCCTGGCTGTTTCCAGTCAGCTCTCTCATCACTCTCAAATTGCACTTAAAACTGTTTCTCTCAGCACCAAGCCAGAGAGAGTAGCCAATCGGAATGCTGGCTCCTGGCATGCTCAGCCAATCAGCTGCCGACACACGCCTTTCCAGTCAACCCATTACATCATGGTGCCTTTTACAAATCCCCACACTTCTAACAGTCAAGAGTTCTTTCTCCCACCCTGGACCTTCCACAGATATATAAATCCCACTTGCCTAGTTTCCAACAGGCCCCACAATCTCTGAGGATGTTTGTCATAGATGAGGGCAAAGTATCAGGAGAGAATGCTTCTGAACATAGCCATACAGCCCATAAAAGCAGATATTCCTACCACCAACTTATACTGTTTTTGTTTTCTAAGGGAAATACGGTGAATACTGTCAGACAAATTGGGCAAAAGAGGACAAGTTCATCAGCTTGATTTTAGATTCATGATTATGATGATTTACAGCTAGTGTTCCCATCTTTTTAATGATTTCACATCTGTACAATTTCTTTTTTGGGGGGAGGGGGAGTGGAGATGAGGGTCAGAGTTTGGGACAGCTCCTTTTGGATTACAACTTCCAGTATGTCCCATCATCCCACCAGACCTATCTGAAGACCTAACTCTTCCGGCAGACCTACTCAGTTTTAATTATGAATTTTAAACTCGCATCTTGTGTTTTAAATTTGGTTCTGTGTATTTTAATATGTGTTTTATAGAAATACGTTTTAATGTTTATTTTATAAATATTGCTTACAATGATTACACTATGTAAAACGATTTTTGTTCCTGGGTTATAAATGTCATTTCCTAATTGGTTCTATCATAAAAACATTGAAAAAGTATATTAAACTGCAAAAACTTTGTTTTTTTGTGGGAGGAACATTCTGCAGCACATTTTGCTATAGTTTTAATGAATATCTCATAAAATATTTCTGGGGAGCGAGATGAGCTCCTGCTGTTAGCCCCAGCTTCAAAAACATGCAAATGTGAGTAGATCAATAGGTACTGCTCCGGCGGGAAGGCAATGGCACTCTATGCAGTCATGCCGGCCACATCACCTTGGAGGCGTCTATGGACAATGCCGGTTCTGGCTTAGAAATGAAGATGAGCACCACGCCTCAGAGTCAGACATGACTAGGACTTAATGTCAAGGGAAATCTTTACCTTTATCTTTGTTATCTCATAGAGCCTCAACCAATTTTGTGGCAGCTACAAAAACAAAGTTTCTGGAGAATAACAACTACTTTCAAAGTACCACACAATTAAGCAGGAAATAACACTTTCAAACCAGGAACAGAAAATTCTTCAAATTTTGTTACATAGTGTTATGTGTTTTGAATTATGTTGTAACCCACCTTGAGAACAATGAGAGGTGGGTAAGAAAAAAGTATTATTATTATTATTATTATTATTATTATTATTATTATTATTATTATCTTTTTATCACTGATTATGCTTACCAGATCACCAATGTCAGAAGGAAGGGCAGTAAAACACACAGAGCAGTGACAATTCCTTTTACAGAGAGTTTAAATCTCACTCTACACCCAAACACATTTGCAAATCTATTTTCATAACAGACAATATCATTTACAAATAATGTTTAATCATAAATCTCATTCTGAATTTCTGGCCTATGTATTCAGGGCATATTGGGATTTCTTAGTCACTTCTAACACACTCTCATTGATTTTAGTGGGTCAATTCTAGGGAGAACTAACATTGGATTTAGTTCAGCATAGTATCTGTGATCATTCTTTACACTATGGAGGGGAAATATGTGGTCCTCAAAATGATACTGGACTGCAGTTTCCATCCATTCTAACTAGTTATCGTCAATAGTTAGGAATGAAGAGGTTTATAGCCCAATTATATCTGTGTAGCTATATGGTTCCCACATACATTTGGAAGAACTTCCTAACTGTAGGAGCTGTTCAGCAGTGGAACTCTCTGCCCCGGAGAGAGGCTTTTAAAAAGATGGCTATATGTCAGGGGTGCTTTGAATGCGATTTTCCTGCTTCTTGGACTGGTTGGACTGGATGGCCCACGAGGTCTCTTCCAACTCTTTTATTCTACTTGATGTACATTGTGTGCTCAATGCAAACTGGATGGTAGAAACGGGCACTGGAATCCTATGTCACCATCTACATGACATAAATTTATGTATACTGAGCTATGAAACCCTGTTTGTGAATTGCACAGATGCACTGCAGGACACTGGCAAGACAGTGTCTGTGAATTGCTGTGAATTTTCCGAGCTGTTTGGCCATGTTCCAGAAGTATTCTCTCCTGACGTTTCACCCACATCTATGGCAGGCATCCTCAGAGGTTGAGGGGTCTGTCTGAAACTAAGTAGGTGAGGTTTATATGTCCAGGGTGGGAGAAAGAACTCTTGTCTGTTGGAGGCAAGTGTAAATGTTGCGATTGATCCCCTTGATTAACATTGAATATCCTTGCAGCTTCAAAGCTTGGCTGCTTCCTGCCTGGGGGAATCCTTTGTTGGTAAGTGTTAACTGGCCCTGAATGTTTCATGTCTGGAAGTCCGCTGTTTTCAGAGTGTTGTTCTTGATTTACTGTTCTGATTTTAGACTTTTTAAAAATACTGCTAGCCAGATTTTTTCCCCCATTTTTATGGTTTCCTCCTTTCTGTTGAAATTGTCCACATGCTTATCGGTCTCAATGGCTTCTCTGTGTATCAGATAATCAGGGCCAACTAACACCTCCCAACAAAGGATTCTCTCGGACAGGAAGCAGCCAGGCTTTGAATCTGTGGGACCATTAAAGGCTAATCAAGGTGATCAATTGCAACATTCACACTTGCCTCAAATAGTCAAGAGTTCTTTCTCCCAACCTTGACTTTCCACAGATATATAAAGCCCACTTTACTAGTTTCCAACAGACCTGGAATATGTCCACAGTTGCATGGTATATGTAAACTCCTGCAGAGGTGAGAGGATCCCTCTTTTGCTTTGCTTTGAGAACACAGAAATGCTGAACCATTCTAACAACCACAATGTCAGACTACACAGAGAAGCCACTGAAATCCACAAGTATGTGGACAATTTCAACAGAAAAGAGAAAACCATGAAAATGAACAAAATCTGGCTAAAAATACCTTCTTAAGATCAGGATAGTAAATAAAGAACAACACTCAAAAAGAGGGGAATTCCAGACAAGAAACAATCAGGGCCAGCTAATCACCTCCCAACATGGATTCCCCCAGACAGGAAGCAGCCAAGCTTTGAAGCTGCAATGCTATTCAATGCTAATCAAGGTGATCAATTGTAACATTTACACTTGCCTCAGACAGACAAGAGTTCTTTCTCTCATCCTGGACCTTCCACACATATATAACCCCCACTTGCCTCACAACTTCTTAGGTTGCCTGTTATAGATGTGGCCAAAACCTCCCGCCATGAAAACCCTCCATGTTGCAATTAGCCACCTTGATTAACATTTTATGGCCTGTTGTGTGTCATCCGGGCTGTATGGCCATGTTCCAGAAGCATTCTCTCCTGACGTTTCGCCCACATCTAGGACAGGCATCCTCAGAGGTTGTGAGGTATATTTTATGGTCTTGCAATTTCAAGACCTGGCTGATTGCTGCCTGGGGGAATCCTGTCAAGACAGCTAGTGGTCACTGGGAACAATTATATCCTATTGTGCATTGGTCTCAATGTATAACGGTCACCTTGCTAGCTCTCCCACATAGCATTATAGCAGTAGCCCTACTTGCGAGAGATGTTATAGAACTGCCCAGTACTAATCCCTGTAGATATAAATGCACTAACAAAGGCATCATTCCCCAATAAGATCCCAGATGGACTCAGGATGAATGCACTGTTTTATTGATTCCCGCTTCTCTCCTGCAACTCCCGTTTGAGCCTAAGCTTGCCCTGGCTATACTATACACTTTGTTAAAAGGCCTGATTTCTTCTTTGTCTTTAGGATCAGCAATGTTCACCTGGGCACACAGCATGAGGGAGGTTCAAGGGTCAGAAGTGAGAATGCCCATCACTCACTGCCCTTGCAACCTTGGGTGGGATAAATCCACTGTTAGTCCCTGGAGACCCCGGCTTCAGGCGCAAGCTCTGCACCAGCAGCTGTACTCTCGAAATCCCACCTGGGGCTAAAAAACCATTGTTATTATTTGGGAGAGAAAGGTATGTGATCTCTGGAGCAGCTTCCAGGGATTTTGCTTTTTGGCCTTGCCTGCAATTCTCTCCTATCCCACCCCTCCCCCATATTCTTTCAAGACAGAACTTTATTATATATATTTTTTTAAAATTTATAGCCTCCCTTTTTATCCAAAGGTGCCCAGGGCATTGTGTATTATAAGCTACTCATTAGATTTTCACCAATCCTGAGAAATAGAGACAATCCTTAAAAAATGCACCGGAGTCTTACAAAATTAATCTGAGAAGGGGCCACGGGCAAATCCTTGGCTCTTCATCTGAGTTCCTTATCTATAAAATATGAATAATAGTAATGATAACACCACCAAGGCCCCCAAGAGATACTTTTGGGGAGCATGAAAAGAATGATAGATACAGACAAGTTTATCTCTACAGGCCCTTCCCCAAATTGCTGGGCTGTGGTTCTTTGAAAACTTTTTACAGGATTTGCAGATGTTTGGCTTTTTAAGTGTGTGGGGTGGAAGAAGATACTGCATAAAGTTTTTAGAAGTGGAAACTAACTTTATGAAAAGCATAGGTAAAGGTAAAAGCTTTCCCCTGACATTTAGTCGTGTCTGATTCTGGGGGTTGGTGTTCATCTCCATTTCTAAGCTGAAGAGCCAGCGTTGTCCATAGACACCTCTAAGGTCATGTGGCTGGCATGACTGCATAGAGCACAGTTACCTTTCTACTAGAGCGGTACCTATTGATCTACTCACATTTGCATGTTTTTGAACTGTTAGCTTGGCAGAAGCTGGGGCTAACAGGGGAGCTCACCTCCCTCCTCTGATTCGAACTGCCGACCTTTTGGTTAGCAAGTTCAGCAACTCAGCGGTTTAATCCGCTGTGCCACTGGGGGCTCTGTATATACTTATCTGTATATACTCGAGTATAAGTCAACCCTAATATAAGTCACTGGAGGCTCTTTATGCAAAGCATACCTCACTACAAATTTTGCTGATGAATACTTGGCTACCGTATTTTAGTTACCATTCTTTGATTTTTTAAAAATTCCAAGATATTTAACAATTACACATTATCACTATTACAATTTTCCCCCTTTGCTGCAAATGACTTCCCATCTAATTCTTTCCCCAATTCAGAATGTAAATGTACTGTAAAAATATAGTTCTGCCAAATCTCTTATGACTGCACTTTTCAATCTCTTCCATTGCATATTATAGTTACTAAATGTTAGATATCATTCCATTCCTTCATTTAACCAATCATGAGATGACTTCTATAATAAAAATTCTTCCAGGGCCTTCAGCTGACCTTTTGGGTCTACAGCTCTAAGGATTTCTCAGCCAGTATGACCACTGATTCAGTCTTAGACAATATAGTTGTGCTATCTCCAAAAGGTAGCAAACTGTGAGGTTAGCAATGTGAAAAGTAATGTTCTAGACTAGGCATGGGCAAATTTCAGCCCTCCAGGTGTTTTGGATTTCAAGTCCCATAATTCTTAAGGTAAAAGTTAAAAGTTTCCCCCTGTTATTAAGTCTAGTCGTGTCCGACTCTGGGGGTTGGTGCTCATCTCCATTTCTAAACCAAAGATCCTGCGTTGTCCATAGACTCCTCCAAGGTCATGTGGCCAGCATGATTGCATGGAGCGCCATTACCTTCCCGCCGGAGCGGTACCTATTGATCTATTCACATATACATGTTTTAGAACTGCTAGGTTGGCAGAAGCTGGGGCTAACAGTGGGCGCTCACTCCGCTCCCATAATTCCTAGCTGCTAAAACACCTAGTCCAAAACACCTGGAGGGCCGAATTTTGCCTATGCCTGGTCTAGACAGTCATGACTTTTCAAAATGTGGGTGGCAAGGGGGGAGGGAGGGGAGAAAAACTGTTGGATACAAGTGGGAGATAAGTGTGGAATTCATAAGGTTAAGAAAACAGGACATATCAAATTGAGAGAAAATGCAAGTGGAATATCATTATTTGTTTGTTCTATATAACCTTTTGGAATCGTTATTGAGATTTGTATCATTCTTCTTGTGTTTAGGTAAAGGTAAAGGTTTCCCCTGACGTTAAGTTCAGTCGTGACTGACTCTGGGGGTTGGTGCTCATCTCCATTTCTAAGCCGAAGAGCCGGCGTTGTCCGTAGATGCCTCTAAGGTCATGTGGCCGGCGTGACTGCATGGAGCACTGTTATCTTTCTGCCAGAGTGGCACCTATTGATCTACTCACATTTGCATGTTTTCAAACTGTTAGGTTGGCAGGAGCTGGGGCTAACAGTGGGCGCTCATTCCGCTCCTGGGATTTGAATCTGAGACCTTTTGGTCCGCAAGTTCAGCAGCTCAGCACTTTAACTCACTGTGTCACCAGGGGCCCTACTTGTGTTTAAGGTAAAGCTAAAGGTTTCCCCTGACGTTAAGTCCAGTCATTTCTGATTCTGGGGGTTGGTGCTCATCTCCATTTCTAAGCCGAAGAGCCAGCGTTGTCCGTAGACACCTCCAAGGTCATGTGGCCGGCATGACTGCATTGAGCGCCATTGTGTTTACAATAACAATATTAAAAAATAGTTTAAAAAGGACACCAAAAAGGACACAAAAATGCTATTGCTAACCATTGCTATTTCCTCAGGTCTCTACTGTCATAGTATCTTCAAGTCATTGTGGTTCCTGAGCAAAGATCGTCTCCCTGTGCCTCGAAATCAAGGTGCAGACCAATCACGTTCATTAGTTGAATGGTCTGCTGTCTTTTTATTACATCCCATATCTGAGACCTGAGGCAGCTTCCTCACAATGCCTAACATGGTGTCCTTTTGTTCTACTTGAGATATGAATTTGGTTACTTTAGGACACAGTCCCATTAATTTCTTAAGAGTTTTATTAGATGAGGAACATGCAGAGGTGGCTTTACCAGTTCCTTTTCCCGAAATATGGCCTACACTATCCACTGACAATCTCCCATCCAGGTACTAACCAGAGCTGATCTGTTTAACTTTCAAAAATTAGATGAGATTCAGTGCCTTTAGGTATTTAAGCATGTGGAGGATGGATGACAGACAATCTGTGCCTAGCTAGGTCATTGATTTCAGTAAAAAGCACTACTAGATAAGTATAGGGAACTCAAATGTCACAGATTAATTTTGACTGGAGTGAAGAGCAAAAGTTTAGATTTTGTTGGATGGGGAATAAGTATTGTTATTTTCTCCCTCCTTCCTTGTGCTTTTTAATTGTAAATGCTTCCCCAGTTTGTTGCTGAAGGCTTTCATGGTCAGAATCACTGGGTTGCTGTGAGTTTTCCGGGCTGTATGGACATATTCCAGAAGCATTCTTTCCTGATGTTTCACCCACATCTATGACAAGCATCTTCAAAGGTTGTGAGGTCTGTTGGAAACTAGGCAATGGGGTTTATCTGTGGAAAGTTTATCTGTGGAAAGTCCAGGGAGGGAGAAAGAAGTCTTGTCTGTTGAATGCAAGTGTGAATGTTGGAATTGGCCACCTTGATTAGCATTGAATCGACTTTCAGCTTCAAGATCTGGTTGCTTACGGCCTGGGGAATCCTTTGTTGGGAGGTGTTAGTTGGCCCTTATCGATTCCGGTCTGGAATTTCTAGGTTTTCTGAGTATTGTTATTTATTTACTGTCCCGATTTTAGAGTTTTTAAATACCAGTAGCCAGATTTTGTTCATTTTCATGGTTTCCTCCTTTCTGTTGAAATTGTCCACATGCTTGTGGATTTCAGTGGCTTCTCAATGCAGTCTAACATGGTGGTTGTTAGCGTGACCCATCATTTCTTTTTTCTCAAATAATATGCTGTGTCCAGGTTGGTTCATCAAGTTTCTAGTTTCCCTATTTTCTATTGGGAGGGGAGGAGATTTACGTTTCAAAATGCCATAATTGAGGGTCTCAATCCTAGGGCTTCACAGAGAACTGGAAGGGCTTTGGATTCAAGATTTCTTCTGAACCAGTCGCATTAATTCCACCAGTAGTGCGACGTGCATACCCATAGAACTTCCTATGGGTATAATCAGGGCCCTTGTGTTGCCCTACATCAGATAAAAGTTTAACCACTTAAACCGACTCCAGTTGATTGTGTTTTTATGTGTATTTATGTGTGGGAGGTAAGATTGCTTTCTGTGACACTTTAATGGGTAATTTTTACCAACTGAACTTCAGAGGAGAGTGGATTTCACAAACTGCAAATAAAATAATTCACTAACACAGGAGGTCACATCAGGTCTAGTGAATTAAAGTGTCTATAAAACCCCCAAATGTTTATGTACTGGTTTAGAAATATTTATTTACATGCTGGAAATGCAATGCAAAATAAATTTTTAAAGGGCTGGGTATGAGCAATACTTTATGTTGACACTTTAATAGGAATGATGCGCACTGGGTCTGTTGCTCAGGATAAATATACAGCAACTCCTCTGTTGTTATTCAAACCAGTGTGATGTCTCTGGTGAGTAAAATTTTAATGCATAAGACTTAAATCATTGCTGCTGTCCTGACAGCATGCTAGCCTTCAGAACTCTTTGGACAATCAAGGCAGAAAATCCCACATTATCTGAGTGTGGACTCAGATAACTCTGTTCAAAGCAGATATTGTGGAATTTTCTGCCTTGATACTCTGGGATACAGGGCTGTGTGGAAGGGCCACTAGTTTCATGCAGTTGCTTCAGTTTGCAGTCATGTGCCCGGTGAGTGGGGACCACACAAAGTGGTGGGTAGTTTCCAAAATGCTCTCTGCAGGAACTACGGAAGTGGCAGGTTCGTAACAAGTACTTTTGCTACTTTTGGAACCCTGATTGTTATCAGGAATCTTCTGAATAGTGCAAGAGAGAGCTAAAGTGAACAACCCATAATTATGAAAGGGAATGTTTGCATGGAAGCTGCAAATGCCCCGAAGCTAGACTCGTGGATAGAGCAGACACAACGGCACACTTTTTCCCCCAAAGTCTCTAGAGATGACAAAGAAAGATGATAACTGAAAGTCTCTTGCTTCTTTATAACCATGCTGCTGCCTTTTTTGTCTGCCCTCAAGTCATTTAGGACTTATGGTGACTTTAAGGCAAACCTATCACAGGATTTTCTAGGTCTGAGAACATGCAACTTATCCCGTAGGTTAAACCTTTGTGCCGGCAGGACTGCTGACTGAAAGGTTTGAATCCGGGGAGCGGGGTGAGCTCCCATCTGTCAACTTGTTTCCCATGCAGGGACATGAGAGAAGAATCCCACAGGATGGTAAACCATCTGGGCGTCCCCTGGGCAACGTCCTTGCAGACTGCCAATTCTCTCACACCAGAAGTGACTTGCAGTTTCTCAAGTAGCTCCTGACATGAAAAAAAAATTCCAGTAGGTTTTAATGGTCAAGCGGGAATTCAAACCCTGGTCTCTAGAATTTTAGTCTAACATGCAAACAACTATGTCACACTGGCTGACATATTAAAAATCAACATCAGACACATCCAACTGTGCATTGCCAAAAATGTTTTTCACTGGAAAAATACAGACAGTGGGGAAATTATTTGTGGATTTCAACTCACAGAAGCGTGGCCACTGGCAACCATCATCCAGAAAAATAACTTACTCAAGCTTTGCTCCAACATAGGTTTTAAGTTGTCGAAACCCCAGATCTAGACAGGAGGGATTGCAAAGAGAAATTTATATTGGGCACAAGAAGGTAGTGAGGAAAAAAGTTTGTGTGTAGAAAGTTCAGAAGATTTAACTGAAGGAAAATTTCATGGGGGAACATTATAATTTGACGGGCAGTGCTTGTATGTATGTGTTTATGAGGATCTGCAGTATCCACAAAATGGACACTGTGCTTATTTACATCATTTACATAAATGAGTCAGAACTATTTCACAGATGTGTCTCTATCACTTGCTTTTCCTAGCTTAATGAGTGACAGCTGTCAGTATGAATGGATGCCATTGAGTCTGAGGTGATACAAAAGCCATAATGAAACCCAGCTTGGGGTGCAATCTATAGCATTAAAATAATTTAAGCAATGACTTCAAAGGGCGGGGCAGGAGAGCTTTATCCCTTGATATAAAGCTAGCAAAACTTTTGATGAATTTTAGTCGATTGGCTTCTACAACCTACAGCAGTCTACAGATGCCTCTCCCCTCAATCCACACAAATGTAATTCAACAACACCCAGTTCAAAAATGTATACAAGGCCACCATATTTATAGCTCTGGATGTAATTCTTGATGCAACACTTGATGTGACTCTCCATGAGTGTTCTTCTTCTGGACACGTCTGTCTCGTATGTCCATGCTTTGCCCACAGTATGTGGTTTCATCTCTGTAGAGAGTGAAGGAAATTTCCTTCTCTCCGCATGTGGATATTTTAGAATTTGTTTTGCCTTCAGCAACCACCAGGTAACCACATATGAAGTCCACGGTGGCAATGCAGAATTAAGAACTATGTTCAAAATTATCTTTAAAAAAATCAATCTCCAAGAGGTTGCTTGCCTTCCTATGACATTTCAGAATGAATACAGATCACCAAGAAAACAGAAGAACCCTTGGTGAACATTGCATTCTGGGTAAGGCATCAAAACGGCCACAAAGTCAGCAGTAGCAACTGTAACAATTTGAAACGCTAAAAATATTGTTATCCTTTCCTTCTTTTAATAGGAATGTGAGATTTCACTCTTCTTTTCTAAATGAAGAGTTCAATTAATTTGGGGGGGGGGGGGGTTGGCCTTGTGGGTTATGGAGGCACATATTGGGTGTATGCAGCTCCATAGTAAGAGAGAGATGGGTATGAGAGTATTTTTGTCTAGGACAGTGGTTCTCAACCTGTGAGTCCCCAGATGTTTTGGCCTTCAACTTCCAGAAATCCTAAGAGCTGGTGAACTGGATGGGATTTCTGGGAATTGTAGGCCAAAACACTCGGGGACCCACAAGTTGAAAACCATTCAAGAATACTTCTGGAACATGGCCATACACCCTGGAAATTCACAGCAACCCACTGTCTTGCTAGTGTCCTGCAATACATCTGTGCAATTCACAAACAGGGTTTCATAGCTAAGTAGCAACCCAATAACTGAAGTCCTTGTCATTTGTGAATTCTGAAGCTCCCTGAAGTGTAGAACAAACACTACCATTTATGGGTATCAAATTTGGCTTTCAATAAAAGCAAAAACCTTATATTTTTGGCCTTTATGACTATGAAAATAGCTTTGAATATGTGGAAAATGCATGGAGAAGTTACAGAAAGAATGCATGGGGCTGAAGATTTCCATTAGCCAAGAGATCAAGCTTCCACCCTCTTTGTCTTTTCTAATAACTAAAAGAAGTAGAACAAGTTATGTAAATGTGCTAAATTTGAATAAATGATGCAGGTTGAGTTCAGCTGCTGTTTTAATATGCACAGGAGTATAGTTTGCCTTGTTACAGATTTTCACATCCCTTCATGTACCGTAAATACATACTGATTTGCCATATTATCATAGCTTTCCCTATACCATGAACATATACTGATCTACCATATATAGCCTTAGCCTCAGGTTTCCCTATGCCAAAGAGAAATAAAGTGGTGAAAATGAGCAGGATGTTTTGTTCACATTTACCACTTATAATACCAACAAGATGGGAATTGTGGCAGGACCAGTCTTAGACATTTTGCTCTTAAAGTGAAGGATAATGTGTTGCTGTTTCCCTGTTCGATGCAGAGAAGCCAAGTGGATCAGCAGTTCATTGCTGCGGTGACGCAATGGGTTAAACCCTTGTACTGGCTGAATTGCTGATCTGAAGACCTGAAGGTTGAGGATTCGAAATTGCGAGATGGGGTGAGTTCCTATCTGTCAGCCCCAGCTTCCCATGCGGGAACATGAGAAAAGCCTCCCAAAGGACGGTAACACATCCGGGCATCCCCTGGGCAATATCTTTGTAGATGGTCTATCTCTCACATCAGACGCGACTTGCAGTATAATCTCAATTAAGTTTTGACACAATAAAATAGCAGTTCAAACTTACTCCAACACTTGCAATGTGTTTCCCCCTTTATCAGTCTATTTCTGCTCACTTTCACTAGTGATAGAAGCCCACATCACAACTTTGTTGTGACACGTTACTAACAAATGAACCAGCAAACCAAAGACTGTAAAGCTGAGAAAGATGAGAGAACTCTCTTGGTGAGAAAAAGTGATGGTTCTATCTCCATTGTACACAAACAATGAGAGATATTTGGCCATCTTCATTGCTTCGTTGTGGCCAAATAAATGAGCTCAAAGATCTGAAGATTGAGGAAAACACAAACAGCTTTTTAAAATAACACACAACAATATTCCCTACCAATAACAGAGGACCATACAATGGGCTCATTGCATTTGTAAAGCAATGTGTGATGGGACTGACCTGAGATTGCAAACAATACATACATTTAAGGAGAATCAAATATATAACAACTGCTTGTTAAGTACACGGGAGCAATAAAAGGACATTTTAATTTTACTTTCCTGCTTTTTTCATCCTGCTCCATTGTTTTCCAGGATCAAATCTAGGTGTTTATATAACTCACCTGTTAACTCTGCAATTTTTAAATGTATTCCACATGCTTATTATCCTTGGTATGAAATAATCTTGTCTGCATTGCACAGCTAATTCACCTGATACTTGGTGCAACACCATTCTCTTCCAGTCTCCAGTCACAGTGTTTGAATTTATACAAGCTGTATCAAATTGTACTCAGAAACTCTGCAGGCTGTGCCGGTTTAGGAACCAGCATAGAAGTTACTTGTCATCATAGGTGAGGTATTTCAGTTTAGTGGTTAGGTCACCAAATATCAAACTGAGACCTATCTACTAAACTACTAATTCAAAGAGCAACACCAACCACTATTCAGATATACTGACTATTACATCAGCCCGAATTTCAAGAAATACAGACCTATACTGGATACTTTGAAATCCTAGGAACCAACAATGGCAGGTGGTAGATCCTATGTCAGGGTGGTGGCTGATCCTCCCTGGGTTTTGGATAGTCTTCTCCAAGTGCTGAATCTATTTTGGATATAGGGTTCAGCACCATGGATAGCATCTGTATTGTGTCAATTCAAACCCAAACTGACAGTGGTGGCTGGTGGCTCCCATTTAAGTTACTTCTGACCAAAATGAGAGCCACTAGCCGCCACTGGGAACCAATGGTCAAATGTGCACTGACTCCTCTAGATCCTTAGATGTAAGTCCAAAACCAGAAGCATGTGACCAAATGGGTAAGCCTAGACTTAATTCTAGGCAGCAACAGGGCAACGGTTTCAACATTAAAACAATGATTTTCTTTGAGAACTATGCTACACCAGGCAAGCATAACAGGGAACATAAGTACATACAAGGTTCTACACAACAATAATGGTTCACATGATTAACTCCAATTAATGAAAGGAGGCAAACTGCAGTAAGCAAGAAATCTGGAAAAAGTTGGTGGCATAGTAGGTAGATTTGAGTATTTTATCTCTACTGCCTTCAAGAACCAGGTTAGATTGGTTGGCCAATCAAGAAACAAAGGCCTTGAACCTTCTAGTTCAGTGGTTCTCAACCTATGGGTCCCCAAGTGTTTTGGCCTACAACTTCCAGAAAACCCAGCCAGTTTACCAGCTGTTAGGATTTCTGGAAGTTGAAGTGTAATCTGGGAAACCACAGGTTGAGAAGCACTTGATTCTATATTTCTCACAAGTGATTTCTAACTTCTAAACTGCTTGCACACGAATGGGCTAAAATGACTTGTACTAGACCACATATACCAAACTCAAAGCCCATAGGCAAATAGGAACCACCATGTCATTTTATGCAGCACTCCAGATGCTGGACTACACCTACTATATTCCTCATCACCAGTCACCATGACTAGATCTGATGGGAGTTGTGATACAGTAACATCTGGAAGGCTTCAATTTGTTCTGTTTAGTAAGGAGAGTAGGGTTTGAATTTAGATCCAAGACTTGTGCATATGATGTCTGATGTTAAAATTTCCTTTAACATTTTCCCAGTCTCAGATTCACAAGTGCTGTTGGATTGCACTTTCTATTATCCCCAGATTGCATGGCAGATAATCAAAAGAGATGGGAGTTATGGTTCAATAACATCCGGGAACCAAAACAGGGTAAAAACTAAAGAGCACCGACCACTATAGAAAAAATATATAGAGGACCCTCTTTTTTTGTTGTTTATTCATTCAGTCACTTCCGACTCTTTGTGACCTCGCGGACCAGTCCATGCCAGAGCTTCCTGTCGGCCATCACTGCCCCCAGTTCCTTCAAGGTCAAGCCAGTCACTTCAAGCATACCATGCATCCATCGTGCCCTTGGTCGGCCTCTCTTCCTTTTTCCTTCAATTTTTCCCAGCATCATGATCTTTTCCAAGCTTTCCTGTCTTCTCATGATGTGGCCAAAATACTTCATCTTTGCCTCGAATATCCTTCCCTCCAGTGAGCAGCCGGGCATTATTTCCTGGAGTATGGACTAGTTGGATGACCCTCTGTGTCCTCAAATTCTTCATCCATGGATTCAATGGTCCTGTGAAGACAACCATGAGGTTGATGTGGCCTTCAATGAAAATGAGCTTGACACCCCTGCACTAGACCTTTTCAGAGGCACAGAAGTAGGTATGAGAAGTGTCAGAATGGAAACATCAAGTTTATTGAATTAATGAAAAACTTCTTTTTATGACACTTATGTGTCTATTTCTTTCTGAACAATATTAGGGTGGGAAACGTCAAGCCATGGTTTCAGTTGGAATATTGAGAAGATGACTAAAACTCTCTTGCCAAGGGAATAAAACAAGTGAGGTGGGCAACTTTTCAAGGATGGTACATTGACTGCACCCACACCAGCTTCCTTACAGTGCCACTATATTTTGTGCCACTAGGCAATGTATTGGAAAATGTGATGTGTGAGGTGATGTATGCTTCTCCGCCAGGAAAACTGCACTTTAACAATCCACTGGAAATGCAAGCCTTTTGGAAAATAGAATATAAGGTGGTATAGCTGTATACAGCATGTTATTCAGGATTTTGAAAATATTATTGACTTTATTAAGTAAGTAGCCAATACAAAATTACAGCCTTTAATTGCAATGATTAAAAATAGCTTTTGTGCTTAAAATATCATCATTATAATCATCATTGTCATTATTACTATCATCATTTACTGTTCAATGAAATTGATGGTGGAGGCATCCAAACATTATTAAAGAGATACTTTACTTCCAAACAGAATTTCTCAAACTGCAACACTAAGGACCAAAGAAATATAGTATTACTTTAATCAACCTGAAATATATTTCAAGCAATTAAAATACATTAAAACAGTGCCTGGAAATGATACTTTTTGGGATGACAACTCCCAGAAGTCCCCGATCAGAAAAGCCACTAGGAGTTCTCGTCCAAAAAGGGAACAATTCCAGACTCTGCATAAAATATTTACATGTTGAAGAGCCTTACTTATCTAATTCCCAAATACTGTTCTTGTCAGAATTTCACAATTTAGTATGTGATAATGACATGGCTAGCTTTGCTTCAGTCTGATGCCAATGAGAGTTTTATTGCCTTTTAAACCAGCCAAGCTGGAGTAATTTAAAAGGGCATCTTCTAATTATGCAACATCAGTTCTCTATACAGCACGAGCATAGGTGCAACGCCCATTAAAGATGAATGGACGAATAGAAGACATACTATTTGTATATTCTCAGGCATTTTCCCTTTAAAAAAAGAACAGAAAAAGTAATCTCAAGTGTTCATCTTTTCCATTTTAACAAGTACTGATTGCACCATGTTTGGTTTGGCAGTAAAAAGAGTAATAATTCCACAACTGGATTAGATTTTGATGGCACAACAGTTGAATCCTGAGGCAAATGATTTGTCCAAGCTTAATATGAAGTACTTAGGATATATCGTTTGATGTAAACACTAGTTCTAATAAAATGATGCCCGAGGTACAGGTCTTCAATGTGTAATACGCTATTTATGTTGGCCTCTGCATTTTGGATTTATAGATATTATGATACAAAGATGGTAGTAATAGTGAATATCTTTCTAGACTGTGCTTTTAGAAAGAGAAATAAAATGCAAGGGCTCAAATGATGTGACCGAAAGCATCAGAGGACAAAGCTTCTCTAACTCTAATAAGCATTGAGAAGCTGGTATTGTTATGGCGATGCATTTGCACAGTCTTCTAGCAGTGTAATAAATAATACTGGGTAAAATGAACTCTTCAGTGTCATCACCCATCCCCCCCCCCCATTTGTTAGACACTGGTTCTTATCGGAAGAAAATGGTTTTTTCAAATTAGAACTGTATCATAAATTAAAAATTTAAAAGACAGCTGCAATCATATATGTACTCACTTTAGAGGTATCTGCCAAAATCAGCAGAACAGATTTTAGAGAAGATATGTTTAGGTTGGGATTTGAATGCAGGTCATATGATTATATCTCTTTCAGAAATATAAGACAGGATTCCACATCACCTAATAAGTAATGTAAGTATACTTAACTAAGTATGGTTTAAGCCCTGCACCTGTGGGGAATACGTTCCTGGACTATGTAGATCAGCGGTTACCAACCTGTGGTCCATGGACTAACAGTGGTCTGCAAGAACAAAAATATGTTTTGCGGCATCACCATTACTATTATGGATAATAACAACTCAAACAATTTTTTTCATTTGTAGGCATGTTCCTGGGGTTATTTGGGGTGCTAATTCAAAAAATTACATTGGATAGACCACATAATTTCTAGATGATTAAATATGGTTTTCTGTGGGCGAGCTGGTGGCGACTACTGGATGGCATATGTTCTGTATCAAAAACTAGAGCTGATGTGGTCTATCCAATGCAATTTTCTGAGTCAGCACCCCAAATAACCAAACCAAATTTAATGTTGATAAAAAACTGATTTGTAAGCCTTTTGGTACTAATGTTGGAAAGTGATCCCTGGTCAAAAAAAAAAGGTTGGGAAGCACTGGTGTAGATACATGAAACCATAGATATTAGTGGACCTTATTGAAATAGAGGATGTCAGGGATAGAGGGTCTGTGTAGAGTTGCCTCAAATTATACCCAGTTTATAGTACAGTAGAGTCTCACTTATCCAACACTTGTTTATCCAACGTTCTGGATTATCCAACACATTTTTGTAGTCAATGTTTTCAATACATCATGATATTTTGATGCTAAATTCGTAAATACAGTAATTACTACATAGCATTACTGCGTATCAAACCTGTTTTTCTGTCAAATTTGTTGTTAAACATGATGTTTTGGTGCTTAATTTGAAAAACCATAACCCAATTTGGTGTGTAATAGGCGTTTCCTTAATCCCTCCTTATTATCCAACATATTCGCTTATCCAACGTTCTGCCGGCCCGTTTATGTTGGATAAGTGAGAATCCACTGCATTAACAGAATCAACTGACAGAGCTCTAAGTGGATCTGATCTAGTCAGACGATGGGTGTAGGTGGATGAACAGAACATAGTTATTTCTTTATTTATCTCTGAATTAGACTCAATGGAAAGCTTGAAGGGTATAATTTTTGTCTGATAGTATTTAATGGATGAGCCAACATGGTATAGTGGTTTGTGTATTGGGTGATCTTGGACAAGTCACGCTCTCTCAGCCTCAGATAAAGGCAATAGTAAACCTCCTATGAACAACCTTGCCAACCAAATCCTAAGGAAGGATTTTTTTAGGGTCACTATTGGTTAGAAATGGCTTGAAAGAACACAACAACAAAAATAATTAATAGACATGGAGCATTATTTTTTCCAAATGGGAAACGCATACATCATCCTTTAAACCTGCCGTCTAAAGTAATACAGTCTAGCAAAACTTTTACTACTCCATTCTAGTCTCAATACCGCCAGACTTTTGGGAGAGCAGATATGTCTGGTTTGTTTTCGAAAGCTGTCCACCTGCAAGCTCTCTTCAAGTTGTGCACTTACAACGTTGTTTATTTTATAAAGCAGCTAAAGTGATGTGAATCATGCAATGATGCTCACAGTTACATGAAAGCAAGGAGCCTTGAGCTCAACAGCGTTTACTTCTAAGTAAACAACAGTCGGACGACATGACCCAAAACAAAAGTACATTCCTAGAACAGTCGGATGTAATTAGCCTTATATAATCCACTGGGTCAGACCATTGTGTGAATTTCGAAACCATAGGCAGTGTGTACATTCCATATATATGTGTGCATGTGTGTTTATATATAAACACATGCATATATATATATATATATATATATATATGTAAAATTTCAAAAAGAAGGGAAGGAGGGATCATTCCCATCGCTGTGACAATATTCTTCCTAAATATCTGGACCTGGTCTGAGCTGAAAATGCAAGCATCAGATAAAAATAACAAGAGAGCAGCCGTAGAGGACAGATCCTTTGCCTGGGGCTGCACATGCCCAGTGAGGGCTGGAGTGTAAAAGAAGAGCCAGGCAGCATTCCCCGGCAGAAGGAGGCTGGAGTCAAGGAGGGCTTGTGTTTGATGTATGAGCTTTGGCTTGCCATTGTGAGTCACCCCAGCACTAGCTGCGGGCAAAACAAAAATCTTTTGTGATTAATTAGAAAAACTGGACAATTATGAATTGACTGCACACAACCAGTCTAGAGCAATATAAATAGTAATGAAGTTGGCTCCGTGTCTGTGATGAACACATTGTGCGTTTATGAGAGATCACCAGAAAAAGGGGGGTGGGGGAAAGGAACGGGAATAATAAAAAGGGCTCCCATTTAGGCAGTGTCAGTTTAAATAACATAATTTCTGCTCTCTGACTCTTTGTTTGTTTCCTTTTTTTCAAGGGCAGGGGGGAAAAAAAGAATCCCAGGATTAGATTTGAAATGATAAAAACTGCGTTTTCGCTGTCTGCTCTCAAAGCCTGTTTGTTCTCTTGATGTCTGCCCCTAACAATATGCTTCATTTCAGCGACCATCCAAAACGATTATAGCGAGAATGAATGAATGAGTCTAGTTGTGTGCTGCTTGTGGGATGCACTTAAGTCTTGTTTCTTTGTGTTATGTCTGTGGCTGTTGCAAAGCAGGCGATTGCCAGCATGAAAAAGCAGACAGAAGGAATGCCGCGGTTGATTTTGTGAGAAATGGACAAAAGTGGCAACACTAGGAGAGCCAAGGATGTCCAGTGGCTAGCATAAGGTGGGGAAGGCAAGTTCCAATTTCAATGCATCGGCACATTCAAAGGAGGTCTTTCCCCACAATTTAGACAAAGGCAAGGCCAGCACCTCCCTTGCCATTCTTGGGTAGCTGCTGGGGTCCAAAAACCTTGGTATGACTCATATCCACCCCCCACACTGCCTATTTATATGGCGAGGGTAGCTGAGTGGAGCCACTGTTGGGTAAGCCATTCCTCCACCACTGCTTTGGTTAGAAAAAGTCCTTCCGACAGATGTGCCAACTTGCCAAAGGGCACTTTGCTGGGGAAACGGTATAAGACAACTCTGTCATTTTTTATTTCAACTCCCAGAAATCTCAGTGAGCATGGTCAATAGTCAACAGTGTTAGGATTTGGTGTTCAAAATACCAAGGAGATAGTGTTAATCTCTTTTCAAAATTAAGGAAATATTTGTAGAATTTAGCCCCTGGTGGTGCAGCGGATTAAACCGCTGAGCTGCTGAATCTGCAGACCTAAAGGCCAGCAATTCGAATCCAGGGAGTGGGGTGAGCTCCTGCTATTAGCCCCAACTTCTACCAACCTAGCAGTTCAAAAACATGCAATTGTGAGTACATCAATAGGTACCGCCCTGGTGGGAAGGTAATGGTGCTCCATGAAGTCATGCCGGCAACATGAGCTAGGAGATGTCTACAAACAACACCAGCTCTTCAGCTTAGAAATGGAGATGAACACCCATGCCCAGAGTCGGATACTAGACTTAATGTCAAGGGAAAACCTTTACCTTTACTTGTAGAATTACCACTGTAGAATTAATGCAGTTTGACATCACTTTAACTGCCATGGCTCAATGCTATGGAATCGTGGATGCTTCAGTGTTAGATGTTTTTGAGCCTTCTCTGACTAAAATGCTGACCAAACTACAAATCCCACAATTCTACAGCATTGAGCCATGGCAGGTAAAGTGTTGTCAAACTGCATTACTTTTACAGTGCAGATGCACCCAACCCTGCTATATGCCTGCAGAATGTGGACTGTCTACAGAAGTCACACCCAATTCCTGGAACGATTCCATCAGTGTTGTCTCTGAAAAATCCTGCAAATCTCTTGGGAAGACAGGCGGATAAATGTTGGTGTGCTGGAAGAAGCAAAGACCACCAGCACTGAAGCAATGCGCCTATGCCATCAACTCTGCTGGACTGGCCACGTTGTCTGAATGCCCGATCACTGTCTGTCAAAGCAGTTACGTTACTCCCAACTCTAGAACGGAAAATGGAATGTTGGTGGGCAGGAAAAGAGATTTAAAGATGGGCTTAAAGCTAACCTTTAAAACTATGGCATAGACACCGAGAATTGGCAAGCCCTGGCTCTTCAATGCTCTAACTAGAGGTCAGCTGTGACCAGCAGTGCTGCGGTATTCGAAAGGGCATGAAAGGGATAAACATGTCAAGAGGAAGGCATGTCAATCCTACTGCCTTCCACCTGGAAACCGATGCCCTCACAGCGGAAGAACATGTGGATCAAGAATAGGTCTCCACAGCCACGTATGTATCCACCGCTAAGACTTGGAGGGCTATCATACTCAGACAGGGGTCACCTAAGTAACAGTGTAGATGCATTGTAAGGCACAAAAATTGGTCCTCTGTTTCATTTATTGCACAACATACCTTCAAGCCCCAACTCAGCAATTCACACATTTGAAATGCAGAAAGGGGTACAACTGTATTCGTCTTTATCTTCTCCTCCATTAAAAAACCTTACTCAGTAATGCAGTAGGTCCCAAGAATTAAATATAAAAGAGGAAGAACACACATTTGCTGCTCAACACTACATTAAAAACAAACAAACAGAAACCAGCTAGACATAATTCAACTAAAATTCAGTGCATACTTAAATTGCTCACATAGAAATGAGCAGTATCTACATGTACTTGTTCAGTTCTGTTTATGTATTCCAACGCTGGATCAGCCCTTCAAGATGCACAGCTTGAAGATCAAAAAATAAAATTGAGGAGGCAAGGTCGCCAAATGGTACAAAATATTCCATGATAATGATGTCATTTTAATCTAGCCACAACACCTAGAATTTTGAATTAGCATGTTATGCTCACAAATTCATATGGCATCTGCAATAGCCATAGGCAATATAATGTGGGACGTATTGCATTTTTACAGGTAGAGACTAATGCTCTTTTATGGTATAATTATGTTATATGGGTTATATTCACAGTTTTTGCCAGCAGAATGGATCAAGGTATGATGGATCATTCCTGGTGGATCAGATGTCCTCTCCTCACCAAAGCCTGCAGGCTGCAACCTGTATCCCCACATTTGCTCCAGAGGATTGGATGAATGCCTAGAGCGCATCTTGGGTGTGGATAATGGAGGAGAGGGCTACAGAGTGGAGATGAGAAAGGTCAGCTTGCATAATATTGGACTTAACACTGGCTTAAGAAGGTTTAGCATTTATTCTGCTTTTCCAAACACCATGGAAATTACAGCATGAGATGCAGCAAGCCCGAGGATAGAATCCTATCGACACTTAAAAAACTGCAATTCCAGGATTCTTTTGGGGAATACATGTCAAATCAAACCAACACTGAGATTTGTTATTTAGATAAACCTAGTGAAAGTGCATAGTATATTCAACAAGTAAAGAAATGTTAGATCATCTACAAGTAAGTTAGAGAAAATGCATGGTTTGTTCAAAGATCTGCTCTCTACATTTATTTCTGCCCCTGAAATGCCACACTAATAAGTCTAGGGGTGGGTTCAAATGTGACCCTCCAGGAGTCTGTGGGCTACAACTCCTATAATGGGTTGTTGTGAGTTTTCCAAGATGTATGGCCATGTTCCAGAAGCATTCTTTCCTGACATTTCACTCACATTTATGGCAGGCATCATCAGAGGTTGTGTGGTCTGTTGGAAACCAGGCAAGTGGGGTTTATATATCTGTGGAAGGTCCAGGGTGGGAGAAAGAACTCTTGTCTGTTGGAGGCCAGTGTGAATGTTGCAATTAATCACCTTGATTAGTATTGAAAAGCCTTGCAGCTTCAAAGCCTGGCTGATTCTTGTCAGAGGGAATCCTTTGTTGGGAGGTGTTAGCCGGCCCTGATTGTTTCATGTCTGGAAGTCCCCTGTTTTCAGAGTGTTGTTATTTATCGTCTGTCCTGATTTTAGAGGTTTTAAAAAATACTGGTAGCCAGATTTTGTTCATGATTTCCTCCTTTCTGTTGAAATTGTCACCATGCTTGTGGATTTCAATAGCTTCTCTAGGTCGTCCATCTACAGATATATTAACCTCACTGACTTAGTTTCCAATATATCTCACAACCTCTGAGGATGCCTGCCATAGATGTGGGTGAAACATCAGGAGAGAATGCTTCTGGATCATGGCCATACAGCCCAGAAAACTCACAGCAACCCAGTGATGCCAGCCAGTGATGCCCCGGTGATGCAGTGGGTTAAACCCTTATGCTGGCAAGACTGAAGACTTGAATGTTGGGTTGCTGACCTGAAGGTTGTCGGTTCGAATCCAACCCGGGGAAAGTGCGGACGAGCTCCTTCTATGAGCTCCAACTCCATGCAGGGACATGAGAGAAACCTCCCACAAGGATGGTAAAACATCAAAACATCCGGGCACCCCCTGGGTAACGTCCTTGCAGATGGCCAATTCTCTCACACCAGAAGCGACTTGGAGTTTCTCAAGTCACTCCTGACATGAAAACAAATTCCCACCAGTACCCCTCCCCAAGCTCTGATAGAGACTAAAATATATCTTTTTTGTCACAGGGGAGCATTCATTTTTTGCGAACCTGCAGTACAAAAAAATTCACCCCTCAGTTACAACTCATTCTAAAGCACATTGTTTACAATGAGAGACATTTAAGCATGTGCTAAACTGTCAAAAGTACTGGGGTTTCATAATGTTCATCTTTTAGTCAAACTGTTCCACTGTATCTTAACATTACATAGTAAGCAATAAATTAATCTAATGTTACATTACATATACAGATAATTTGCCAGTAGTAGGTATAAATTGAAAACATCAGGTTTTAAATTGATCTTTCTCACCAACAATAGACATTTGTCTAAACATGTAAAGCATAAAATTGTGTTGAGTGTGTGAATGCCCCTCTGCCTCCCAATACACCAAAATTTAAAAAAGATGATGTTGTGTATAGAATTATTGCAGATGGGCAAACTTCCCATGAGCTGAAGGCAACATACATAACTGTCTTTACCAATATTTTTTTTTATCTTCATAACAAATTTATGAGGTAAAACAGTTTGTGAAAAAAAGTTGGCTCAAGATCTCTCAATAAGTTTTGTGGGTCAGTGGCAATTTGGATTTGCATTGCATGAGTGTTGACCCAACATGTCATACCATATTAACTCTGAAAACCAGGTGCAAATGCTCTAATCTATCAGTGTAATATGCACTGAACCTGTTCATGCAAAGAGGGAAATGTAGTGCATGGTAGACTAAGATTTCAGGAGATCAGGGTTCAAACCCCTCCTTAGGAATGGAAACTCATTGGGTGACCTTGAGCAAATCATACTCTTCCAGCCTCAGGGCCCTTCCATACAGCCATATAACCCAAAATATCAAGGCAGAAAATCCCACAATATCTGCTTTGACTGGGGTATCTGAGTCCACACTGCCATATATTCTAGTTCAAAGCAGATAATGTGGTATTTTATTCAGTTTTGTGGAAGAGGTCTCAGAGGAAATCTTGTAAAAAACACTAGTTGGCGTCTCCTTGAGGGCACATAACACCATCACCAGTGGACCTGAAATCAAGCTTTATCAGAACCATCTATTCAGTATTTGAGTATGTTGCCATTTTTAATTTTAGGTTGAATATAGGTTTTTTAACCTGAAATTAAAAAGAGGCTGCCTGGTGTTGAAATACTCTGTTGGACTACTCTGTGGATACCAGGGTTCAATCCCTCACTTAGTCATGGAAACCCACTGGGTGACTTCAGGCAAGTTGCACACTCTCAGTGAACTGCTAACCTGAAGATTGGGTTGCTGACCTGAAGTTTCCTAGTTCGAACCCTCGAGATGGGGTAAGCTTCTATTTGTCAGCTCTAGCTTGTGGGGACATGAGAGACACCTCCCAGTAACACATCCGGGCATCCCTCGGGCAATGTCTCTGTAGACTGCCAATTCTCTCACACCAGAAGCAGTTTGCAGTATGTTCTCAAGTTGCTTCTTACAAAATTAAAAAAAGCCCCAGAAAACCCTGTGAAAGGTTCATCTTAGGCCATCATAAGCTAAAAACAACTTGAAGGCACATAACAACAACATATCATTTTTTAAAAAACCATATCTTGCTGCTGCTGCTGCTCAGTCGTTTAGTTGTCTCCTACTCTTTGTGACCTCATGGACCAGTCCACGCCAGAGCTCCCTTTCGGCCATTGCCACCCCCAGTTCCTTCAAGGTCAAGCCAGTCACTTCAAGGATACCGTCTATCCATCTTGCCCTTGGTCGACCTCTCTTCCTTTTTCCTTCCATTTTCTCCAGCATCGTGACCTTTTCCAAGCTTTCCTGTCTCCTCATGATGTGGCCAAAATACTTCAGCTTTGCCTCTAATATCCTTCCCTCCAGTGAGCAGCCGGGCATTATCTCCTGGAGGATGGACTGGTTGGATCTTCTTGCAGTCCAAGGCACTCTCAGGATTTTCCTCCAGCACCAGAGTTCAAAAGCGTCTATCTTCCTTCGCTCAGCCTTCCTTATGGTCCAGCTCTTGCATCCATAAGTTACTACGGGGAATACCATTGCTTTGACTATGCGGACCTTCGTTGTCAGTGTGATGTCTCTGCTCTTCACTATTTTGTCAAGGTTGGCCATTGCTCTCCTCCCAAGAAGTAAACGTCTTCTGATTTCCTGGATGCAGTCTGCATCTGCAGTGATCTTCGCGCCTAGAAATATAAAGTCTGTCACTGCCTCCACGTTTTCTCCTTCTATTTGGATAATTTATTAAATGGAAGGCTTGAAAAAGCCATTGCTGGTCTTTGACATATTCAGCCCTAAAGTGACATGACCTCCCTTTACCCCCCTCATTTGTTTTCTCATGTTACTGAAGTCAGAAACCAGTTTTCTTGGTAGAATTTTCCATTCCATGTTGCTTCAAGTAATGGCCACCTTGTATGCAATACACATTCCTCCCTGGACATAGAAACAGGTTATGTATTGTTTTGTGCAGGTCAACAGTTTCAACAATTGTGGCGGTGCAGTGACAAAGGGCACCCAACCCCAAACATGTCTTTGGCGAGTTCTGTTGTGGGCAGTTCTCCCCTTATCTTCTGATGCTCCATCTCACCGAGTGTCTTTGTTGTCCTCTTGCTTTGGCTCTCTCTCCTGTGGAGTTCTATTATTATTCAAGCCAAGCAGCCTCAGTGGCGAACCCATTGACCATTCAGCCAGCAGAGTTGCTGTGGCTGCTGCTGCTGCTAATTAAAAGTTCCCAACCTCTTGCCCGAAGGCCAGGCCAGGGCCAGTCAGAAAGGAGCCAGGGCCAAGCTGTTCAGGGACCAATCGATCAGCTGATTAACCCTTATTACTGATTGGCCAGAGCTGATTGCATCTCAGTAAAGAAATCTTCTTTTGCCTCTAGGGCAGACATGGAAGCCATACATTAAGTATTAGGCCGGGGAAGGAAGCTGCTCCCGCTCCTGTTCTCAGTGGCTTCAATAGGCTGTGTCCACTGAAAGAGAGAAGATAAAAACGATAAAATAAAAATAAAAGCCACCATGGAGTGTTTTTACGTGTGTATGTCTATTTTTATTTCATTATGATCTTCTTCCCCTCCTCTTGCTTTGGCAAGGAATGTTTCCAAAAAGTTGTTTTAATGGCATGAGGAGTATCTATAGGTTTTCAAAGAATAACTTTAAGAAACTCAAAATGCTAAAAGAACCAAAGAGAGAGAAGGTATCAGATGGGTTCTGCCTATCAGAGATCAAACATCATCTGGATCTTTAACTTTACATCTGTAAACATGCAGTGCTTTTTATACCAGTAAAGTACATTCCCCATGCACTCTTTAAGAGGAGTGTTAAAAATTGATATTTTAGTAATTCATTTATATTGGTATGACAGCTGCCTGATTTCTTTCTTTCTTTCCTTTTTTTTTTAAAAAAAATATCTTTATTAGAGGTTTTATGTTTAAAAAAATAAAATAAAAATAAATATATATTAGCAGAAAGTAGTAGTTTCACATCGAAAGTGGAGGAACACTTATTGTTATTAGAAAGTAGGAAATAAGGTGAAAGAAAAAAGAAAAAGAAGGAAAAAAATAATAAAAAGAGAAAAAATATACATACAGCTGTTGACTTCCATCTGACTTCAACTGGTTCATCATAAACTTTTTTTTTTTAGATATTCGTGAAAATCGGTAAAACCCCACATCCCCACATCCCCTTCGTCCTCATCAGTTTCTAAGATTGTATCTGTTCAGCAGATAGGATCAAATTTCCTTCCTTCCTTCCTTCCTTCCTTCCTTCCTTCCCTCCTTCCCTCCTCCAGCCACAGTGATGCTGCTGCTCCATCTTCCATGCCAAGGAGCTTTTCTCTGATCGATGTCCTTAAGGGCGCTAAAAGCGGTACCTATTTATCTACTCACATTTCTGCTTTCGACCTGCTAGGTGGGCAGATGAGCTGGGGCCAATAGCGGATGCTCGACCCTGACCCGGCTATTGATCAGCAGGATTTTTCTGCAGCACAGCTGTTAGCCAGTTAAAATGGTATCAAACTGCATCAAACTCTGAAGTGTAGGCACACTCACTCTTAGTCTCCCCCCTCCTCTATATATTTATATACAGTAGAGTCTCACTTATCCAACGTAAACGGGCCAGCAGAACGTTGGATAAATGAATATGTTGGATAATAAGGAGAGATTAAGTAAAAGCCTATTAAACATTAGATTAGGTTATGATTTTACAAATTAAGCACCAAAACATCATGTTATACAACAAATTTGACAGAAAAAGTAGTTCAATACACAGTAATGCTATGTAGTAATTACTGTATTTATGAATTTAGCACCAAAATATCATGATGTATTGAAAACATTGACTACAAAAATGCGTTGGATAATCCAGAACGTTGGATAAGCGAGTGTTGGATAAGTGAGACTCTACTGTATATATAATTGCTTTTCTGCATGAGTGATATTTGGCATATAGAGAAGGCAAGGGTAAGGAAGCAATTGGAGATTCATTAAAAACACACACAAACATAAAATATAACTATACTTAATTCAGTGCAATTTTAGAAGTGGAGACCTTCCTTCCTTCCTTCCTTCCTTCCTTCCTTCCTTCCTTCCTTCCTTCCTTCCTTCCTTCCTTCCTTCCTTCCTTCCTTTCTTTGCATAAACAAAGATTAATAACAACAACACTCTCAGAGGAATGCAAAAGTAACCCCACTCTAAACAAAATATGCCACTAAAACCCTTGTAATAGGGTTTTTGCCTTAGAGTCACCTTAAGGCAAAATGACTTGAAGTCACATAATAACAACCAATGGCTCCAAATCCCAAAATGTCAAAATTGGATTATATTGACTCACATTTTGCAAATCAGCTTCAGCTAGAGGCATTGCCTATGCTGTTTTATTTCAGCTTCCTAAATACTTCATTTTTTAAAAAAGTATTCACCAACCTTATTTTTCTTTTCTCTATATGTAACATATCAAAAGCATTGTATATGGGCTTCGCTGGAGGTATGGGTTCCCATTTAACTTCATTGAACTGCATTTAGTTATTATATTCTGCCGTTATGTCAGAAATGGCTCCCAAGGTGTCTAGGCACCAATAAAATTCATTTTAAAATCATTTTTAGAAAAAGAGTTTAGAACAAAATTAGAAAAAGAAGAATACAAAAAGAATTAATCGATCCTTCCATTAAACAGATAAAGCTAAAATGTAAAGGGAGTTTTTATTTGGTCTATCAGTAGCAGCTTATACTTTTTGAAAAGTGCATCTGAATATCTATCTGTGTGGACACCAAGACACCCCTATTAAATGTGTGTCTCCAAGTGTGTCAGAGCAGACAGAAAAATCTCCTCCAAAGACTTGAAAACCTGGGGAAGATTTGCATGTTGGACTTTATCTGCACAATTTTGCAATTTATGTGTCACCGAAAATTCTGTATTATTGTGATGACAAACATCCTTTGATCCTTCACACTCTTTGTAAGGCAAACAACAGCCTAGATTTTTATCTCTCAGTTAATTCTGTAGAAGGTCTTCTGGCACCAAATTTTGTTGGATTGGGTAGCTGCTTTGTCACTGACAAATTCCAGGTGAATCCTCATGACTTGGCAAAAACCCAATCAAGATAATGGAGATTAGCCAATGATTATGCAAATGTTCCAAAAAAAATTCAGAGTAAGTCTTTCATTCATCTCAAGAAAAAATGCAAAACTGCCCCCTGCAGACCATCTAAAGAAGACTAAGGGCCCTTCCGCATAACCCTATATCCCAGAATATCAAGGCAGAAAATCCCACAATATCTGCTTTGAACTGGATTATCTGAATCCACACTGCCATATATTCCAGTTCAAAGCAGATAATGTGGGATTTAATTCAGCTGTATCATTAAGTATAATTAAGTCTCTGTCATCACCTAATGTTTCAAGGTCACGAGTTCCTTGAGTCTAATGCAACTGCTTTCAGTAAACTGCATCATTTCAACACAACTTTTGAAAGGCTCTAACATTGTTTTTGCTTTTCCCAGTCACTTTAATGGGTTTAACCTTTTTGACTTTGTGTTTTTCAAACTGAAATACAAAGCAGAACATGAATATGAAGTGTCTGTAAAATAAGCAAGTGACGAGTCATTATTTAGCTATCTATTTTTATTCATCCATCTATCTAAAGAGCGGAGCTTTCTATCTCCATAGAAAGGAGAAGCCACCAGGAAGGCTCTTTCCTTGGCTTTCCCCATACGAGCTGGAAGGGTGGAGAGAAAGTGTTCCCCTGGTGATGATAAAGCTTGGATAGCTCATATGGAGAGATACAGACTTTAAAATAATATTATTAATAGGACTGTAAGACAATGAATACATTTTGAAATAAACCACAATGTAAGGACAAGAGAGGTGGAACTGGCATGCTCGCCCTGAATTCATTTTAACCATATAATGAATGGCTCCATAGGGTTTATCGACTAAACCAAAAATTTGGTCTCCTTCACACTACACACCCATAGCATTTTGGTAACACTATAATGGCACCATTCTGTGAACTTGGGGGATTTGAATTTTTAACTAAAAGCGCACATGTCTATAATCTACAGTGAAACGTAACAAGGAAAGTATGATATATAGTATAAAGTAATGGATATATAAGTTCTATATTTGTAATGTAATATACAGTAGAGTCTCACTTATCCAACACTCGCTTATCCAACGTTCTGGATTATCCAACGCATTTTTGTAGTCAATGTTTTCAATATATCGTGATATTTTGGTGCTAAATTCATAAATACAGTAAATACTACATAGCATTACTGCGTATTGAACTACTTTTTCAACAAAATTTGTTGTCTAACATGATGTTTTGGTGCTTCATTTGTAAAATCATAACCTAATTTGATGTTTAATAGGCTTTTCCTTAATGCCTCCTCATTATCCAACATATTCGCTTATCCAACATTCTGCCAGCCCACTTATGTTGGATAAGTGAGACTCTACTGTATATACAAATTTAAACAAATTTTAGTGACAACTGTTTTCCAAATTGCAAAAGAAGGGCATTATGGTGTCATATTAACATCAATCTAAACTGGATTTGAGTGGAATCAGTGGTAGATCATAGCCCCGTCCCTGTAAAATCTCTCACGTCTACTAGTAGTATATATAGCAACGTATACTCTACTTAAGGTATCCAATACTTGTATTCTCATTCACTGAATTAGTATAGTTTTTAACATAAAGGTGTACAATTTGGCAACACTTACAAAGGTATTACAGAAGAACTATTACAGTTTCTAGTTTTAATTCCAGTTTTGCCGAATAGAAATGAAAACCAAACAAAGTCTTATTGTCGACTTAATAATAATCTAAAGTGATGTCTCAGCGTTGAATCGAGTTAATTACCAGTTCTTAACATACAAATATACAATTTGGCAACCATTCACATAAGACTTAAAATAAAACTGTTACAGTCTCTAGTTTAGTTCCAGTTTTGCCAAATCGAATAAATGAAAACCAAACAAAATCTTACTGCCATCTTGATAGTGTTCTCAAGTGTTACTGGAGCATTGATAAAGTCAATTAAGTAAATAACATAACGTATGTATAAGTTCTTCGTAGAGTAGCTCCTGGATACACGTCATATATCGATATGTTTCAGAGTTAAAGGAATCGTTTGTTGTTCCAAGGTGTTGAGACTAATCCATTGCTGGATATCAGGGATGGCCAAGTGATCTGTGGTGCCGGGGTGATTAAGACTGGTTTCCCGGGTATAGGCCAGTTTCAATGCTTCTTCGGGTAATCTTTGTGTTCCCACTGTTTACTTGGGCTAAAGTGAAGCTCTGCCTTCTTAATTCTTCTTATACATATAAAAATAAAAGAGAAACTATCTAATATACACTTCAATGGTAAAGTAAAAGTAATATTTTTGTCCATTATTTAAACTGCTTTGCCAGGGAACTTTGGGCTCTATGAAATATTAAATTCACAAAGTCACATACAGAATGGCCATTAAAGAGGCTGCTGTGATTATGTAATGCAGTGGTTCTCAACCTGTGGTCCGTGGCCCTATAGTGGGCTATGAGAACAAAAATCCTGTCCTGAACCTTCTTCCTCTTTATTTATTTATTTTATTAATTTTCTGTCTGCTCCTTTCCACAGAGCTGAGCATTGCATTGGATAGACCACATCAGCTCTAGATTATTGAATATGGTTTTCTGTGGGCAAGCAGATGGCAACTACTGGATGGCATATGTTCTGTATCCGAAACTAGAGCTGATGTGGTCTATCCAATGCAGTTTTCTGAATTAACACCCCAAATAACCAAATTGCATCTAAAATCTAAAATCAAAAACTGATTTGTAACCCTATTGGTACTAATGTTGGAGAGTGGGCCCTAGTCAAAGTGGGTTGTGATAAAGTGGGACCTGCCCCAAAAAAGGTTGGGAACCACTAATGTAATGTGAAAGATTGGCATTAAAACTTGAATTCCATTTTTTCACAGTGTTCTCAATGGCTACGGTGTTAAAAATTCCATATCTTCTGAACAATTCTGATGCATTCTTTTGTGAGATGGTTGCAAATTTTATCCTTAAAATTAGTAACTTTGAAGTATATTTCCTTTTTACCTGTGAGTTTCTCTTGTTGTATATACCAGTGTTGTGATTTTATTGTTGTATGCCAATAAAAGCTGTGTGTATGAAAGAGAGTCATTAATAAAGGAGTCAGCTGACGCATTTTCCATGAACACCTATCATAGGGAGCTGTGGTGGTGCAATGGGCCTTGTGCTGGCTGAACTGCTAACCTGAAGGTTGGTGGTTTGAATCCGAGAGACAAGGTGAGGTCTCATCTGTCAGCTCTAGCTTTCAGGGAATTGAGAGAAGCCTCCCAGCAGGATGGTAACACAGCCGGGCATCCCCTGGGCAATATCTCTGTAGATGGCCAATTCTCTCACACCAGAAGCAACTAGCAGTATGGTCTCAAGTCGCTTCTGACACGATAAAAATAATAATCTATCATACAAAGAGGAACTCATACCAGAGGCAAAGGCAAGAATCCCCCCCACAAACTAGTATAACTAAATGAAAAAGTCAGCTGAACTCAAACATGGGTGGAGTTACAGATGCCGAGGAGGAAAAAGACATTTACATTCAATCAGTTTCCTTTCCAAACATGCACAAGACCTTCTCCATCATCTCTGGATGATGGAGAACAAGTTGACTATCTCTTATTCAGAAGGTACCAGAAATGTTTTGGATTTCAGAATTTTTTTTGGGGGGGGGGGGCATTTGGGAATACATGCTTTTTCATATTGGTGCTTAATGAAATATCTTATGTTTCATATTTACCCTATACCAGTGGTTCTCAACCTGCGAGTCCCCAGGTGTTTTGGCCTACAACTACCAGAAATCCCAGCTAGTTTACCAGCGGTTAGGATTCCTGGGAGTTGATGGGCAAAACATCTGGGGATCCACAGGCTGAGAACCACTGCCCTATACATATAGCCTAAAGGTAATTTAATACAATACTTTTGAATAATTTTGTGTACGAAACCAGGTTTTTGTACACTGAAACATCAGAAGGTCAAGCTGTTACAATCTCAACCATTTATGTGGACAATTTTGGATTTTGATGGATTTCAGATTTTGGAATTCTAGCTAACCTAGAATATCAAGAACCAGAGCCGGCCCTAGGTATTTTTCAAGTGTAGGCGAACAGAATTTTGGCGCCCCCCCCCCCCAAACCAATAACTAAAAAAATAAAAGCGTTGGATAAGCGAAAATGTTGGATAATAAAGAGGGATTAAGGAAAAGCCTATTAAACATCAAATTGCAATAAGATTTTACAAATTAAGCAACAAAACATCATGTTTTACAAGAAATCAACAGAAAAAGCAGTCTTGACTGTGCCCCCGTATGTTTTGCGCCCCAAGCGACCGCTTAATTCGCCTCATTGTTGGACAGGTGCTGTCAAGAACCCAGGTGTAATTTTGAAAGACTCTTGAGATACTTGTAGTTCTATATTTTTCTCAGAAAATTCCCTATTCTAATGTGATTTTTTAAATTTAATCAACTTCTTCAATAAATGAGTCCATTGTTTTTTTTAAAGAAACCAACACAGTAAGATTTAACCTTGAAGAAATTTTCTTCCTTCCATTTTTACTGGAATATTTTTCTTTAATAATCTCTTGAACACTATTTATTTGTATATCCCAGATATATTTGACATAAAAAGTGAAGCTTAAAGACAATAAACTGATGATGACTGCAACTATGACAACTATATATCTCTTCAATTCTCCATGTGTTTTAGGAATCAGATTGACAGACTAAGTCAATGTCAGAAATCTTTTTAAATTAATGCTGCTAAACCTTTTTGGTTTTGCACAAACAGGATCAGGGCAAACGTTGTATCCCAACATGTGGATTAGAAAACATGGCTCAAATGAGGTACAGTAGAGTCTCACTTATCCAAGCCTTGCTTATCCAAGCCTCTGGATTATCCAAGCCATTTTTGTAGTCAATGTTTTTAATATATCGTGATATTTTGGTGCTAAATTCGTAAATACAGTAATTACAACATAACATCACTGCGTATTAAACTACTTTTTCTGTCAAATTTGTTGTATAACATGATGTTTTGGTGCTTAATTTGTAAAACAATAAGCTAATTTGATGTTTAATAGACTTTTCCTTAATCCCTCCTTATTATCCAAGATATTTGCTTATCCAAGCTTCTGCCGGCCCGTTTAGCTTGGATAAGTGAGACTCTACTGTATTCTTAAAATTCTGAGCCACTACCCGTTGCTACTAATCAAGCAATACATGGGAAGCCTGCTGTGATTTACAATGTGTAAACACATTCCCACTTGATGAGTTATGCAATGTCTTGCTTTTCCAAAGAAGGAAACTCAACACAAACACAGTAGTATAGGAATAGGAAGTAACCTTTCTTTGTTTTATTTATTTTGAGATTAGATAGATCCAACTCTCTAGCTGGTAATATGAGCTCTTGGGGTAGCTTAGAGAAAATTAAAGCACACAATAAACCCAATTCAAACAAGACAACAGTCAAAGCCGATATTAGAAAACCACTTCAAACAATTATTGCCATAAGGCCTATATAAAGAAAACTTTGGGGAAATCCCAATCAAGTTGTTCTGGCCAAATTTGCCCAAGATTTTATGTTTTTTTCTTCATTCAGAAATAGCTTTTTAAAAATCTGAACCACAATACACATACCTTCACATGTTACAGCTTGACCTCAATGCATTCAATTTCTCCCCCTCACTTAGACAGAGGTCCTGCTTGGCAGTGGGTTAGTAATATATCAACATGAAAAAAATATGAATAGATATGGTTACATCAGATACAATACTTTGTACACAGCTGTGGAAAAACATAGAAATCCTTGGGATGAACAATTGGATGCAAAAATTACTTGAAATTGAAAAAATTGATAGATTAACTATACAGTGTTCCCTCACTACTTTGCAGTTCGCTTTTCATGGACTCGCTCTTTCGTGGTTTTTAAATAAACACTAAAATAATAGTATAAATCATAAAATAGTATTATAAATCCCTCTTTCTACTTCCTTCCTAAGGAGAAGCCTAAGGAAGGAAGGAAGGAAGGAAGGAAGGAAGGAAGGAAGGAAGGAAGGAAGGAAGGAGAAGCCGAAGGGAGAGAAAAGGAGGCTGAAGCAACTTTGTTTTTGCCTCACAAGGCAGTGGCAGCAGCAGCAGCGGGAGCTACTTGCCAGTGAGATTGTAAACAACACAAATATAGCGACCCTACTTCGCAGATTTTCACTTTTTGCGGTGGTCCTGGAACGTAACCCCCGCGATAAGTGAGGGAACACTGTATTGTTAAAAGAAAAATAAACAGGTAACTTTCAGAAAGACTGGAACTTACTTCTTGTATACTTGCAGGAGGGTGGAAATAGAATGACATTTGTGACCTTTGGAAATTCTCTCACATTTACCATTAAGTAGTTGATGGATGTAAAAGTATGGAGAAAGACAGTAGTAGTGAATGTGACATTAAAATAGATGTTTAAAATATATCAAAGTATTTGCATCTGTCTATTCTTAGTGTTTTAAAAATTATTTCTCTACTTGTACATATACCTTTTCGTTTCTTACCGCTACTTTGTTATTATTTTGTAGAAATGAAATTTAATTTAGGTAAAGGTAAAGGTTTCCCCCTGACATTAAGTCTAGTTGTGTCTTATTCTGGGGGTTGGTGCTCGGCTCCATTTCTAAGCCAAAGAGCCAGCATTGTCCATAGACACCTCCAAGGTCATGTGGCCAGCATGACTGTATGAGTGCTGTTATCTTCCCGCTGAAGTGGTACCTATTGATCTACCCATATTTGCATGTTTTTGAACTACTAGGTTGGCAGAAGCTGTGGCTAACAGTGAGAGCTCCCCCTGCTCCCCTGATTCAAACTGCCAATTTTCAGTCAGCAAATTCAGCAGCTTAGCGATTTAACCCACTGCACTACTGGGGCTCAAAATTTAATGTACATGCTTTAAAATTACTACAAAGATATACAGTAGAGTCTCACTTATCCAAGCTAAACGGGCCAGCAGAAGCTTGGATAAGCGAATATCTTGGATAATAAGGAGGGATTAAGGAAAAGCCTATTAAACATCCAATTAGGTTATGATTATACAAATTAAGCACTAAAACATCATGTTATACAACAAATCTGACAGAAAAAGTAGTTCAATACGCAGTAATGTTATGTTGTAATTATTGTATTTACGAATTTAGCACCAAAATCTCACGATATATTGAAAACATTGACTACAAAAATGGCTTGGATAATCCAGAGGCTTGGATAAGTGAGGCTTGGATAAGTGAGACTCTACTGTATTTACAAAAAGATATTTACAAAGATCAGATGATATATACAAATATATCATTGCAAAGATTAGATGACAAATGATTATCTTATCTTATAAAGATAAGATAATCAACACTTACAAATCATATTTACAAAGACATCTGGCTTGTAAATGGAACGTAAAGTAGTCCATCTTGCCTATTTCAGGATGAGTGGCAGAAGAAAAATGGCTCCAATGGGGATTCCATTTGAATGTATCAAGTAGAAACTTTGTAGGAAATTACACACCTCTGAGATTAAAACTGAAACACGGTGACCCTCCCACTTTAAGACTCAAGTTATAATCTCTCTCAGAGGTCAAGACAGTGTGACCCACAAAGACCAGGCATTCTGTATATTTAAAATGGCAACATTCACTGTGATAACATCCCTCTATCAAGGCAACTATGGGCCCTTCCACACTGCCCTTTATCCCAGGATCTGTTCCCAGATTATCTGCTTTCAACTGGATATACGAGTCCTCACTGCCAGATAACCTGGGATAAATAATCTGGGATCAGATCCTGAGATATAGGGGCAGTGGGGAAGGGCCCAAAGTGGCAATGGGTGGGAATTGAACCTGAGGTATTAACCCTGTGACCAAGGTGCAAGTACACAGAAAGGTGAGAACCACTTCATCTTGGTCTAGCAATGCAGACTAGGTGCTAATGGCCCTTCCTCTGTCTACACAGCACTGCCAAGAGTAGGATTAATTAGAGTTATGAACCTATTAATAATCCGAAGTACTTGGAACCCAATGTTTTTTTTTTAAAAAAAATGCTTACTAGAATTCCTCTGTGTTTTAGTTACTTTGTGGAATAATATGCTATTAACAGGGAAAGCTTAGAGTTTCCAAGCCCATGGGAATGGATGCCCTTGGATATGTTCAAGTCTATTATTTTCAGAACGCTCCGATGGTAATGGTTCTATTTAATTTCCTTTAAAGATAGATAAAATTCACTTTTCAGATTCCTTATTATCATTGTTTTCTATTAAGACTTTCCTAAAGCCAAGATCTATAGCACTGTCATGCCCTTGACTATGACTGGATCATACTACGGGCCATCTCTTAGCCTCTTCTTGCTGATTCCTTCCTCGAGTATGATTCATGATTAGCTCTTCTCGCACATTATGCTGAACACGATCAGGGCCTGCCTGAGTAAACTAACATGATGTTCCTGCTATTCCAGGTATAAAAGCCTGTTATCACATCTTTTTTCAACAGTGACAATGAGATGGCATTGTCCACTTCACCCCAAATAGTAATCAACTCTACGGGTGCAGGCAAGTCTGATAACAGTATGTTTCAGCAGCTGTTTCCTCCAAGATCTTGCAGCTGCCCTACTCAAACATTCAAAAGCCGAGACTTAATTTGTTGTTGTTAACTTCCATTAAGTTGTCTTCAACTATGGCAACCCTATGAATGAGAAGCGTCCAAATTAGACATGTGCGCGAATTTTTTTTTTCATGTCAGGAGCAACCGGAGTTGCTTCTGGAGTGAGAGAATTGGCCGTCTGCAAGGACGTTGCCCAGGGGATGCCCGGATGTTTTTGATGTTTTACCATCCTTGTGGGAGGCTTCTCTCATATCCCCGCATGGAGCTGGAGCTGATAGAGAGAGATCATCCGCGCTCTCTCCGGGTGGGATTCGAACCTGGCAGCCTTCAGGTCAGCAACCCAACCTTCAAGTCACAAGGCTTTTATCCCCTAGGCCACTGGAGGCTCCTTGCGCGAAATTAGTTCCTACCATTTCTACTATTTCTTTTGTGTCTTCCGTTTCTCTTCTCACAGAGTGTGGTAGGGTGTGTGTGTAGGGGCGTGCAGGCAGACAGGCCTGGAGTGCGTCTGCAGCTGAGCGCCTCTTACTCTAGAGTAAGAGGCGCTTGGCTGCAGGCAGTGGCAGGCATGCACACTTTATGGGCCTGCTTACACATACTGCCATACATGTCGAGTGCCTCTTACCCTAGAATAGAAACAGCAGGTGGCAGGTAAGAACGCATGCCAGGAAGGTGAGCCAGTATGTCCGATCTTTGGGCCCTGAAACAAAAAACCGAAAACAACCCTCTCAATTTCAGGAGGCTTTCAAAAAACAGATCGGGGCTCCCAACCAATGCTGAGACACTAAATGGTACAGGTTTCTCCCGAATGCACATGTCTAGTCCAAATTGTCATGCCTCAGCCTTGATTCACCTTTCTTTAGCACACAGACTCCACAGCAGGTTTGAGTCTTTTTCGTTTATTAAAGATAGATAGTAAAAAGTTCTTCAAAAAGCGAAGTAAAACACCAAAAGCCAGTTACAAATATAGTCTTGAGATATAAATCCAGAGCTTACAAGGAATAAACAATATCCAAGGAGAGCATGACAAATTCCAAGAAATATGGATACATGGGCTGCAATATAATCCAAAGCACAGCAGGAAAACTGGAGCTTGCTTCTCCGGTAGCGAGAAAGTTACTTTGACAACAACTTTTCCCCCGAACGCACCCCTTAACACTCTTTGCAAAACATGAAAGCATTTCTCTGCCCTCTCACCTCCCCCCGCCTGTTTGCAATTCTTACACTATGTACCCTCTAGGGTTGGGCAAAAAATTCAAATCCTTCTGATGTCGTATCCAATTCGTATGTTTTGTCACTTTTGAACTGTGTTTAGAAAAAGGTTATCCTGTCGTATGTATCCCATGATATCAAACCCTTGATTGCCAATTTTTCGAATGGTGTTGAATGTTTCGGAGGGGGCAAGCATTTGCAAAGGGCTCCTGGACTACTTGACTGCTTATGGGGCACTTTAATCCGCTTTGCAGAACGAGCGGAGAGAGGTCTGGGCGTCCTGGAGTGCTTGGCTGTTTGCAATGGGGCGCTTTAATCCGCTTTGCAGAACGAGCGGAGAGAGGTCTGGGCGTCCTGGAGTGCTTGGCTGTTTGCAATGGGGCGCTTTAATCCGCTTTGCAGAACGAGCGGAGAGAGGTCTGGGCGTCCTCGAGTGCTTGGCTGTTTGCAATGGGGCGCGTTAATCCGCTTTGCAGAACGAGTGGAGAGAGGTCTGGGCGTCCTCGAGTGCTTGGCTGTTTGCAATGGGGCGCTTTAATCCGCTTTGCAGAAAGAGCGGAGAGAGGTCTGGGCGTCCTTGAGTGCTTGGCTGTTTGCAATGGGGCGCGTTAATCCGCTTTGCAGAACGAGCGGAGAGAGGTCTGGGCGTCCTCGAGTGCTTGGCTGTTTGCAATGGGGCGCATTAATCCACTTTGCAGAACAAGCGGAGAGAGGTCTGGGCGTCCTTGAGTGCTTGGCTGCTTGCTATTGGGGCGCTTTAAACCTATATCCCAGGATCTAGTTTCAGATTATCTGATTTAAACTGGATTATATGAGTTCTCTCTGCAGATAATCTGGGATAAGAAGAAAAGTGATGGATCTGGACCAAGCTTGGCACACACCAGCTGTGAATCCTAGGGGGGTTTTTGGATGGTTGACCCAAGACTTTTGGGAATTGTAGTTCATCCATACATTTTCTCATGGGAGCATTCATAAAAAAGAGAGAGAGAGAGACACCATGGTGTAATGTAGTGCAGGGGTTCACAGTCCCTCAGACTGTTGAGGGGCCAGACTGTGGTGAAATAGTCCAAAATTAGGATTGTTGTTGTTATGTGCCTTCAAGTCATTTCAGACTTAAGTCAACCCTAAGTGTAAAGTTTAGGACAGGGGCCAGGTCAATGGCATTGGAGGGCCGCATCTGGCCAACAGCCCTTAGTTTGGGGACTCCTGGTGTAGTGCATTATGGTTTCCTGAGTCCACCAATTTAACAAAGTTTCAGCCACAAAAACAAAGTTTCTGAAGTAGAACAATGACTTTCAAAGTAAAGACAACCCAATGAAACAGGAAATAAGACTTCCAAACCTGCAATTATTATAAAATGGTTTATTATAAAAGCTATAAAAATTCACCAAAAATCAGAGGATAAGGGAAATGTTTTAAATTTTGGTAAGCTATCAGTGTTAAATGTGTTCTACCACTGTACCAAGTTTGAAGAAGATAGCTCAAAAAATGAGGGCGGGAGAGACCTGTAAAGTCTCCCCCCGTGCTTTTTTTTTTGCCACTGCGCATGCGCGTCCGCCATTAACGAATTACTTTTGAAATTAACAAGTTTTCGTTAAATTTCGAAATTTTTGAGGGGAAAAATTCGGAAATGACATCAGAAACGAAACGCTAGCGCCCCCTACTTTTGAAGCGAGTTTAGAATCAATTTTTTCATGGATCGCTCAAGCCTAGTACCCTCAATTCCAAATGCTCAGCTCTATCTAAGGAGTCCATCCCATCAAGGTCAGCTTGCTCGTTATTTTGCTGAGACTCATTATTAAGCTGGGAACCTTCTATCCTCCCTTCCTCCATTCCCATGTCAGTGTGAACCTGGCTGGCTTCAGTAGTTTCATCAACTCCAACCCTTCCTGTGGGAAACTGAACCTGCACTCTCTGTTCCTCATCTTCCAAAACTACAGGCCTTTCGGGGAGATTCTGAACCTGAATCCCTCTTTCCTCATCAGAGTCAATCCTAGATTCAAGCTGAGTCACAACACAAATTACCTTATCCTCAATAGCCTTTCTCCGCTCTTGCAGACTCAGGGATGTGACATCTTTGATCGCGTCTATCTGGAATGTGGTTTTCCCCTTTCCTACTGCCTACAACTTTACCAAACACTATTGCCTTTTCTAGTGAGTCATGATTTCTCATGTTATCTCCAAAGAATGACACTCCTAGTTTAGTCATCTTGGTTTCTAGAGATAGTTCAAGTTTGATTTCCTCTAGGACCCCTTTATTTGTCTTTTTTTTTTTTAGCAGTCCATGGTTTTAGTTAGTATGAGAGTGGATTTTGTCTGTGTAGCTCAAAGCAGCTCTATTGATATACAATCTGCTTCTGGTGATTTATTTCTCCCAAGTGCTCTGAGTGTAGCTTGCATCTCATTTTCCAAAATTATTGGTTCATCTTTAAATGGACTAACCTCAATGAATCTGTCATCCTTTCATCTTCTTTATACAGTTCTTTGGTGTATTATTTCAACTGTTTTTTTATTTCTACTTGGTTAAAGGCAAAGGTTTCCCCTGATGTTAAGTCCATTCATGACCGACTCTGGGGGTTGGTGATCATCTACATTTCTAAGCCGAAGAGCCGGCGTTGTCCGTAGACACCTCCATGTTCATGTGGCCGGCATGACTGCATGGAGCGCCTTTACCTTCCCGCCGGAGCGGTACCTATTGATCTACTCACATCAGCATGTTTTCGAACTGCTAGGTTGGCAGAAGCTGGAGCAACAGCGGGTGCTCACTCCGCTCCCGGGATTTGAACCTGGGACCTTTCAGTCTGCAAGTTCAGCAGCTCAGTGCTTTAACACACTTCGCCACCGGGGTTCCTTTTCTACCTAGTTATGTAATGCCTTTTCCTGCTGATTATATAGCATTCCTTCTCTTGGTTTAAATTTCCCCTTGATTTTTCAAATTTTGTGGAAACGATCTCCTCCTCCTCCTCCTCCTCCTCCTCCTCCTCTTCTTCTTATTATTATTATTTCCATATTATATTTCTTTGCATTGATTATTATAGTAGTTCTCACCCCTATGTACAAGTCACTGAACAGTTGCATTTAGGGGTCTGACTCTTTTGCTTTTTTTTCTCCCCCCCCCCCCCCCAATATATTCATTTCTTTATTATATTTAACACCAGCAATCTATATTACCACAAAATAATATACATTCAAAAATATAGGAGAGGGGGGAAAAAAAATAAAAAAAAATAATTATTCCACCAACACATAATCTCACTGAAGTCGGTACAAGCCATTACCACAGCTTAATTACATAATTAGAGTTTGTCTTTCTTGCAATACCTATGCATTTTTCTAGCATTCAGAAAGTCTTCAACCAGCATCTTTAGAAACCACATTAATTTGTCCATTTGGGTCAAGTCAGCAAGTGGAACAATCCATTCTTCCTTCATTGGCGATTTGGTCTTTTTCCAAATTTGAGCAAAGCATAGTCTTGGTAGCGTTGTTATTTACAATACAAATCTTTAACAATAATGCTCAGCGGAAATATTTCTAGTAACATTACAATGTCTAGTTTTAATTTTTGAAATGAACAATAAATCTTAGACCAGTAATTTTTCACCTTATTGCAAGTTCATCAGATTTGAAAAAGAAATTCTCCTTTTCTTGTCATTCCTTGTACTGTTGTATGAGTTCATCATTGGTCTCTCATTTCAAAAGGCATGTATATACTTTAAAATTACATATTCATCATCTTTACAAAACATTGAATTGCATACATATTTACATATTTTGCAGTCTGTTATGCTGCATGTTTTTTATATTTCTTTCTATTTTAAAATGATAAATCAAACCATACAACTCACCACTCCGGACACAAGGCAGCAGGAAAAGCACAACAAATGCATATACATTGATTCCATCAAGGGTGAAAAATCCACTAATTCAAAGACCATTGTGAAGTTATTGCTTGAATTACAATGGAGCTTTTATTGGGACCAATAGTTAAGGCTATCCTTCTTTCTTTCTAATTATCACAAGGAAACTGTCACCTCCATCACGAGCAAACAATGATACCAAGACTCGTCAATACTCTTTTACTTTTTTATACCTTGAGTCAAGAGTTTAATTCATTCACTGACTGAGCTCTTAACTCTAATTGCTCTTATCTCAAAGTGAATTTCCCATTAAAATGCTAATAATCTGTTCTGGCCCTCTAACCCCCCCCCCCCCCCCAATTTTTGTTATGTATTTAAAATAAAAAATGTACTTTATAAATGACAAATGATGTATAAATGCACATCCACATGGAACAATTTAAAAAGAAAGATCAACTTTGAAATGGTAGAAGCACAAAGTTTTGCCAAGGAAGCACATTTGAGGCAACAACCAGTGTAACAGCAAGGCAAAACCTGCACGTTCACATGGGACAATAAAAGATCAACTTTAACATGGTAGAAGCACAAAGTTGTGGCACAATGGTAAAAGCACAGACTTGTGGCGAGGAAACAAAGCTCAAAGCGAAGAGGCAGAAGCATCCTTTTCTTCATACTGTACTCGTTCCAGCCTCTCTCCCTCTCTTGCTCTCTCTCTCTCTTACTCTCTCCATGAAACCAAACAAACCAGGAATAAAAACCACACAAAATCAACTAACCCAAAGTTCCTCAAAGCGGACAAGAGTGAAGTGGATAGCAATCCTCTCAAAGTGGACAAGAACACCAAGCACAGAGGTACGAGGGCAACCTGTGAGGGTATGAGGGCAACCTGTGAGGGCAACCACGTTGGCTCTGGACCCTTGCCCGTCTTGGCTAATTAAATCGGCCAGGGAGGGGCTGGTTGATTGGTTTGTGTTGATCATTAATGCATCGTTGGAGCAGGGGTTTTTTCCATCTTATCTGAAACAAGCCATGGTTCGTCCACTCCTTAAAAAGGTTTCCCTTGACTCCACGGTGCTGAACAACTTCAGACCAATCTCCAACCTCCCTTTCTTGGGTAAGGTGATGGAGCGGGTGGTTGCCTCCCAGCTCCAGGGCTTTCTAGATGACATCAAATACCTAGATCAGTCACAGTCTGGTTTCAGGCCTGGTCATGGCACCGAGACAGCCTTGGTCACCTTGGTGGATGACCTCCGTAGAGAGCTGGACATGGGGAGTGTGACCCTGTTGGTTCTTTTGGACATCTCAGCGGCTTTCGATACCATCGATCATGGTATCCTTCTGGGACGACTCTCTGGGATGGGTCTCGGGGGCATGGTTTTGTCATGGCTCCGATCCTTCCTGGAGGGTCGATCCCAGATGGTGAAGCTGAGAGACGCCTGCTCGGACCCCTGGCCTTTGAGCTGTGGGGTCCCGCAAGGTTCTACTCTGTCTCCCATGCTACATGAAACCGCTGGGAGAGGTCATCCGGAGTTTTGGAGTTGGGTGTCACCTCTATGCAGATGACGCACAACTCTACTACTCTTTTCCACCTAATTCCAAGGAGGCCTCTCGGGTGCTGGACGAGTGCCTGGCCGCTGTGTCTATCTGGATGAGGAGGAACAAGCTGAAGATCAATCCCGACAAGACAGAGGTCCTCCTGGTCGATCGTAAACCTGAACGGGGTATAGGGTGGCAACCTGTGCTGGACGGGGTTACACTCCCCCTGAAGCCACAGGTCCGCAGTTTGGGAGTCCTCTTGGATTCATCGCTTACGCTCGAGGCCCAGGCGTCGGCGATGTCTGGGAGGGCCTTCGCACAATTGAGACTTGTGCGCCAACTGCGACCATACCTCGCGAAGGCTGATCTGGCTGGGGTGGTCCATGCCTTGGTCACCTCCAGACTGGACTACTGTAATGCGCTCTACGTGGGGCTGCCCTTGAAAACGGCTCGGAAGTTCCAACTGGTCTAACGAGCAGCAGCCAGGATGTTAACTGGGGCCCCTTACAGAGAGAGGTCAACCCTCCTGTTCAAGGAGCTCCACTGGCTGCCATTTATTTTCCGAGCCCAATTTAAGGTGCAGGTGCTTACCTACAAAGCCCTGAACGGTTTGGGACCATCCTACCTCCGTGACCGCATCTCTGCCTACGAACCCACGCATTCACTTCGGTCATCTGGAGAGGCCCTGCTCATGATCCCGCCTGCGTCGCAAGCGCGGTTGGTGGGGACACGAGATAGGGCCTTCTCCGTGGTGGCCCCCCGACTCTGGAACACCTTCCCCAAGGATCTCAGACAGGTCCCTACATTGGCAGTCTTCAGAAAGAACTTGAAGACCTGGCTGTTCCAATGTGCCTTCCCAGATTAATAGGAAATCTCCAATACCAAGTCCCATAAGCACTTTATTAGAATTAAGATCGCATATCGCACTCTGCACTTGCCCTATAAGCCTTATATATCACCTGTCACATCAGCACTTTTAATCTTGTACCCATTACTCTGGCCCGGCCCAGTTCTATTGTGTTTTAGCGTATTGTTATTGCTTGTGGTTTATACTGTTTTAATTCTTTTAATTTGCCTTTGTTTTGTATTGTTATATTGTGTGTTGAGGCCTTGGCCTTTGTAAGCCGCATCGAGTCCTTCGGGAGATGCTAGTGGGGTACAAATAAAGTTTAATAATAATAATAATAATAATAATAATACGAGGAATGAAGGCTGCTCCCTTGAACCCCTAAAGCCCTGTACTCTTGCACTAGCTCTTAACTCAAAACACTGTTCATATGTCAAAGTGAAACCTGGGCTGAGCACTGGCTCTTAACTCAAATGCTCTTAAGTTGGGACACTCTTAATTTGAAGTTCTACTGTATTATCTGTACATTCTACAGAAATGCTCTTCAGGGTGTATTTTGGCTGGTTCAATGTTCTTCTTTACATTTGCTCTAATTTTTGATAAGAGTAGTTCATGATGTGCCTTATATCTGTTCCAGATCTTGTTTTTGCAGAGAGAATGGGACCTCTCCATATTCTGCTATCACTGTCAGGTGATATCCATGTGTATAGTCATCTTTTTGGTTACTTGAAGAATGTACGTATTTGTGGTGAGCAAACTGTTGGCCTCACAGAATTGGGTCAGCCATTCTCCTGCTTCATTCTCTGGGTTATGAAGGGAAACATGAGAGAAGCCTCCCACAAGGATGGTAAAGCATCAAAACATCCAGGCGTCCCCTGGGCAACGTCCTTGCAGACGGCCAATTCTCTCACTCCAGAAGCAACTCCGGTTGCTCCTGACACGAAAAAAAAAATTCTTGACTAAAAGTCATTTTTTCCAAACTTTGATTTTTCTGACTTTTACATTCCATTTGCCCAAACGAGAAGTCCTGTTTCAGTGCGTTATTAATTTTTATCTGGATTCCAGCAAATAAACTTTCAAATTCTTCTTCTGCCTCTGCAGTTGAAGCTGATATTGATGGGTTTTCCCTAAAGTCTTACTGATACTATTTGGTCAGACATTGCACTGAGCTCTTTGACTGCTTTTGCTACATCTGTACTCACTATTAATGTTATCCAATTTCTTCTTGGATCTTCATTTCCTGAATAAAACACTATGTAATTATCTGACTCGAAATGTCAAATTTCTGTCAGTTTTAAAGTGCTCACCCCAATTATTGCAATACTTATATGAACATTAACAGCTGAATATTCTTTTGGCTTGGTGCAGTTGCATCATTAGTCACAGTGCTACTTATAGTTGTTCTCTACCATACTCTAGTAGCTCATTGAGTACCATCTGATCTGGGAATTTAATTTTATGGCACCATCTCTTGTTTCATTTTTAGTTATATCATCATAAGTTTTAGCATAAATATTGTGGGATATAACAGGCTTTAAAATATATAAAAAGGTAGAGATATTAAATTTTCATGGTTCCAATGCTTACAGCTAGAACAATGGTCCAAGAACTGGATAAAAAATAATGGGGAAGGAGGCAATCCTACATAATTTGAACAAATGATACAAAAGGAAAAAGCAATGGGAGTACACCATAGGATGAAAGGAATAACCAGTAAATTGTATAAGATATTAATTGAAATCAAGGGGAAAAAATAAAGGATACATTATTAAGAGAGATATGCGAGAAAGATTTAGGGATTAGGATAAGGGAAGTGGATTGGATACAGTTATGGAATCAAAGACATTTAAGGAAACTATCAATACATGTTAAAGAAAATTATTATAAACTGGTTTGGAAATGGTACTTAACACCAGTAAAGATAGCAAACATTAATAAAAATGCTACAAAAAATTGTTGGAGAGGTTGCCAGGAGGTGGGTACATATATACATATGTGGTGGCAATGTAAATATGTAAATATATTTTGGGGGAAGGTATTTAGAGAAATAGAAGCTATAATGGATAGGAAGATAGGAAAAAGTGCAAGTATTGCATTGTTGTCATTATATAATGTCAAGAATTTGAAAAAAAGAGAGAAGGATGCAATAAATAATACGTTAACTGCAGCAAGGTTGTTGATAGCAAGGAACTGGAAAGGTAAAATAACATAGAAATAGAAGAATGGTATAAAGAACTATGGAAATTAGCAATAAATGATAAGTTGACATGTAGTTTAAGAGTTAGGAAAGGGGTATGGAAGGAAAATGACTTTGACGAGGTTTGGGGGAAATTTATTGAGAAGGGTTTAAAAGAAGTAGATGGGAAATTACCTCCACAAGAAGAAATGGTATTTTGGAAAGAGAATGTAAATTGAAATGGCTTGGGGGGGCGGGGGCACAGAGGTGAAAAAATCAGCATACAAGATATATATATATATATATATATATATATATATATATATATATATATATATTTGATGCAATGAATTAAGAGTGAAATATAAGACTATTGAAGATATTGATGTATGGATGTATTTTAAGAAAACTAATACAAAAATAAAAAATAGATAAAAGAGTGAAATACCTTGGTGTCTAAATTTGGTATCCTACTTTAAATTTTATGGTTGTCTCCTGTTGAATCCCGGGTCTTGTAGTTTAGGGAGGGGCCTGTAAAATTCTCAGTTAGAGAGGTCTTGGGATCACTAAACTACAAACTCCAGAATTCTGCAGGATGTAAAGTGGAATGTCACCTTTTTAAAGTGACGTGTGATAATCTCCCAGGTGAAGCAACTGGAGATATTACATCCAAAGGCACTCCTGACTCACTACAGTGGTATTTGTGCCGGAGACTTCCTAACTGATTGTGCTGCAGACTCAAAGCAGTAGCCTTTTACTGCTTCGATCTTCTTAGGAATTGGTTGAGAGTCAGAATAAATTGTGGGTATTTAAGTGCAAAATACAGCTAGGACTTTAAAATGCAAGCTACATTTAACAACAGCGTATTGATTTCCCCCCACTCCTTCCTTGTAATTTCATTTCCATGAACATTTCTGCTTTCTTAATTAGCAACCTTTTAAAGAGAGATTTAACATCCTTACTATCAAAGGATTTCACTCGAGGACACAACAGTGCAGAGCGATAGTGGAGGGTAAGGGATGATAGCATCGGGGAACTACTTCCTATCTGTGTTATGAAGGGAAACAGCACAGATCTAGGCACAAGATGTACTTGGGGCCAGGCTGAGACAGTCTAGTCTCCAATGTGAAATCTCTAAATGCCCCTCTTTACAGTAGAAGATGCAATAATAAATAACTGACAATTTTGCCACCCTTCAAAGGCAACAAAATCTGGCATCTGAGATAGCTACCTTCAGACCAAAAGTGAATTAAGTACTACTAAGGGTAAACGAAGTGAGGTACTTTGGATATTGCTAGATTGCAACTCCTAGCATTTGTCTCAATTGTCTATGTTTATTTGGACTGCTGGGATTAGTAGTCCAATACTAAATTTTGCTTCTCCTTTTCCTAAACTTACTCAAATGTAATAGGCCTCAAAGTTTTAGTCCCCTATTTGGTTAACTATGTAATTCTTGAAATTCATTTTGGGGTTCCCACCCAAATTCTTTTTAAATTGTAGGTCCTAAAATGCAGTTCATACCATTTAGTTGTTGGACCATTGGCAATGCCTTAGCAAGGAATATGAGTTGAAAATCAAGACTAAAAAAAAGTTACTCAGGAATCACCTAGTTAACTTCAATGACTTCATATTTGGAAGGCCAGATGGACTGCATCCCAGTCTTGAAGGAACTTGCTGACATACAGAATTATCTGCCATCATTTCTTTTTAGAAATCTTGGAAAACAAGAAGGAGATGGGCAAACATTCTTCTGATCAAAAAAAGCTACCAAAAAAACCCCCAAGAAAATAAAAATAAAAGCAGACGATCCCTCAAAAGATCCAGAAAACTACAGCCCAATCAACCTGACTTCGATACCAAGAAAATATTAGAATGGATTAAACAGCAATCCATTTGCAAGCATCTTCATAATAGTGCAAGGAACCCTGGTGGCGAAGTGTGTTAAAGCACTGAGCTGCTGAACTTGCAGACCAAAAGGTCCCAGGTTCAAATCCCGGGAGCAGAGTGAGTGCCCGCTGTTGCTCCAGCTTCTGCCAACCTAGCAGTTCAAAAACATGCCAATGTGAGTAGATCAATAGGTACCACTTAGGCGGGAAGGTAACGGCACTCCATGCAGTTAAGCTGGCCACATGACCTTGGAGGTGTCTACAGACAACGCCGGCTCTTCGGCTTAGAAATGGAGATGAGCACCAATCCCCAGAGTCAGACATGACTGGACTTAACGTCAGGGGAAACCTTTACCTTTTACCTTCATAATAGTGCAGTGATTAGTTAAAAAAAACAGCATGGGTTTGTCAACAATAAATTCTGCCAAACTGATTGTGTATCTTTTTTTGATTGAGTAAATACTTTTGTAGATGTTGAGAATCTAGTGGATGCAATTATCTGGATTTCAACAAAATATTTGATAAGGTCCCCCATTATATTTTGATTAATGTGATGCTGCAACAAAGAAGGCAAATTAATAGAAGCATGGGTGATACTGTGTTCAGTTCTTGGCAACTCATTTCAAGAAGGATGTAGACAAGTTGGAGCAGGTCCAGAGTAAGGCAGTGAAGGTATAGAGAACAAAACATATGAGGAAAGGTTGAAGGTCTTGGGCATATTCAACTTGGTGCTGAAAAGATTGAGGGGTAACATGATTCCAAGCTTTAAACATCTCAAGGGAGTGTATATACAAAGAGGAGTGTACTGGCTTGTTTTCTGCTGTCATAATGTGTATGAATTAGGTTTAACAGTTACAGGAAGGTAGAAGGAACTACTTGATGGTGAGACTGATTTGTCAATAGAACCAATTGCCTGGAGCAACCATTCTCAGAATGGGTTCCACGGATTCCTTGAGGCACCACGAAGCATATTGAAGGGCTCCATGGTTCCCTCCCCCTCCAAGCTTTCCCTCCTTTTTCCTGTTCCTCTCCCTGTCACCAAAAGCCTTTTTCCTTGCTTCCCTTGCTACCAAAAGTCTTTTTTCCTCACCTTCCTTGTTGCCCAGATCCTTTCCCTCTTGCCTTGCTTGCTTCCAAAACCCTATTTCCTACTCACCATTCAGGGGATGCTTTGACTGTGCTTTTCTTGCATGGCAAAAGGGCATTGGACTGAATGGCCCCTGGGGTCTTCCACTGAAATAGTTATGTTTATGTTGTCCAAAAGGTTTACCCATGCCTGATATGTATATGTATGCATATGTGTGTGTGTGTGTGTATATATATGTGTGTGTGTGTGTGTGTGTGTGTGTGTATATATATATATATATATATATACACACACACACACACACGCACAAGCTGTGCCCAGCCACGCGTTGCTGTGGCATCGACCTAAGTGGATTTTTGTTTGTGGAGGCAAGTATGAATGTTGTAATTAGTCACCTTGATTAGCACTGAATGGTCTTGCAGCTTCAAAGCCTGGTTGTATCCTCCTTGGGGGAATCCTAGTTGGGAGGTGAGCTGGCCCTGATGGTTTCTTGCCTGGAATTGCCCTGCTTTCTGAGTGTTGTTCTTTATTTACTATCCTGGTTGTAGTGTTTTGTAATGCTGGATGCCAGGTTTTGTTCATTTTCATGGTTCAAAGCAACCCAATAATAATAATAATAATAAATAATATTTATAATAATAATAGTAATAATAATGACTATGAGGTGTAGGGTGTCCAGATAAAGAGGGCAACCGAAAGGATGAATAATCCCTCTGAGGAGCATCTTAAAGTGCTAGGTCTGTTTACTTACAGAATGAAGGTTGAAAGGAGACATGAGGGCCATGTATAAATACCGTCCGCTGCTCTCCCTCCTGAGAAGTCCTTTAAAGCAATAGTACAGCCATTTTTCTCTCAGAGGGAACTCTCTCTCTTCTGAGGGGGAAAGGGGGCGAGGTTGCCCACCACAAGCCCCGCCCACCATGGCAACATTTTGAGACAGTCGGATTAGGCTCCCCGGGCAGCTGCAAAGTCCTCTGGGTAATGTAGTCATTTCAGTGGTGGGGGGCTCTACACATGCGTGGTAAGCAATTGTGAGGTTTTGGCAGTTTTGTTATTTGGTCTTTATTTTTCTAAGTTTATTTGATTTAAAGACATAGATTGGCTGACTTTTGTGGCCAAATTTGGTGCAATTTGGTCCAGTGGTTTTGTTGTTTACTCTATGGGAAAAATGCACATTACATGTGTGTGTGTATATATATGTGTATGTGTGTGTGTGTGTGTGTGTGTGTGTGTGTGTGTGTGTGTATATATATATATATATATATATATATATATATATATATATATTAGCTGTGCCTGGCCACGCGTTGCTGTGGTGAAGTATGGTGGTATGGGAAATAAAGTATTGAGGAACTGGTGGTAGTTAAGGTAAAGGGTAAAAGTTTTACCTTACATTAAGTCCATTATAAATGGTTTATATAGCTGTGTGGAAGGGCCTTGAGTCTACACTGCCATATAATCCAGTTAAAATAAGAATCTGTATTTTATAGGCAGTGTGGAAGAGGCCTAAGTGAGGCCTAACTCTGCCTGTCCCCTGGGGTGAGTGGGTTGCTAGGAGACCAAGTGGGCGGAGCTTAGCCTTGTAACTGGCAGCAATTGGATAAAAACAATTATCCCTCTCCCTCTAATTAGGACTTTATTTTTCTTTTCTTTTTGTTGTATAAACGTAGAGGCATGGATGAGGGGTTGTGCTGCCAAGTTTAGTGTTTCTGGGATGTGTAGTTTTGTTGTTTTGTCCTAGGCCGAAATGTCATTACCCTTTTATATATATAGATATATACACATACACACACACACACACACACACTAAACGTAATCTATATATATAAAAGAGTGATGGTATCAGGGCAGCGGACAAAACAACAAAACTACAGGCCCCCCAACCTCGAAATTTGACAACACAACCCATCATCCACGGCTCTAGGTTGATACAACAAAAAGAAAAGAAAAATAAAGTCCTAATTAGAGAGAGAGAGGAATAATTGTTTTTATCCAATTGCTGCCAGTTAGAAGGCTAAGTTCCACCCACTTGGTCTCCTAGCAACCGACTCAGCCCAGGGGACAGGCACAAGAGTTTGGAGAGACCCCTAAGGGCCATCCAGTCCAACCCTTTCTACTATGCAGCAGGACACAATCCAAGCATTCACAACACATGGACAACGTATAAATACTATACAATACTACACAGAGACATAGACCTCCTCTACCCTCACCACTTTCACAGTACACAAACAACCAAATGCATACTAAACATAAAGACAACCATACAACAGACATTCAGTACCACCACAATTTCTCACCAACACCACCAGACAATGCCACAGCAACGCGTGGCTGGGCACAGCTAGTATAATATATAATATATAAACATTTATTGGGGTTCCAAGAGAAACTTTTGCTTTAAAAAGGGCTCTGTGGCTGAAAACATTTGAGAACCCCCGACCTAGAGAGATGGTTGGGTCTCCTTCTCTGGGTGTCTTTGGTAAGAGGCTGGATATCTACTTGCTTAGGATGCTTTAGCTCAGTGATTCCCAACCTGTGGGCCGCGAGAACGAAAATCCAATCTGCGAACCTCCTTCCTCTTTATTTATCTTATTATTAAATATAGTTTTCTAGATTATTAAATATGTTTTATGTGGGCTAGCAGATAGCACTACTGGATGGCATACATTCTGTATCAGAAACTAGAGTTGATGTGGTCCATCCAATGCAGTTTTCTGAATCAGCACCCCAGATAACCAAACCAAATCTAACATTTTTTGTACTAAGGTTGGAGAGTGGTCCCTGGTCAAAGTGGTTACTGGTTCAAGTGGGCCCTGTTTTTTTTGTTTTTTTTAAGGATTGGGAATCAATGCCTCCCAAACGTCCAGTTGTCTTGGACTTTATCTTCATCTTCCAGAATCCAAGGCAGCTAAGGCTTCTGAGATTTGAAGTTGAAAACACCAGGAGGATTATAGATGGGGATCTCTTACCTGTAGATCTTGCATTATGTAAAGAGGATGGACCCGATGACCCATAGGACCTCTTCCAACTCCAGGCTTCATACCCAGCCTAATGTTGCTCTCATAGCTGAAGCAAAATGATTCCTTGGCAATTCAGCAGGTGACACCAAACTGCACACTTTCCAATGCCCTGGTTGCCCCTCTAATGGGAAGGGCTGTTTTTTTACCCCCATGTTCCTTATTAAGCTGAAGTATTTTATTTAATGAGTGTGACTCATGCAAGGTGTTCCCATAAATCATCAGCTGGTTTACAAACTCAATAACTAGGCTTCCTGCTATAACTAGGCCGTGCACACCTTAAATTATTAACACGCCAGGGCCCTCCAGGCAGATCTTTGATGATGATGATATAAACACTGTTAAGGACAAGGTGCTCTCTCAGCAAAAGATTATTGACTCTAATTACCATTTACCAATGGCAAAGGGGGGATGTGAAGGGGGGAGAAAAAGAAAGACAATAAACGACGAAGCAGGATTTCAATCTGGGATTTAATTTCATGACACATTGAAACAACAACAACAAAAACCATCCACCCCAACTTTTGTCAGTTTGCTTGTTTGCTTTGTTTTTTGTTGCAGCAGCAGCAGCAGCTCTGCATCCACCATAGACGGTAAGTTGGCTGAGCTTGAAAGGCAGACAGTTGTTAGGAAGGGGGGGAAAAACTCGCAAACCCTTAAAGGAAAACCTCACACAGCATGAGGGAACGCTCTGTTGATGCTGTATACGTTCTTTGAATTGGATGGAAAAAGGCCAGAGGGAACAGAAAAAAAAGATGATAATATACTGGAAAGAATCCCAGCTTTAATTGTTTTCATGTATGTAATACAATAATAAAAAAGAGAAGGTTCACACACTAATGTGCTTGACTACAGTCAAATTGGAACTGCAGGTCAGCTCTTTTTTTTAAAAGGATGGCAAGCTCCTATTATATGCTTCATTTTTTTTTTACTGAACCCTCATTATAAGGATGCTGGGAGTGAAGGTATACAAGTCAAAGGACAATTAGATTTACATAGAGCCTTTGCTCTCCATTCTGTTTAGGAATGAAGTACAATGTATTTCTATTTCCAAGTGTCGAAGACGGTGGCTTAGGCCACTTCTACACAGCTATATAAAATCCACATTGAACTAGATTATATGGCAATGTGGACTCAGATAATCTAGTTCAAAGCAGATATTATGGATTATCTGCCTTGAAATTCTGGGTTATATGACTGTGTGGAAGGGCCCAAAGAGAGGGACTAAGGGTGCATCTATAGTGTAGAATGAATGTAGTTTGACACCATTTTAACTGCTATGGCTCAATGCTATGGAATCCTGGGAGGTATTGAATGAATGTTTGCCTTTTTGTATGTAAACCGCTCAGAGAGAGGGAGGTCTATAAATGAAGTTATTATTATTATTATTATTATTTTATTGTATGACACAGCAAACAAGATAGATATGCTGGATTTTGTATCACAAAATCACAAGTCGAACACTTCCCAAGTGTCTAGGACTGTGTGATGTATTTTCGGATGATGATGATGATTATTACTATGGTATTCAATTTTTTTAGCCTTTTCTGCCAAAGAGTGCTGTTGCCTCACCAAATTACAAATCCCATGTAGAAGAGAGGTGCAGTGGTACTATGCGAGGACTAAGGGAAACAGTTCCTAGGTGAGCAAAGTGTAATAGAATGAAGTGAAGTTTGTTGTGATTTATTATTACTTTACTAGGAGCTGCAGTGGTGCAATGGGTTAAACCCTTGTGCTGGCTGAACTGCTGACCTGAAGGTTGGGTTGCTGATCTCAAGGTTGACGGTTTGAATCCATGAGGTGGGGTGAACTCCTGCCTGTCAGCTCTAGCTTGCGGGAATATGAGAGAAGCCTCCCAGCAACACAGGCATACCCTGGGCAATATCTCTGTAGACGGCCAATTCTCTCACACCAGAAGTATGTTCTCAAGTAACTTCTGACACAATAAAAATCACTTTGCTCTGCATTTTCCTTGTGAGTCATGTAGGAGCTGTTCCCAGGGCCTTCCTGAAATCTTAGCATGTATCTGTACATTTTTAAAAAAAATCACGCCCAATGACATAAAATACAATAGTGTTCTGATGACAATACAGAAACATGAAAAGTGCATGTGTTTGATTTGTTGTTATTGTTACCACACAAGGAATGAACCACTCTACCATGTTTCCCTGAAAATAAGATAGTGCCTTATACTAATTTTTGCTCCCAAAGATGCGCTAGGTCTTATTTTCAGGGGATGTCTTATTTTTCCATGAAGAAGAATTCACATTTATCGTTGAACAAAAAAAAAAGAAAATTTATTATATACTGTACAGTAGTTGTCATCACAAAACAACACAACCAGACAAGCTGTGAATCCTATCAAGAATGTCTTGTTACTACCATTATTTCCATGTACAACTACCTATGGTATATACATTTACCGATTCTGCATGCTCTGGTGTTCTGTTTGGGGGACATGCTTCCAAACAAAAATTTTGCTAGGTCTTGTTTTCAGGGGATGTCTTATTTTCGGGGAAACAGGGTATATGGGTTTTTCATTGCTATTAATCCCAACAGCACTCTGTCAAATAGATTTTCTAAGAAGTCATGAAGGCTCAAGATCACATGGTAACCACTACAATCAGGCAGGGACTTGAAATTTGTTCTCTGTGTTCTAAAACTAGTACAGTCGAGTCTCACTTATCCAACATAAACGGGCCAGCAGAATGTTGGATAAGTGAAAATGTTGGATAATAAGGAGGGATTAAGAAAAAGCCTATTAAATGTTAAATTACGTTATAATTCTACAAATTAAGCACCAAAAACATCATGTTTTACAACAAATCTACAGAAAAAGCAGTCCAAAACACAGTAACGTTATGTAGTAATTACTGTATTTATGAATTTAGCACAAAAACATCACAATATATTGAAAATATTGACTGCAAAAAATTGGCTACTAACAAACTGACTCCAAATAAAGATAGAATTGCTTAAAATGAACTTACAATAGCAACATTTTCGGAAATTAAATCCATAAAAAGTTCAATCTTTACTGCCTAGAGAAACAGCTGTGGATCGGGGCGGGAGGCAATCTGCATTGGATAATCCAGAATGTTGGATAAGCAAATGTTGGATAAGTGAGACTCTACTGTACTTTAAATACTACTCTATACAAATTCTCTAAAAAAGATAAAGAAACATAGTGATAGGGAAACATTCAAGTTCTGATTTTGCATAATTAGAATGCAAATTGATATGTATAATTAAAATAATTTGCATAATAAGCAAAATTGATGTTCAGATTCGACAGCTATATAATATCCACATTGAACTGGATTATATGGCAGTTTGGACTCAGATAACCCAGTTCAACGCAGATATTGTGGATTATCTATTAGCTATAGATGCCTAACTTTAGAATCTGAATCTGCTTAATTTATTCACTTTTTAATTGATATGGTTGTGTTTATTTTAGATGTTTTAAATGGTTGTTGTATCATGTTAATTCTGTTATTGTTTTGATTGTTTATCAACTGATGTTTTTAGGGCTTGTCCCCATGTGAGCCGACGCGAGTCCCTTTGGGGAGATGGAGACGGGTTATAAGAAATAAAATAAAAAAAATATTGATTATTAATTTTTGAAATCTAACATGGTCAGCTGTATTCAGGGTGATATGGTGATATGTTGAACTGGAATGTTTTTTTTTCATATAGCAGACGACCTTCTAAAACCAGATCTGGTAGACTAAAGAGTTTGTCACAAAAGCTATTTTAAATCAGGAATGTCAGAACATACAGAGATTATTGGACTGCAGTTTCCATGATCTCACATTGCTGGCTAATGCTAAGGAGGGTTGCAATCTAGAGAGCCACATATCTAGAGCACATGAGTTCCCCATTCCTTTTGTAAAGAGCTGTTAAGATAATCACACAGTATGACAGGTAAACTAGTACTTTCTACTGAACGGATTCCTTTTAGTGCAGAGGAATTTAAGATTAGGTTTCTCATCCAGAAGTGCTTAAAAAGTTTGAACATATGTCTTTCATTTCAGCACCAGATGTTGGTCCATGTTGCCAGATGTTACCTTGCCTGCCTTTGGTATAAAACAAGTGTGAGTGGATGGCCATTTGGCTTGGATCTGGGATAATATTTATGCAACACTTTCCTACAGCTTCATTACAGATCACTTACACATCTGCTGTAATTCTTGCAGGAAGTTTCTATTCTTAGAAACAGGTAAAAAATAGAAGAGGAAAACCAAGCTATAATATACATTTAAGACATGGTAAATGAGGCAATTGTAAGTTCAAAATGAATGGTGTATTTTTTTTTTAACCAAACTTTGATAGGTACTTCCTATGCAGTCTTTATCCCAGGTCCACAAAAATGAGAGAACAGTGTGGATATTACTGAGGTCACTTCCACACAGCTGAAAAAATCCCACATAATCTGCTTTAATCTGTCTTCATGTTCATAATAAAGCCAATGTTTGAATTTAGTTGTAACACATCAGAATATTTTCACCAACATTTTATTACCAAGGCCCCTTCCACACAGCTGAATAAAATCCCACATTTTCTGTTTTGAACTGGAATATATGGCAGTAAGGACTCAGATAACCCAGTTCAAAGCAGATGTTGTGGTATTTTCTGCTTTGATATGCTGGGTTATATGGAGCCCCAGTGCCGAAGTATGTTAAGGCACTGAGCTGCTGAACTTGCAGACCGAAAGGTCGCAGGTTCAAATCCCGGGAGCGGAGTGAGCGCCCGCTGTTAGCTCCAGCTTCTGCCAACCTAGCAGTTTGAAAACATGCACATGTGAGTAGATCAATAGGTACCGCTCCGGCGGGAAAGTAACGGCGCTCCATGCACTCATGTTGGCCACATGACCTTGGAGGTATCTACGGACAACGCTGGCTCTTGGGCTTAGAAATGGAGATGAGCACCAACCCCCAGAGTCAGACATGACTGGACTTAACGTCAGGGGAAACCTTTACCTTACTATGGCTGTGTGGAAGGGCCCTGAGTAAACAGTTGGTGTTGAAGCACTTATTCACTATTTTAACCAGAGCTGAGACAAATTGCTTTTTTGAATGGAGGGTGGGAGGTTTATAACTCTGAACATGCTGACTGGGGGATTCTGTGTATTTTAGTCTAAAATTTAACTTTACTTATTTCTGGTTTGTAATATGAAAACTATTATGAATTGTTAGAGAAAAAGTAAATGTAATATATGAGAACTGGAGAGTGATTTATGTTGATTGGAGAAGTGACTTTAAGTAAGATAGATTAATTGTATGTGTGAAAAGGGTCTAGGTATCTTAGTAGACCACAAGCTAAGGCCTCTATGTACACTGCCAATTAATGCAGTTTGAAAGTGCACTATGTGGTTCGTGTGTAGACTCATACAATAAAGTTCATTGTAGTTAAACTGCATTGAACTGCACACAAAAAGGTAATACAATTCTAGACTGTAGCTAGCTAGATAATAATAATAATATTAATAATAATAATAACTTTATTTTTGTATTCCACCTCCATCTCCCCCAACGGGGACTCAGAGCGGCTCACATGGGGACCAAGCTACAGTAATATATTATCTAGATTGAGGAAGATAGTTATACTATTCTGTTCAGCTTTGGCCAGACTTTACCTGGAATATTGAATCCTCTTCTAGGCACCACACTTCAAGAAGGATATTGACAAGCTGAAATATGTCTAGAGCAGTGGTTCTCAAACTGGGGTCCCCAGATGTTTTGGCCTTCAACTTCCAGAAATTCCAACAGCTGGTAAACTGGCTTAGAATTCTGGGAGTTGTAGGCCAAAAACATTTGGGGATCCAGAGGTTGGTCTAAAGCAGTGGTTCTCAACCTGAGTTCCCCAGATGTTTTTTGGTCTTCAACTCCCAGAAATCCTAACAGTTGGTAAATTGGCTGAGATTTCTGCGAGTTGTAGGCCAAAAACATCTGGGGACCCCAGGTTGAGAACCACTGGTCTAGAGGAAGGTAACCAAGATGGTTAAAGAGATGGAAACCAAGCTTTATGAGGAGCAGCATTGGGAGCTGGATAGGTTTATGTTGGAGAAGAATCATAGAATCACCAAACTGCAAGAGAACAAGAGCCATCCAGTTATGTATGGGAGGAGTTGGGACTAGATAGCCTTATAACACTATGATTGTATGAAATCTCTCCATAATATTGTTTTTCCCAGTTTGTTTCATTGTGTTTCATTTTCAAACTTTTCTTAGCTCCACAGAGTTGAGGGGGAGGAATAAATATAAGCGATGAATGATACAGCAGGACAAATAATGGGTTAGAGAACAGGTTAGGCAAGGCTAATGATTTGGTGGAAGGAGATGAAACTTTCCTCAATGACACTATTTCAGTCAAAATTGGAGCAGCACAAAATAATTCTATGATTTCCAAAACATTCCAATATTGGGGTAACCAAATAGATTCCCCATATAACATCTGGTTTACCCAAGATGGAAAAAAGAAAAAGGTGTATCTACATCCAGCTGCTATCTTCTTTATGAAAGAACTTCTGTTTTTGAATGTTGCATTTTAATATAGTGAGATTTCTATTCCTCTCATTGTTGCATGTGAGAAAAAAAATAAGTGGGTTGATGCATGATATAAGAAATAGGCAGCCTTTAAGTCTGTGCTTGTCATTTGGATGTTAAAAGTCTATTCATACCTACACTAAGAAAAATGAGTTTAATATAGTGCTTTCATGCTCCACAGGGCCGGTTGTCCTGACTGTACATGGAAGATTTACATGAGTAACTCCTGTTGATATTATCAGAAATTATGAAAGCGTGGAAACATGGCATACCGGAGGGGGGATGCATTCAGTTTTATGTGTGTTTCTTTGGAGAGAGAGAGAGAGAGATGGAGGAAGAGAAAGAGGGAGAGAGAGATGTACCTGTGTCTGAATGCACATGTATGCATAAATGTGCTTGGGGCACAAGGACCTGAATGTTCAATAATGCCAAACAGCAGTAGCAACAACAAAAAGAGCCCCTAACGACTCATATTAATGAAATGTTACAGTTAAGATTTTAATCACACAGAAGTCAGAAAATTCTGAGTTCCCATAGCAACCTTAATCCTGTTTCCTTTTGTCTCTGTATTACCATAGGGTCATTTTGTATCTGTGTACATGAGGGAAAGTACAGATATCAGTTACAGATATCTAACACCAATCCTCATACTGAATTACTTATATTGGATTTAGATCATGCTGTTATTCATTGTGGAGCAAAATTCTGGCTCTGTTGCAGTCACTGTCCACACTCCTGTTAATATGACTAAATGTGGCTCTTTTAAAGATGAATTAAATCAAACATCTAAGAATTCTCACAAAATTTCACATCTGATGTACATGGATGACCTGAAGCTGTATGGAAAAACGGAAACTGAAATCCAGTCTCTGACTAACACTGTCCGAATTTTTAGCACTGATATCAGCATGGAGTTTGGCTTGGACAAATGTTCGATAGTGGCATTGAAGAAGGGAAAAATCATTGAAAGTGAGGGCATAAATATGCCTAATGGCCAAACAATAAAGTGTCACCAGCGAGAGGCCTATAAATATCTGGGCATACTACAGCTGGACAACATCAAGCATGAACATGTGAAAACTGTGGTCAGCAAAGAATACACACAAAGGGTCAGAAAAATTCTCAAAAGCAAGCTCAATGGAGGCAACACCATCAAGGCCATAAACAGCAGGGCCATACCTGTCATAAGATATACTGCTGGCATCATAAATTGGACACAGATGGAACTGGACAATTTGGACAGAAAAACAAGAAAACTCATGACCATTCATCATTCACTGCAGTGATGTTGACTGGCTGTATCTGCCTAGAAGATCAGGGGGCAGAGGACTCTTACAAGCAGTCAAAGAAGAAGAACATGCCCTGGCAGAATATGTAAAGCAAAGTGAAGAACCTGCTTTGATTGAAGTCAAAAATCAGAAACTCCTCAAAGCACAGCAGACAAAAAACCAGTACAAGAAAGCCACACTACAAACTAGAGCTGACAGCTGGCACAACAAAACATTGCATGGAAAGTTCCTTGACAAAATTGAAGGAAAAGTTGATAAGGAGAAGACCTGGCTGTGGCTCACGAATGGGACCCTGAAGACAGAAGGCCTGATCCTTGCAGCCCAGGAGCAAGCCATCAGAACAAATGCAATTAAGGCCAAGATTGAAAAATCAGCTGATGACCCAAAATGCAGACTGTGCAAGGAAACCGACGAAACCATTGATCATATCCTCAGCTGCTGTAATAAAATTGCACAGACAGACTACAAACAGAGGCACAACTATGTGGCCCAAATGATTCATTGGAACTTATGCCTCAAGTACCACCTGCCAGCAGCAAAGAACTGGTGGGATCACAAACCTGCAAAAGTATTGGAAAATGAGCACGCAAAGATACTGTGGGACTTCCGAATCCAGACTGACAAAGTTCTGGAACACAACACACCAGACATCACAGATGTGGAGAAAAAAAAGGTTTGGATCATTGATGTTGCCATCCCAGGTGACAGTCGCATTGACGAAAAACAACAGGAAAAACTCACCCGCTATCAGGACCTCAAGATTAAACTGCAAAGACTCTGGCAGAAACCAGTGCAGGTGGTCCCGGTGGTGAGTGGCACACTGGGTGCCATGCCAAAAGATCTCAGCCAGAATTTGGAAACAATAGACATTGACAAAATTACGATCTGTCAACTGCAAAAGGCCACCCTACTGGGATCTGCATGCATCATCCGAAAATACATCACACAATCCTAGACACTTGGGAAGTGTTCAACTTGTGATTTTGTGATATGAAATCCAGCATGTCTATCTTGTTTGCTGTGTCATACAATAAAATAATAATGTATATCAATATAGATATCTATATCTATATACCTTAAATGTTTTCATCACATAAAAATAAGACTTAATGTATATGTACACTGTAGAATTAATGCATTAACACAACTTAGCTTTGTCTTAATGCTATGAAATAATAGGAGATGCAGTTGTACAAGGTTTTTAGGCTTCTCTGCCAAAGAGTGCTGGGGTGTCACCTAACTATAAATATCAGGGTTCCATAGCATTGAGCAATGACAATTAAAGTGGTGTCAAATTGCATGAATACTGCAGTGTAGAGGCACCCTAAATAGCCACTTACATAAGGAGAACAAATGTTTGTTTGTTTGATTGATTGATTGACTAATTCAGTGGTTCTCAACTTGGGTTGCTCTAGCTCAGTGATACTCAACCTGTGGGTCCCCAGATGTTTTGGCCTTCGGCTCCCAGAAATCCTAACAGCTGATTTCTGGGAATTGTAGGCCAAAACACCTGGGAACCCACAGGTTAAAAACCACTGGGCTAGATTATCTAGAGTCCAACATTTGGAAAGCCATGCAATCTCTACCTTTATTCTAGTGTAATAATGCTAAAGAGCATGTTTTTAATTCTGTTTGCGTCAGTTAGTACTGCATTATATTTCAGGTGCAGTCAATTAACTGTTTGTTTTCTCATAAGTACAGTTCAGTGTCACTTCTTTTTGTCTAAGAAAAATGCACAAGCAGTGTTCAGAGATCTGCCAGCAGCTGTAGAAACTCCTATTAATAAACCAACATTATTACCAAAATTTGTACAAAGCCCCAGAAGTCAGATTTTTTTAAACAAATAACACCTACATTGATGGTAAGTAAGTAGTAGCTAGTGAATGTGTGGGTTTACTATGATCCAGTGGTAGAGCCCATGCATTGAAACAGAGTATTTGTTTACAGTAAACCATGGCAACTTTACTTAATGGGTCTCAAATAAAGATAGTGGAAGAGAAAAAAAAGCAAGAAAGTCAATAGCTAGAGTTTTCAAACATTTTACTTGATCAGCACACACACTGTCAAGTTGCTTAAGTGCAAAGCAGACATTATAACAATATTCTCATTGCTTTCTATGCAGGTATCTATAAGTGTCCAAGAGCTGTTGCTGCATTTAGAAACTGTTGTTATGTGGTTGTTGTGTGTTTTATGGGTTGTATAGCCATGTTCCAGAAGTATTCTCTCCGGACGTTTCGCCCACATCTATGGCAGGCATCCTCACAACATCTGAGGATGCCTGCCATAGATATGGGCGAAACGTCCGGAGAGAATACTTCTGGAACATGGCCATACAGCCCAGAAAACACACAACAACCCTATGATTCTGGCCATGAAAGTCTTCGACAACATGTTGTGATGTGTTTTCAAGTCACTTCCGACTTACAGTTACTCTAAGATGACCCTATTATATAATACATAAATAATAAAACTTTATTTTTAACCTGCCCTCTCTCCCTGAGAGGACTCAAGGTGGCTTTCAAAGTTTAAATGCAAACATTCAATGCGAGTACAAAACATAATTGAAAATTAACAGATGATTAAATATAAATCAATTGAAAATATCATATAAAACATATAATATAAAACATATCAAAAGAGAAAATTGCACAGATTAAAATACATATCAAAACATTTCAGAGTTTTTTTGGGAAAGATTTTTTTTAGAAAGAGATTGTTTGAGAGTCTGAGAGAGTGTGACTTGCCTAAGGACCCCCTGTGGTTTCCATGACTAAGCAGCCATTCAAACTCTGGTCCTAAGAGTCATAGCCCAATGCTCAAACCACAATACCATTCTGTCTTTCTTATTTAGAAATTATTTAGAAATTAACCTGCACAATTCTGCTATTTCTCTTTTCTTTCTGCCCTTTGATCGTATTTGCCAAAGGGGTACCTACTTAGGATTCTCCTGTGTTGTTTTATATTAAGCAGGCTTTATTGCTCTGCTAAATTATAATGCAAGAACCCCCTATTCTAACTGACAAGCACTGTAGTGTAAATGATTTAATTTACTAGCTGAAGCATATTATTGTACTGATCAGTCATTGCATACTAAAATCACTCATCCTTAATGTAATGATTTTGTATCCCTACAGAGAATCTGAATCATCAGAAAGTCATTAGATACAGTAAAAATATGAAAATTACAATTGCACAGCAGTAAACACTATTAGCTGTTAGTTAAAACAGCATTTAATTTAGTCATGCAACAATTTACACATTTACATATACTGCTTGGTTCACAAGCAACTGTGGAAATAAACCGCATTCCAGAGCAATGATGGAGGGGAGAAAGAGAAATAAGAAGGATAATGGAAAGACACGTTAAGTCAATTTTGGGTGTGAAGTGGAGCAGTGTAATATGATTGTAGCACCTCATTAACCTTATTTATTACTTTCAAATCACAAATAATCAAATTACAACATAAATGTTAACAATGAAATTGACAAAGGAAATTGAAGCTGATTTTTTATAATGTATGGTGTCAGGATATAATTTCTTGAAGTGAGAGAGTTGATGATCTGTATTAATCTAGAGAAGGGGTGCTCTATTCTTGGAGATTTGGGGGCCACACTCTCCCGCTGGGGCCCATTGTCTGCCTTCAGGTCATTTGTTGGCATCCAAATTCTGTCAATGCCTCTTAAGACAGCGGTTCTCAACCTGTGGGTCCCTAGATGTTTTGGCCTACAACTCCCAGAATTCCCAGCCAGTTTACCAGCTGTTCGGAATTGTGGGAGCTGAAGGCTAAAACATCTGGGGACCCACAGGCTGACAACCACAGTTTTAGGAGATTATGGCGGGTAACTTGCTATTTTGGAGGATGTGGTGTGTTATTTCAGACTTGAAAGGTATATTTTTATCATTAGAAAATTACAAGAAGCAATTCTGTGTTATTTCCAGTTAGAAAACCCACTTCTTCTGGGCATAAAATAACCTGTCCTCTTGCAAAACATGGCAAAGTTCTCGCTGAATTCCCTAAGGTTCAATGAAGGAATATTTGAGCAAAATATTTGAGTCCCCTGATGGGTGAGAAGGGCGGGGTAGAAGTGATGCAATAAATAAATAAATAAATAAATAAATAAATAAATAAGATCCCCATTATTCTTAGTGGTAGTGGGGCTAGGCAACCCTATGGGGTTTCTCAATGCTGATTTAACCTTAATTTCTTTGACTCTTAGTTTGGTCCCTCTCTCTCTCAATTATCCTCTCTCTCAATCTTCTTTATGTCCATAGTTGACGTAGTCATGTCATATCTCAGTTATGTGGTCAGGCACATCCCTCCCTAATCTCTTTAGCTTTCCACACATTTTGTAGATTTCCACTTGCTATTTTTAAACCATGATACTACCAATTCTGGACAACCTTTTTATTTATGTAGTCTATACCTGGTACATTGAGAATTAACATACACTGAACATTATGTGTGCAGTACTGGTTAGGTAAATGTAGCAATGTATCTGCAACTCAGCTTGCATTTACCCTACTCTGAGTGAAATCTTAATTGGCACTGTGTCAGTTGTGTTGTTTGATGGGTACAACATACAGTCCTGTCCCAGTATGTGCCAAACTTTCCACTCATACCTATCAATGCTTCTTGAACAAGTTTCGATAAATTCTACTTTCACGTGAAAAAGTATTTTTATACATTAGTCCTAACTTCTTGGGAGTCAAGTACCATCTGTGTAATATTTTAAGCCAATTTTCCTGTAGATCCATCGCGTAATTAATTTTTAATTTTCTTGGCCATATCTCTTCCCAGTCTTTCATCATTATTGGTCTCCCTATGTTTCTTGCCCATTTCAACAAGGAGTTTTTTATTTCATCTAATTCAGTTGCAAATTCCAGCAATTTATTATACAATTTTGTAATTAATTTCTTCTCTGATTGTAGTAAATTTTCCCAAAAGTCATCTTTTTCGTTAAATCCAACTTTCTTGTCCAAGTTACAGTATTCTTTGAATTGCAAATACTGGAGCCATGTTACTTCTTTATACTTTACTTTGATATCTTCCTGTTTTCTTAATTCTAAAGAACCTTTCTTTTATCAACATTTCTTTATACGTTGGCCACTTCGTCCAGCCAAGTAATCTTCTTTGATTTGCTTCCAATAGTGTGACCCACAATGGTGCTTTTTCATAAAAATTTCATCTGTGTGTTTCCCATATTCATAATAAGGATGATCTTACAAAATGATTGCCAAAGTTTTTCTCTTTCACGGCCCTTCCATACCAAAGATAGGAGTGCCAGCCTTTTCTCAAAAGCCCTCAACATGTTTAATGAAGTTTCTGCCACACAAATAAGGTTTGTGGGGTAGGACCACTTCTACACAATCAAACAGGAACACACACTTTCAAGCCAGGAATGGAACTTGGTCATTATTGACACTTTTAAGAGCCTGTATGGCCATCTGTCCAGACAGATTTGGTTGTGTACTTGTGGCATGAAACAACATGGAACAACATGCCATAAGCTGTTCCTGGTTTGAAATTTTCTATACTTTTTTCATTATGTACTACTTACTGTGAAAGTACTTTTTCCACCCTAGAAACTTCGTTTTTCTGCCACAAACATCATTAAACAGGTGAAGGATGAAGTTCCTCTTGCCAGAACAAAGTTTTTGCCTTCTACTCAAGTGTCAACTTCTTTTTAGGAACCGACCAATCTGGAACAAACATCTAAAACCTGGGAACCAACCCAAATAAAAAATCCCGTGTTTTCCAATTGCAGGGATATACATATATAGGGCCCGGGCTGTGGCGCAAGCTGGAGAGCAGCCAGCTGAGACCAATCACTCTGACCAAGAGGTCATGAGTTTGAGGCCAACTCGGAGCCTGCATTTGTCTTGTCTTTGTTCTATGTCAAGGCATTGAATGTTTGCCTATATGTGTAATGTGATCCGCCCTGAGTCCCCTTCGGGGTGAGAAGGGCGGAATATAAATGTTGTAAATAAATAAATAAATAAATATATTTGAAGATGCAGATTTTTGGTTCGGATCCTGGATATTCCCGCATCTGAAAATCTTGTGTTTTTTGCTGTTTGCAGTGCCTCCTCCCATGTTTTGAGGGAACAATATCCTTTGTTGTGGAAGCTTCTGGGATAAAGGTACTGTCTGGATGGGTCCCAAGAGCCTCCTGTCCCCAGCTTAATAATATGGGCATTGTCCTAACTCATAGTTTTGAATTCTAGGTACAATTAAGAAGCTTACTATATAATAAATCATCTTTACTGAAAGCAATAATTTATTCCAACAAATCACAAACCAGTATTTCGTTTGAAATTTGTATTCATGATTCTTAAACAGAAAGAAAAGTTCAAATTAATTGTTACAATTTAATCAACAATGCAGTTTAAGCACCATCAACTTGCACTATGATTTATGAGTTATCATAAACAAGCAAGAAAAGGGAAATGAAAAATAAAAAGCTGAAAAAAGAAGAACCAACATTGCAGCCAGGTAAATATGAAAGAGGCTGTTGAGACAGCAAGCAGCCCCTGAAAAATGATGGAATGCATTTTTCTTCCCTTTTAATAATTAATAGCACCCCTCTCTTTTTTAAAACCAGAATAAACCCAAAGCAGCTAACAACATAAAATCAATGAAACATAAAACGCTCAATGAAAGATGCGCAGTTCCAAAATCTGTGATACGGCTTGGCAGCTGAAGCTAAGCAGGTTTAACCCTGAGAGCTGCCAGGATCAGAGAGACCAAGGAACTGGTGGGAAGCCAATCAGAAGAAATTTTCAAAGGAAGAGTCAGAGCAGAAGTAGCAACAACAACAAAAATAAAGGGGGCTAAGAAAATAAATTGAAGTATGTCAAAAGGTAGCAAAGGCCTATCAATCAGGTCAGAAGAAAACTATATAAAATCAGTTCACAAAGATTTGCCAAATGTTGAGAAAGTTTCAGGGTTTCTGAATGTCAGACATCATAGTCCAGACAATGCCTTTATCCCAGGAGCTCTCACAGCAATCAGGAGGATGGCCAGACACTGTTCCCTATAAACCCGGAAGCAACTGCTACAAAAGGAAAAAAACATGAGATGTCCAGGTGCGGGAATATTGCATTTTTTAGCCAAATATCTGGAATGTCGCATGTCTCTATGTCCCTCCAATCGGAAATCACAGAATTTTTAATCTGGGTTTGTTCCTGGGTTTTAGATGTTGGTTCCTGATTGGTCAGTTCCTAAGAAGAAGGTGACAATTGAGTAGAAGGCAAAAACTTTGTCCTGGGAAGAAAAATGTTGTCCTTCACATGTTTGATGAATTTTGTGGCTGAAAAACAAAGTTCCTGGGGTGCAACCAGTACTTTCACATTAAGTACTACACAATGAAACAGGAACAGATACTTTCAAACCAGGAACAGAAAGTCATCATTACTGTAATTAGTCAGACTTTGTTGTATGGCCATCTCTGCAGATAGGTTTCGTGGTGTACTTGTGCCAGGGAACAACAGGATGATATTGCCGGGTTATACATGTTAGTTCCTCATTGGGTGTATGCTGACAACATGAGTACTGTTTAGTAAATGGCAAAAACTTACTACTGGCTGTTAGGATATGGATGTGCTTGAGAAGAATGTAAATACTGAAAGCCAAGGTCATGCAGGTGGCTAATAGAAACAGCCGTGTATAACCTAGGAACAGCACCCAATTGTTCCATGCCACAAGTACACAACCAAATCTGTCTGGACAGATGGACAGGCAGGCAGGCTCTAAAAAGTGTCAATAATGACAAAGTTCTGTTCTTGCCTTGAAATCTGCATTGGTCACCTTTTGTCGTGCGTAAAAATTGATGCTTGGGCTTTTAAAGTAATTGTCATGTTGTGTCGTTTCAGTTTAGTGTTGATATGGTTTAAATTACTGTTAAAGTCTGTGTATGTAATGTTATGCTTTGTCGTTGTTTGGGCTTGTCCCGGTGTAAGCCGCATTGAGTCCCTTCGGGGAGATGGTGGAGGGATATATGAATAAAGTTATAAAGTGTGTGTTCCTGTTTCATTATGCAGTGCTGACTTGGGCAGTAGTGGTCCTACCCCATTAGGTTTGTTTGTGTGGTAGATACTTCATGAAATGACTGGAGGGAACAGTTTTTCTGGCCAGAACAAAGAACGGAAGAGTTGTTGTATGTTTTTCGGGCTGTATGGCCATGTTCCAGAAGTATTCTCTCCTGACGTTTCGCTCACATCTATGGCAGGTATCCTCAGAGGTTGTGAGGTATGAAGAAAACTAAGCAAAGAGGTTGATATATATCTGTGAAAAGTCCAGGGTGAGAGAGGCCAGTGTAAATGTTGTTAATCACCTTAATTAGCATTGAAAACTTGAAAAAGAACGGAAACTTTGCAGAGATCCGCATATCCGTATATCCGCATATCTGTATATCCACATCCTGAGCTTTAAAAAAAAGCTGCTGAGGTTTCCGGCAGAAGTCCCACGGCAGCCATCTCTGGATCCTCTAAATCTCGGAACAAAACAGCAAGTCTGGACAATGGAGGTAGAAATCCCAAGACTAACAGGTCTGTATGTGGGCCTCTTCTGAAGTCCTGGGATTTTTTGCCCCTGTTTAAAACCCATGATTTAGTGCTGCCTGGAAGCGCCCACAGTGCAAGACCCAAAGCAGAAAAACATTTTTGTGGAAAGCCGAAATGGCAGCTAGTTTCACAAATGTCCGCAAGAGCTGAAAAGAACAAATGTCAAAAAGGGAATCAAAGACTGATCCAAGCATGTTCAGCCTCAGTCCTCCCTCCCCTCCCATCTCTCTCCCTCTTGCATCTCTATAGGAACTGAGTCTGTGAGTAGTGTAAACACTTGCAACCCTGCACTTCCTAGGATGCATGTGCTATCAAGGAGGGAGGTGTTAATTGCCGTACTAATTACAACATGATTGCTTTGCACTTGTTTTTCACTTGCAGGTGATTAAATTTTTAACGAAGCATATTACTTGGCACTGTTAGCACAGTTAACACATTTCTCTCCCCCTCCCCTGTTTTTCCTCTCTCTTCTCTTTTATGCCTTGGGAGAAGTCCTGCACTGCAGACCCTTGGCTGCAATGTGCTTCTGTTGTGTTTGGAACAAGTCTCTGTTTAGTCTGTCGGGTAGCGGTGCCCCCGTCTTCCTGCTTGGGGAGGAAAAAAAATAGCAGCCGATTAGAATCACACCCAGCATGACGGCACTGGCCAGATGCGAGCACAAAACCCACTGAGGTATTAGCTAAAAATTAGGCAGCGCTGTTGGTACCACTTGCCCAGATTTTTCCATTTAAAAACCGTGCCAGCTCAAGCCAGTCAGCCATCAGTTGCCATCAGAGGATTTTGCAGCAAGGTAGAGAAATGACAGCAACTTCCGGGTGATTTATTTCTGCTGCACAGCCTCTGCTCCCAGTAGAACCAGAGCACAGGAAATGTGCATCTGTTCTGTAGGCAGAGTGTGGAATTCTGATCAATAGCAGCGACGCATGGATGGCACCGGCTGGCTGCATGTGCTAAAGCGAAAAGCACACTTCCGGCAATGGGTCCAGGCCAGTGCCCTGTGAAGTGTACTTAAAGGCCCATCCCAACTGCTGCTGCTGTTCCTCTCTGTTTATTTATTACACACCACTTCTGCCTTATGGCTCTTGCACTTGCTGTGTTCAGCGATGTGCGGCTAGGATTGGACCTCAGGGCCAAAGTAAAAAAAATAAACCTAAAGCTAGCAAGCAGACTACCTCAGTTGTATCATCTACAGTTGTGTCTACACGTTTGTGGGTGTGACTTATGCAGATTTGATTAAAATGCTCTCTTGTGTTGTTGAAGGCTTCCAGGGCTGGAATCACTGGATTGTGGTGAGTTTTCTGGGCTGTATAGCCATGTTCTAGAAACATTTTCTCATGATGTTTCACCCACATCTATGACCAGGACTATAGCCAGAAAAAAATGGGGGGAGGATTGAAACCTTTTTTAAAGCAAATCATGAAGAGTAGTTCCATAACACAAAATCGTTTCAAAATCAGGCTCCATCGATAAACTTCAATGGACACTCATGGGGATTTGGTTAACCAGTTAAAATTCATGAGTAAACCAGGATTTTTTTAAAACCTGAAAAATTTCGGGGGGGGGGGGGGTTGAACCCTTACCCCACCCCACCCCACCTTGGTTACAGCCTTGTCTATGACAGGCATCCTCAGTGGTTGTGAGGTCTGTTGGAAACTAGGCAAGTGGGGTTTATATATCTGTGGAATGTTCAGGATGGGAGAAACAACTCTTGTCTGTTTGAATGTTACAACTAGCCACCTTGATTAGCATTCAATGGCCTTTCAGCTTCAAAGCCTGGCTGATTCCTGCATGGGGGAATCTTTTGTTGGGAGGTGTTAGCTGGCCCTGATTTTTCATGCCTGGAATTCCCCTGTTTTTTGAGCGTTGCTCTTTATTTACTGTCCTGATTTTAGAGTTTTTGGTGTTCTCTTTGGTTGTCCAGTGCAATTCTATGCCCAACTTCCAGCAGATGTTGGCCATAGATTCAGACTGAAATTGTTATAGAGGTGTTCTCTTAGGGAAAAAATAGGAATTAAAAAGTATTAAGATATATATAAAAGCAGCGGGTTAAACCGCTGAGTTGTTGAACTTGCTGACTGAAAGGTTGGCAGTTCGAATCTGGGGAGCGGGGTGAGCGCTCGCTGTTAGCCCCAGCTTCTGCCAACCTAGCAGTTCGAAAACATGCAAATGTGAGTAGATCTGGAGGGAAGGTAACGCCGTTCCATGCAGTCATGCCAGCCACATGACCTTGGAGGTGTCTATGGACAACACTGGCTCTTTGGCTTAGAAATGGAGATCAACACCAACCCCCAGAGTCGGACACGACTAGACTTAACATCAGGGGAAACCTTTACCTTTCCTAAAAATAGACAAGAAACCCAGTTTTAAAATAGCAATTTTTATTCCTGGTTTTTCACTTTCCTGGGGGTGTTGACCTTCTAACCACAGCAAATGTAAGGGGCTAACTGTATTTGATTCTCTTTCATACACCATCCTTTTTTATGTAAAAAAATACTTTATAGTTAGTGGGAAGCTGGCTGGATATGCACACAGTTATGTAGAAACTTACAGATTTGGGCTTTTAAAAACTTTCCTTTTCTATCACATAATGATGTTTTTCCCAAAATGAATGCATTTAGCAGCAGGGCAACAGAACCATACGCTTTCCCTGACTCCTATAGTCATGATGGTGTTACAGTATAAGTGGCCTTACATTGCAAAACTGAGCATGCCCAGAGCATTTCTTTCTTTCAAAATCAGAACCAGAAAATGTTTTTTTAAAAATTGCTCTGTAATTTGGAGTGTAGAAACTGTTGAACAGCATGGAGCAACAGCTGGTAAGGGGAGAAGGGAAATGTCAATTGTGTGTTTCACAAATGAAGCAAATACAACACTGGAATCTAAAGTGTGAGAGGAAATAAATCCGTTAAGTCAAAGGTCTAAAAATATTTAGCTGTACCACTAGCTGTGTTGCTATTACTCCTGATAAATGAAATTGGGGAAATGCCACTCAATAGCAGAGGTAGGATGTTAACAACCTATCTCTTTACCCATTGGAGACTTATTTTGGGTTTGAAGATTCTTATCTGAAGACCTGAAAGTAAAAATAAATGTATTTGCAAAACAGATACGTTCACACATGATGGGACACAACTTTCTCCATTATGGCCATGTAAGAAGAGCATCATAAACATGACACACCTTTCCATTCATCTACAAACCTGAATATATAAGTAGTTGCAGACAGAGCTACTGCTTCACCAGTGACATAGATGCTGGATTAATCTCATCTGCCCCCTTGCCCTGTAATAAGAAAAAAGGGGGAAAACACGAAAAAAAAAAACACAGAAAAAAAGATGTATAAGGTGTTTCTTTCAGTTTTTTAATTTAATTTATTTTTTTTAAAATTTAATATGTTTGGTTTATTTTTTTTACTTTTATGGACTGTTACTTGTGTTGATTCTATTTAAATTGATTATTGGTTTATTGTTTTATTATCATTATTATATTTTGATTATTATTGTGTTATTTACACAGTTGTGAGCCGCTCCGAGTCCCCTTGGGGAGATGGGACGGAGTAAAAATAAAATGATGATGATGATTATTATTATTATTTTATTTTATGACACAGCAAACAAAATAGATATGCTGGATTTCGTATCACAAAATCACAAGTCGAACACTTCCCAAGTGTCTAGGACTGTGTGATCTATTTTCGGATGATGCGTGCAGATCCCAGTAGGGTGGCCTTTTGCAGTTGGCAGATCGTAATTTTGTCAATGTCTATTGTTTCCAAATGCTGGCTGAGATCTTTTGGCACGGCACCCAGTGTGCCCATCACCACTGGGACCACCTGCACTGGTTTCTGCCAGAGTCTTTGAAGTTCAATCTTGAGGTCCTGATAGCGGCTGAGTTTTTCCTGTTGTTTTTCGTCAATGTGACTGTCACCTGGGATGGCAACATCAATGATTCAAACCTTTTTCTTTTCCACAACTGTGATGTCTGGTGTGTTGTGTTCCAGAACTTTGTCAGCCTGGATTCGGAAGTCCCACAGTATCTTTGCGTGCTCATTTTCTAATACTTGCAGGTTTGTGATCCCACCAGTTCTTTACTGCTGGGACGTGGTACAAGTTCCAATGGATTATTTGGGCCACATAGTTGTGCCTCTGTTTGTAGTCTGGGTGATTTTCTTACAGCAGCTGAGGATATGATCAATGGTTTCGTGGCTTCCTTGCACAGTCTGCATTTTGGGTCATCAGCTGATTTTTCAATCTTGGCCTTAATTGCATTTGTTCTGATGGCTTGCTCCTGGGCTACAAGGATCAGGCCTTCTGTCTCCTTCTTCAGGGTCCCATTCGTGAGCCATAGCCAGGTCTTCTCCTTGTCAGCTTTTCCTTCAATTTTTTCATGGAACTTTCCATGCAATGTTTTGTTGTGCCAGCTGTCAGCTCTAGTTTGTAGTGCGGTTTTCTTGTACTGATTTTTTGTCTGCTGTGCTTTGAGGAGTTTCTGATTTTTGACTTCAATCAAAGCAGGTTCTTCACTTTGCTTTACATATTCTGCCAGGGCATGTTCTTCTTCTTTGACTGCTTGTTTTACTTGTAAAAGTCCTCTGCCACCTGATCTTCTAGGCAGATTACTACTACTACTACTACTACTACTGACTAGATTTTATGTTCACCAGGCCCTTTTACCAATACAGTGGGCCCTTGGTATCCATTCGCCCATGGATGCTTGAATCCCATTCTGTGCATTGGTAACTAAATAAGTAAAATAGAATGTGCAAATTTTATTTAGATTTTAGCAAGCATCTTGCGCCCCTTACCCCTAAAAGTGTAGAGAGACTATTATTTTTATTATCACATCTTCTCATCACTCCTGTTTTCACCTGTCTTCAGTTGTAATACTGCCCTTCTTTTGAGACTTGTACAGTAGAATTGCACAGCAGTGTTATTTCTGGCATATACTATGAGTTGTGTTGACCCAACCTGGTTTTCAAGTCACTTGTGCTGGTATCACTGACACGTTCATCCTGACCAAGGATTCCTTGACAGAGGGTAAGATTAGGCAGATCATTTTTGTTGACTTCAAACAATTCCTATGAGATTGCCATTATTATCATTTGTCTAAAAGAGGGACTGTGACTGTGATGGAAACTTGCTTCAGGCCACACAGGAACGACTTAACTGAGCAAAGGTTTAAATCAGGCTCAAAATCCAACACCCTCTTCACTTGCTAGCTTTGCAATGCTAGACTGAATGATAAAACTTACATTGGCAGAGATTTCTGTACATAATGTTTTCCCTCCAGCATTAAACCATTTAGCAGCAGCAGCTTCACACATTGTTATATATTAGTAGTGCTACCATCCTCTTGACTTGCAAGTTTAATCTCTAGACATAGAATCCTGAAATATTGAATAGAATGATGATGCAAATTAATTTGTCCATTGGCATTTGCAAAGTTCAGACTTAAAAATCTAAAGAAATCGCCCCCTCCCACACTGCACATCTTTACTGCTGTCAAATAATTGTTCACATATGGCTTGTTAGCATAATAATCATAGAAGCTGATAAAACTAGCCCAAGATATTTTGCTGTCTCATGTGAAGGATAAGATAGCATCCATATTGCATGTCTTGCATAAACACTGATTTTTATTTCAATTTTTAAATTAATAGTGCTGGAATTGTGTTTACAAACACAGTTAAAGAGTGCTGGAAAGGCTCTTTGACACAGACAGGTAACATCTCAATGCCATTCTCTTCTCATCAGGATCTTACCCCTGAGGTGGTCAGCTCATTTTGCCTGCAAACAAGTCATCCTGTGTGGAATAAATATGCCAATAAGTACATGCTTTGTGCAAAGCTTAAGAATTGGCATTAGTTGTCCAGGATACTGGCAAGATTATCATTTCAGTGACCCATCTGAAATCTTTCCCATCCCTATGGGCAAAAAGAAACTGGAAAACACTAAAGATGAAAAGCCATTAGGAAATGGGGTTCCATTATTTTTATTTTTTGCTCATCATTCCTCCCCCTTCACTCCCCCCAGAAAACTGAAATACATACATTATGTGTTAGGTCATAAATACATTATGAGAAACTATTTTAGCTAGTATTGTTTCTGCTTTAGATGCAGATAATATTAATTTATTTTATTTATTTTAAAAATACTACTTAGAGCAACTCATGTTTAACTATCAGTAAGTAACTCATCACTCAGCATTTTGTGTGTATATCTGCAATCTCTTTCTCCCACTCCCCATTTTAAAATCAGTTCCAATGATTTGTTATTGTTATGTGCCTCCCAGTAATTTCCAACTTTTGGTGATCCCAGAGTTTTCATTAGTATCTTTCTCTAAGGATAAGAGAATATGACTTGTCCAAGGTCACCCAATGGGTTTCCATTGTTAAGTGGAAATTCAAATTCTGGTTTCCAACACTCAAAGCACTACATTGCACTGGCTAATAATAATAATAATAATAATAATAATAATAATAATAATAATAATGAACATGCAAGGATACTGTGGGACTTTCGAATCCAGACTGACAAAGTTCTGGAACACAAAACACCAGACATCACAGTTGTGGAAAAGAAAAAGGTTTGCATCATTGATGTCGCCATACCAGGCGACAGTCGAATTGATAAAAAAACAACAGGAAAAACTCAGCTGCTATCAGGACTTCAAGATTGAACTTCAAAGACTCTGGCAGAAACCAGTACAGGTGGTCCTGGTGGTGATTGGCACATTGGGTGCCGTGCCAAAAGATCTCAGCTGGCATTTGGAAACAATAGTCATTGATAAAATTACGATCTGCCAACTGCAAAAGGCCACCCCACTGGGATCTGCGCACATCATCTGAAAATACATCACACAGTCCTAAACACTTGGGAAGTGTTCGACTTGTGATTTTATGATACAAAATCCAGCATATCTATCTTGTTCACTGAGTCATACTATGTTGTTGTGTCAATAATAATAATAAAAAAATAATAATAGTTTATTTGTATTCTGCCCTATCTCCCCAAGGGGAATCAGGGTGGATTCCAGCATACACAAACACAAAGGCAAACATTCAATGCCTAGAAATCATAACACATAAAACAGATCAAGGTGACGACTTCCCTTTCCAGCTCTGAGGGGTGGTGCTAATCTCCGGCTCTAGTGGGTGGTGCTCATCTCAATTTTTAAGCCGAAGACACCTGTGTTGTCCATAGACACCCCCTAGGTCATGTGACTGGCATGACTGCATGGAGTGCTGTTATCTTCCTGCCGAGGCGGTATTGATCTATCCAGTTAGGTTGGCAGAAGCTGGGGCTAACAGCAGGAGCTCAGCCCGTCCCACGGATTTGAACTGCCAACCTCCCGGTCAGCAAGTTCAGTCCCATTGCGCCACCACGGCCCCTTATGTAATTTGGCACTATTTATCCATTTGACACATTAGTTTCCTTTTAAATCTGTATATCTGGGATGCAGCAGAATCTTGCACGTTGATACTTCAGTGTGTTGAGCTGATTCATTTTGGCAATATCAGAAATGTTTATGAAAACAGATGATCCAGTCACTATTCATGCACACTCAAGAAGGTATCCCACTTTAGATTTGTGATAACATTTCAAATGAAAGGCCTTATCATATACTTTCCTATTTAGCATGCCCCAGCTAACTCCATTTCCCAGGTTAGGTTGGGCTGTTTTAATTCCTGGACACAGAGATGGATTAAAATACACCACCATTGCCAAAGCCTTCTGATTTAGTTGGGTGCGGAACTTGTCCATCAGTTTTGAACACCAACTACAACCAGTTTTGCCCTATATGTCCAATGATAAGCGTTTATGGGAACTGAAGTTCAAAACATTTGGTGGTCTAGTAAGTTTCTATCATTTTCCTAGAATTTCCTGTTTGCCCTATCCTGCATGCTGTTTTTCCCTACCTACTTTTCTTTCCCCCTATTTTGTTGCAACTGCACAGCCGTGCAAATTTGACATTTTCATGAGGCCTTCCTCCATATCACAATATTGGGACTGCAGTAGAAGTATATTATCACAAATGGAAGAGTGACAGAAGAACAGCATTATTGGATCAATTGACGGGGCTTTCCTGTGTATGAAAACAGATGATCCATTAATTATACAAGCACATCGTGACTATGGAGCCCCCGATGGCACAGTGGGTTAAACTCTTGTGCTGGCAGGACTGATGACTTGAAGGTTGGGTTGCTGAACTGTGATTTGTATTATGTTGTTTATATTTTGTCCTTATGTTGTTTGGGCCGTTGCCCCATGTAAACCACCCCGAGTCCCCGCGGGGAGATGGTGGCGGGGTATAAATAAAGTTTTATTATTATTATTATTATTATTATTATTATTATTAACTGAAGGTTGCTGGTTCGAATCCAACCTGGGGGGAGCACAGATGAGCTCCCTCTATCAGCTCCAGCTCCATGCGGGGACATGAGAGAAGCCTCTCACAGGGATGGTAAAAACATCAAAACATCTGAATATCCTCTGGGCAACGTCCTTGCAGACGGCCAATTCTTTCACACCAGAAGCAACTTGCAGTTTCTCAAGTCGCTCCTTACACAAAAAAAAGTGTGACTATGGGAGAGACATGAGGCTATGTGTGAGCTTCATCCAAAAGCACTTTTATTCTGCTGTTATTGCATTTTATCAACTTCACGTAATAAAGGTCCCTAGAGTCTCCCTTTTCTCACACATCCTTCTCCTCCATTGTTGATATTGCTATTGTTGTTACTGCTGTTGTTGTTGGAGTTGCTGAAATTTATTTTAGGAACTTTCAGACAGAATCTTCCCAGCACTACCAACTGAAAAGGACTGCATAGCTAATCCATCTTTCCCTCTCTAATAGAGGTGTGTATAAATGAGGTTTGCCAATAAAGAGCAAAGAACATGGGAGAGTTGAAAAAGGAAGATAATATCCTTTGGACCTCCACAAAATTTTGTCTTTGAGGAAAAGCAATAAAGCCTTGTCTACAAGTGTTCATTGAGGCCTTGGGGGACTATACTCCCTATTGGTGAATCCAGACTTGCCTCTTAGAACAAAAGAATAATGTCTTTGTCCAATCCTGATGTTGCTCACCTCCTAATACAGATTGTGCTTTGATTTCCAAAGGCAAAGGAACATTGCTTGCAATTTCTTTCCACCATTTGAAATGACTGCTAGTTAGGGTGGGCAGTTTCATTCAGAGTAACACTGAAAAGGGCCACTGCCTGATCCATTTTATTTTATACTGCTTAATATATGCAGTTATTCCTTCTTGGAATAAAAAAAGCACGCCATCTTTCTGATGAAAACTTCATATTCCAGGCCATTAGTCACTGTCGAGCCTTGGCCCCCTTGGTGCTTTTCACTGCAGATGTCATAACAGAGTGGAGATGAACTGGCAGCTCTTATGCTTCCCAATAAATTAATGTGCAGCAGTGTAATCCATATCCCAAGTGATAAAGTTAACAACAGTTTGTAAGCCTGTCACATAAGCTAAACAATTCAGATGAATATTCTGTCCCTGGCAACCTCCTATTGTGTGGGAGGGGAGGCACTCTTTCCAGACTGAACAGTTATTAATGCATTGTAAAGATAACTGCAAAATGTCACCGGCAAGGCACAATTAATTCATCGTCCCCTTTCGGTTCAGTGTCTTGGCTTCTCCTTTTTTTCCTTTTTAGAGAAAGGAACCTGATTTCTCTTCAATGCAGGTCATGCACTGGTTCTCCCTGAATTCATACATCATTTCCTCAGCCGCTTTGCCTTTCCTCCCCAGTGTTCCAGCTGGGCCGAATCTGCAGCTCAGCTGTCAGCCGTACGGGGAGACTTTTCGGCTGCCGACTCCGGGGTCAGCCACCTGTGAGTCTCCCACACTCCACAGCATGTGGTTGCTGCTGGAACAAGACATCGAAGGCTTGGGGAAGCCAAACCCAAATTGGTTTGGCTGGGTTGCGGACCTCTTGGCTTCAGCTGGCAAAAGAGCCATCCCTATTTAAAGAGGCAAATGCACTTGAAATAACAGTGGTATTAATAATACCGGGGAAGAGCAGAAAGAGGAGAAGCAGAAGAAGAAAAAGATGATGTTGAGGAGGAATAGACAGCAGTTATCAAGAGCTGCCACTATCTAAAGATCTTCCTGGATAGAGGATGCGGCTGAATTGCTGCATTAGACCATATACTCACAAAACTGTTGAATCGGAAGGAACTCAAGGTTTTCTAATCTAGCCACCTGCCAATCACAGCTAAACCATCCCTGATGGATGGACACCAATCTTGTTTTAAAAACTTCCAGCAAAAGAGATTCCTGTCACACCTCAGGTTAGCTTCACCTTGCTAAAGACACCAGGCTGCACACAGATCGTAGTCTTTTGTAGTTTATTAGGAAATAGGGAAAAGATAGTTCATAAAAGGTAAAAGTTCAGTTCCAAAAGATAGTTACAAAAACAAGGTTGTAGAATAAATCCATGGAAACATTAGGCATGAAACAAGGTCCTTAAAACGAAGCCAAAGTCCCAGAACCGAGGATACATCCAGGCTACAAGATAATACAGGGAAGCAGACTTGGTTCTTGATTCAAGCGAGGAAATTGCTTTGACGAAGATTTCCCTCTCAGCAGAATGTTTTAATAGCATAACATGAAGGCCTTTCTTTGCCCTTTGACTTCCCTCTTATTTGCTATTCTGAGACTTCTGCGCAACCTCCGAAATTCCAAATGACTAACCCGACCTAGAGAAGCTGCATCATCTCTTTTGCTTTCAAGGCCACAGGGCTCGTTAGTGTTATCAGGCTGAGGCTGGGAGCTAATCTCCCTTTCTGCTTCTTGCACCTGAAAACCATCATCAGTAACAACATCATTTCTTCCCGTGGGAAAACCTTCCTGCTCCTCATGTCCCACAGCAGGAACTCTGTGCACCTGAATCCCATAATTCCCATCAGAGTCATCTTGAAACTCATCCTGAACCTGAATCCCATCATCTTGAAACTGCATCCCAGAATCCTCATCAGAGTCACATAAAGGCTGAGTCACAACAATTCCACTACTTGAGTTCGTCTTCTGTTGTCAAGTACCTTCTGCTATCAATATATATGTGTATATTGTTTACAAAGACCAGAAAAAGGTTGTTTTTGGATCATAATTTCCAGAATTCTCCCAGCTAGTGTGGTCCATGGGACTTCAAAAACAAACTTTTCCAAGACAAATATTGCTAACTAGCAAGTAGTGGATGGGCTGGCATGTGGAGGGGAATAGTACAGTGTATGAATATTCAGTTTGCTATTCCATTGATGTTAATGGTGTTGTAGCAATTTAGACTTTGGTTATTATCTTGTCCTAGTTGTCTGAATGATTCTGGCTTCCTTTGAGTCAATGTGGAAATAGTAAAAGAAAGCATTAGACATTACAAAATTAATCCAGGTTGATTGCAGTCTTAAATGCAAGAAACATCCTAAAAGTGACAGAAATTAAAACAGATGATAATGCATAATTAACTTTAAAAAAACAAAGAGACAGTGATAGTAGGTCATGAGAAAAGAAATCTTGGGAGATGACATAAAATCCATAGTCGGAACTTTATTTTTAGGAGAAAAAAATATTTTGGACAGGTCGATTCCAATTGTCATGCCATGGCTTTCAAGAACTTAAGAATATACAATGCAAACTAACTGTCGTCTATCATATATGTATATATAGATTGTTGTTTTCATTTTTTGAAATGTCACTAATAATGCCACTACCACTAACCAGCAATGACACTGGGCGAAGGATGGAGATTCTGCTTTTTCTGATCCCCTCTGAAGTCACCATTGCTGTCTCCCATGCTATTCCAGAGAGCAGAAGTAACATGGAGAGCCATGGCTGGACAGTTATGTGAAGCATAATCAGAGATCACTTTTCCTATTCCTTAAGAGGTAAGCCATTGATGGTGAACCAAAGATGGATGGGACCAGTTCTATATAATTATGTTTTCATTATGTTTCATACTGTTATTTCCACATTAACTCATCTTCAGCAGCAGTAGAAACAGCAACAGGAGGAGAAGGAACTTGGGATCCTATCTTTAGACAAACAAACTAAAACAGTGGAGCAGCAAGGAAAGGACAATTTAGCAGAAAGACTGAAGAATGCTATAATAGAGGTGTGAAGTATAAGATGTCTCATATCCATATGGAGTTAGGGTGCTTTTCCATCACTAGTCCTCTTGCTTGAATTAAGGACTTGGATCATCACCATCACCATCTATTTATATAGCATTATCACTATACATGGTATTTTTTTTTTGTGTATTAATTCAGTCACTTCCTGCTCTTTGTGATCTCATGAACCAGCCCACATCAGAGCTCCCTGTCAGCCAAGGCCACCCCCAGCTCTTTCAAGGTCAAGACAGTCACTTCAAAGATACCATCCATTTATCTTGCCCTTGGTCAGTCCCTCTTCCTTTTTCCTTTCATTTTCCCCAGCATCATGATCTTTTCCAAGCTTTCCTGTCTTCTCGTCATGTGGCCAAAGTACTTCATCTTTGCCTCTAATATCCTTCCCTCCAGTGAGCATGGTACTTTATAAGTAAAACAACAAGAACAACAACAAAAATCCTTGCTCTCAGGTTTATAATCTACTCTTGAAAAAGTAGAATAGAAAAAAATGCCATAGAAGAGTGGGAGAAGATAAAGTTCAGCAGATACTACTCCATAGCACATTTTTGAAACTGTATATACAGTTGGGTTATTCTAATGCAAACCTAGTTTTCTTCTCAGTCCAGTGTTAAAGGTCTGAGTGTCAAATGGAAGCATGCATAGGTTAGTTTGTGCCATCTTGAAGGCTAGCCTTTTATGAGACAGGAGATTACAGCTATAGCTCATAAGCAAACATACTCTCAAGGTCCACCTGGCTCTGTTGAAAACATTCTGGACTACCACTCCCAAATCCCGCAGCCAACGTGGCATGTTAATAGAGGGATTCTGGAAATGGCTGTCCCAAATATAAGCTTTTCCAAGCTTTGTTTATAAGTATATATGGAACAATAATATCTTGTTTTACAATAAAATGGTAATCAGATCTGTTAATCCAGAATTAATCCCCAATGAAATCAATTTGATATAACTTCTAAGTAAATAACTTTGGGATGAGTTCCAAGTCCTTCCTAGACTGAGGCATCTTAAAGTCCTTTGTTTTCAATCAGAATGAAACAGGTTTTGTGTATAGAAGGACAGTCTAAGATTAGAAATGTTGATTCTTTCTATTTTTCTTTGACCAGATACAACAATGAATTCAAAACCCAAACAATTTACAGACGGCAAACTATATTCTGCTCTGAACAAGCCAACTCTCTGTTTACACTTGATTTGCCTTGATAATGTAATTCCATATACAAAAACTTGATAGAATATGCTACTCTTCACAGTCTAGCAGTTCTCCCTCTTTAAATAATGGCAGTGCAGACTCCTGGGTTTAAATTTAAATGTTTAGATTGCACACACATCCTCTTGTGTGTGGGCATATGCAGGCGCGTCTGTATGCATCCCCCCATTTGCATACTGTGCAGTGACTTGTAAAATATGAATGCCTACCAAAACCATGGTTACCAAGCATAACACTGTCTTATTTTTACTTACACAACCAGTAAAACAGCTGGAGGCCGAAAGTCATGAGCAGACATTAAATGTATGACTACATCTTAGCCAAGCAGCAGAGAGAGGCACACTTTGCTCTTGGAGCCAGGGTAAGAGAAAGTTCCCAATGTTGTAGGATAAATGCCTTCACTTTTTAGTAGACTGTTTAGTGCAATCTACTGCCCACAAAAACCCATTTCTTAAAATAAGACAGGGTTTGAGTTCTCTGAGGAGTGAATGATATACACAGAGCTTGAAAGAAAACAGTGAGGTGCTAGTTATTAGAGAATGCTTGGCTTTCAAGGTTAAGCATCCCTTATCTGGAATTCCAAAATACTCCAAAATCTAAAATTGTCCACTTGGGTGGCTGAGGTAGTGATACTTTTGCTTTTTGATGGTTCAGTGTACACAGACTTGGTTTCATGCACAAAATTATTTAAAATGTGGTATAAATTGCCTTCAGGCTATGTGTATAAAGTATATATGAAAATAAATGTAATCCATCTTTAAATTTGGCCCCACCTGCCAAGGGATCTCATTATGTATGTATATGCAAATACAGGCATTTCAAAATCTGACCCCCAAATTCAACACATTTCTGGTCCAAGCATTTCAGATAAAGGATGCTCAGCCTGTATAACGAGAATTCATAAGACATTGCAGTTTTTCAGGTGAGTCTCTTATCAGAAAAAAGGGTTAGCATGAAAGCCAAAAACATTAGAATGCTAGCTACCACCGTTCGTATATATTTCAGTTGTCAATTTTTGTATTTAGGCCCTTTTTACCTACTGGGAGATAATGATTTTTGGAAGGGGAGAGTGGGAGGAAGGGAAGAAGTTAGAAAGAGAGAAGGAGAATGATAGTTGATCAAAATGTCTCTGGAGCGTTCCTGAAATCTTAAGATAACACACAAACAGAAGGATTCACTCTACACCCAATCAATATGACTCCAATATCCGGTTTGGGGTAGCAAGTGTAGAGTGACAGCCATCAGCACATTTCAAATCAGGTAAAAGGAGTTGCATATCTCTTGCACCCACCCCCAGGTGTATCTATACAGGTATACATATGCTTCCTTTATTTCTGTGTCTATGTGGACACAGCCATGCAATAGGATTCTTTGTACTAAAGAATGCAGCTACTATATACGAGACATCATTTCTTCATCTCCCATTATTCAACCCTTTGCATTTTCAACAGAAAGAAATAGACCAGTGGCAAGCTCATGGGACATATCTGAAAGCTGGATCGCAGGAACCTCTGCAGTTGGAAATCTGTCAGACCATCTAACCTATCAATTAACATACATTCAGAACTTGCAAAAGTGGGGCATTCTGGAAATTGTGGTCCCACAAAATAACTTTTCCAATCTCATGTTACAAAGTGCATCAGCCAGTTATACCATTAGGAAGCTTGAGACATTTTCTTTAGTGGACAGAGGCTGGTGAAAGAGAGTTGGAAGCCTCCCATATGTTCTTCCTGGACTCCACAGAAGTTGCCCTGAACTGCCTAAACCAGCCTAAACTTGTGACATATTGAGATACTTTTCTTCTGTCTTTATTTCAGCAGGATTCAATATATGGAATGGGAAAATGCTGCCAACATGCCCTTCATTGCAGGCATGCAAATGTCTTGAGCTTGCTATGTGCATGTATTTGAAAGTTGCAATATTGAATAGAACTTGGAAGTAAATTCTTTAAATAAACTAGTTACTTGTAACTAATATTTCAGACTAAAACCCAATGTGAATTCACTACTCCACTGATATGGAAGCTATTAGTCACCACTGGCTTGTACTATGACTTATATTGCTCCCTCAATCTCCTGTTGTTAGCATGGTTGAATTGTTTTACACCACAGGCCAATGGCTTGTGACATTGCAATTTGAAGACCATATATACTCGCGTATAAGCCGACCCGAATATAAGCCGAGGCACCTAATTTTACCACAAAAAAAACTGGGAAAACATTGACTCCAGTATAAGCCGAGGGTGGTAAATTTCAGAAATAAAAATAGATACCAATAAAATTACATTAATTGAGGCATCAGTAGGTTAAATGTTTTTGAATATTTACATAAAGCTCAAATTTAAGATAAGACTGTCCAACTCTGATCAAATCATTATTCTCATCTTCTTCAATGTAAATGTGCTTATGTATCCTTTTAATAATAATAGAGTAAAATAATACATGTAATAATAATAATAATAATAATAATAATAATAAATACAGGAAAATAATACATGTAATAATAAATAGAGTAAAATAATAAATGCAATAATAATAATAATAATAATAATAATATCAGAGTGAAATAATATATGTATTATTAATAATAATAAATATAGAGTAAAATAAATGTAATAGTAGCAACAATAATAGAGAAAAATAATAAATGTAATAATACCAATAATAATAGAGAAAAATAATAAATGTACCATATATTCTTGAGTATAAGCTGACCCAAATATAAGCTAACCAGGACCCTCACCTGAGTATAAGCCAAAGGGGGCTTTTTCAGTCTTAAAAAAAGGGCTGAAAAACTAGGCTTATACTTGAGTATATACAGTAATTAAAAGTAATTGAAATAGTTGTTACAGTTACTTCTGAGAAGTGGGAAATAAAGCGTTACTTTTACAAAAACATTACTGCAATGGTAACTAACCTCACTGGAGCACATTGGAACAATGATAGCAATTATTTTTAAAAAATCTAATTTTTGAAATCTGATGTCAAGCACTATGATCTTTCTAGCACTTATATCCCTTGGTTGTTGTGCATTTACCGGGCTGTATGGCCATGTTCCAGAAGTATTCTCTCCTGACGTTTCGCCCACATCTATGACAGTTATAGATGTGGGTGAAATGTCAGTAGAGAATACTTCTGGAACTTGGCCATACTGCCTGGAAAATTTTAACAACCCAGTGATTCCGGCCACGAAAGCCTTTGACAACACAGTTATATCTCTTTATACATTCTCTATTTCCTGTGACTGGCGGTTTGTCCTGTCCAAAAGCCTGGAACTGTATCTTTTGTACATACTTAGACCAGGAGAAAATGAAAATGTGATGCTTTCTTGAAAAGTCTTTTAGTGTGGCACCCCTTGCACATACCAAGGTCACAGTAGCTTTTTTTATATACATACAACCATGCTTTAGCCATGGGTATCATGATCATGAAGTGGATTGCTCATAGTAATTTATCTTGTTAATACCCTGGACGCAAGTACTTGCCCACTTTGTGTGTGTGTGTGTGTGTGTTGGCTAAATCTCCTCATGCCATAGAAACTTTGTAAAGTAGAGTCTCACTTATCCAACGTTCTGGATTATCCAACGCATTTTTGTAGTCAATGTTTTCAATATATCGTGATATTTTGGTGCTAAATTCGTAAATACAGTAATTACTACATAGCATTATTGCTTATTGAACTACTTTTTCTGTCAAATTTGTTGTATAACATGATGTTTTAGTGCTTAATTTGTAAAATCATAACCTAATTTGATGTTTAATAGGCTTTTCCTTAATCCCTCCTTATTATCCAACATATTCGTTTATCCAACATTCTGCCAGCCCGTTTATGTTGGATAAGTAAGACTCTACTGTATATGGTTTTTCAGTTCTTAGAAAAAGTAAGCTCAAGTTTTGGGTTTTCCATTAGTCTCTGAATGTTTCACAAATAATTGTTTAGGTCTACTGAATTATTCCAGGACAATGGCTTTTGGTGGATCACAAAGTGACAATTTCAGGACGCTATATCTCTATGATCTGATTAGTGGGACATCATTTGCTGCTATGGCTCAGGTAGCAAAATATACTTTCTGTGCCAGATGCCACTTTGGGTCCCACTTCAGGAGAAAGATAGCATATCAAATAAATAAATAAATATAATATAATAACACAATTTAAACAAGTTGAGTCCTAGTTAGTACATAGATGAGAATGTCCAAGTCAATGAATGTCAGATAATTTAGGCTATATTTCAGAGGAAAGAACTGACAAAACTATCTCTGAAGCCCTTTCCACACAGCTGAATAAAATCTCACATTATCTGCTTTGAACTGGAATATATGGCAGTGTGGACTCAGATGTTCCAATTCAAAGCAGATATTGTGAGTTATTATGACTCGATATTCTAGGTTATATGGCTGTATGGAAAGGCCCTGAGTGTTCCTTGCCTAAGAAACTTCATGGGGTTGTCATACATTGGCAGGTGACTTGAAAGCACATACACACACAGTATGGCAGATGATCCCAAATATCTATCAGCTCTTTCCCAAAAGTCCACTTTAAAATTGTTGTACTGCATCTCTCTGTCTTTGCTTCAGGCTCCCCAGCTCCAGAGTGTTCCCCAGTATTTGACAGATTTTAAGCACTCCTTCCATCTTATCCACACATTGGAAGCAAGCAGCTCTCTGCTTGCCATACTCCACCTTAGGCTGATGTATTATTACACAGAACAAATAGTCCAGAATGACTACATGTATAAAGAACAGGAAGAGACAACTTATAATTAAGGGGAAAGTGTAATATACAAGTCCATTTATCTTTACTGTATAATTATAGCAAATCATTCAGACAACGTTTCTGTTTTCACAACACCTGTAATATTAGCCTCACTTTGATTTGAACAAGAGAGCTAACTAATCCAAGACAGTGGTCTTTACAATTTGCGTGAGTCAGCATTTGCGGTAGGTCTTCAATACACTTCTTTATTTCTTCTGGATCTGGTATGGTCTACCTCCCTGAGCTAAAAGGGAACCACTCAATGCAATTTGGGGGGGGGGGGGGGCTTGCTAAACCCTTCTGTTGTTGTTGTTGTTGTTGTTGTTATTATTATTATTTTATTATGACACAGCAAACAAGATAGACATGCTGGATTTCATATCACAAAATCACAAGTCAAACACTTCCCAAGTGTCTAGGACTGTGTGATGTATTTTCGGATGATGCACGCAGATCCCAGCAGGGAGGCCTTTTGCAGTTATTATTATTATTATTATTATTATTATTATCATCATCATCATCATCATCATCATCATCATCATTTTTTTTCCCATTTCTAACCCGCTTTTTTCCCCATGAGTGGGACGCAAAGCAGCATACAAAGTTTAAAAACAATACAGATACATCGGCACACAATACATAATCAATCATATAGTAAAGGTAAAGGTTTTCCCCTGGCATTAAGTCTAGTTGTATCCGACTCTGGAGATTGATGCTCATCTCCATTTCTAAGCTGAAGAACTGGTGTTTTCCGTAGGCACCTCCAAGGTCATGTGGCCGGCATGACTCCATGGAGTGCCGTTACCTTCCCACTGGAACGGTACCTATTGCTCTACTCACATTTGCATGTTTTTGAACAGCTAGGCTGACAGAAGCTGAGGCTAATAGCAGGAGCTCACCCCACTCCTCAGATTCGAACTGCCGACCTTTCGGTCAGCAAGTTCAGCAGCTCAGTGGTTTAACCCACTGCACCATCGAGGGCCACCAAACATCATAGACAAAATTTTATTTGTAAACATCACATACAAATATAAAAATAACCCAATTTAAACACATCATATAAGACAGTTAAAACTTTGAACAGGTACCATTTAAAAGTATATATATATATATATATATATACACACACACACACACACACACACACACACACACACACATACAGCTCCTAAGACATCCCTTATCAAGGTCAAATTGCAGTTGCCAGGGCCAACAAAGCATTCAGTAGTGAAGTTTTACCAACAGTTATCTGGCAGTGCCCGTTATCATTCCTCTGGGAAGGCCTGGCTCCACAGTAAAGATTTAATTTGGGCCAGGAAGTATAATAACCTACTGATTATTAGAATAAATGTTTTTCACATGCTATAGTATATAGCAATGGGAAAATAAAGAACTTCTTGCATTGAAAAAATAAATTTGCAGCTCTACAAGGGAGTGTTATGTCTCCAAAGAACCAATGTACTATGTGAATATTTCATGTAAGGGGTCGGAAAATATACATTAATATCTCAACACACATAATGGCCCTGTTTTCATGTAGCAGAAACCCAAAATTATAATACTGGGATGAGGAACTATGATGGTGAATGCTGCCAATTGCTTTCAGTACAAGCCAGTGGGGTCGAACAAATCTCTTGACTTCTTTGGATTTGCCATGATATCTGGATCCAGCAGTGCACCCTGTCTGTCTCCCAACAAGGTAAAGTCGGTTCATAAATTTCTTTTTAGGCTTGTCTGGGAAGAGACAAAGAAGAATGCTGAATTCTGATATTACAATTGTGCAGCCCTCAATGGCACAGCGGGTTAAAGTGCTGAGCTGCTGAACTTGCGAATTGAAAGGTTGCAGGTTCGAATCCGGGGAGCGGAGTGAGCACCTGCTATTAGCCCCAGCTTCTGCCAACCTAGTAGTTCAAAACATGCAAATTTGAGTAGATCAATAGGTACCGCTCCAGCAAGAAGGTAACGGCGTTCCATGCAGTCATGCCAGCCACATGACCTTGGAGGTGTCTACAGACAACATCGGCTCTTCTGCTTAGAAATGGAGATGAGCACCAACCCCTAGAGTCTGACACGACTGGACTTTATGTTACCAACCGTTACCAACCTAATTAAACTTTGCCATTCTATGATTGGTACATTTGCTCCTGCTTTAAATGGAAGCGACCAGGTAACATGCTTTAGCAATCAGACTCCTGAAACTTGTATTTAGCATGTGAAATTTTGAAGGTTCCTTACCTAAGAAATGCTCATATAAATTGCTGAAAATATAGTGTGGTAGATGATAAAGGAAGCAAATTCCTCCACCCATCGTTTAAACTCCTTCTTCACAAAATCCATTGTACCAACTCTACTGAACTACTGGAGCTCACTTGCTTAGGGGTAGCTCTATGATATGCATTATTTTCATTTAAATGGTCCACAAGCTCATGTTTATCTATCTATATATATATAAAAGGGTAATGAAATTTCGGCCTAGGACAAAACAACAAAACTACACATCCCAGAAACACTAAACTTGGCAGCACAACCCCTCATCCATGCCTCTACGTTCATACAACAAAAAGAAAATAAAAATAAAATCCTAATTAGAGGGAGAGGAATAATTGTTTTTATCCAATTGCTGCCAGTTAAAAGGCTAAGCTACACCCACTTGGTCTCCTAGCAACCCACGCAGCCCAGGGAACAGGCAGAGTTAGGCCTCACTTAGGCCTCTTCCACACTGCCTATAAAATACAGATTATCAGATTTGAACTGGATTATATGGCAGTGTAGACTCAAGGCCTTTCCACACAACTATATAACCCATTTATAATCTTATATTATCTGCTTTGAACTGGATTATTTTGACTCCACACTGCCATATAATCCACTTCAGTGTGCAGTCGGACACAAGTGGACTTAATGTCAGGAGAAAACCTTTACCCTTTACCTTAACTACCACCAATTCCTCAATATTTTATTTCTCATACTACCATACTTCGCCACAGCAACACGTGGCCGGGCACAGCTAGTGTGTATATAAGTAACTCTTCTTTAAAAAAGGATTTAGCACACTCAACAATGAAGAACTTGCTGAGTTTCATCTGGAAAGAATCCCCATTTAAGACACAAACAGACATCTCAGGATATTAGGTCTTTAACATGGTACTACACTCCTATTGACTTCCATAACTATTTTAATTTTTTTAGAACCAATGTTTACAAACAACAGCATTAAAAAATTCAATTTTGCACTGGTGTATTCAATCTACTGCATAGCTAGCCTGGGGAGATGGACAACAGTTCACCGTAGTTGGCCTTTCAAATCTGCTTGACAAGCTGCCAGATGAAGAATCTCTCTCAACTAGTATTAAGAGCATTCTAAATCTCTTAATGGCCTGGAGACATAGCAGGCTTTAGCAAAGGTATGCCTGGTAAACAAGGAAGAGTCTGCTGCTACTCAAGCTTTTGGTTGGTGTTCTGGCTTTCCCTCCAGCATCGTTACTTCTGATTTACATACAAGAATGGCTTCACACATGAAATATTCCCTGTAAAGAAGGAAGTGTTCATTGTTATACTTGTATGTGGGTGTGAAATCATGCATTTGTCTGTTTTGCTACATGTAGTTCTCTTTGTCTGTCAATACAGGGCAGCTTCCAAACCTGTGCTCCTTAGCAACTCTGTATATCCATGAGGCAATGGTTTCATAATGGCTCCCCTAGACCAATCCCTGCAGGTAGCTCCCAGGTAGTGACCCTTTATTATAAGGGGCATCATTTATTTGCAGGCTGGAAAGCTTATTCCTTTCAGGGCTGTCTCTTATTATAAGGGATATCAACAACTTGAAGGCTGTAAAGCTTTTTAGTTTACTGGGTTGCTGTTTTTCGGGCTATATGGCTATGTTCAAGATGCCCTCTCTCCTGATGTTTCACCTGCATCTATGGCAGGCATCCTCAGAGGTTGTAAGGTCTGTTGAAAATGAGGCAAGAGAAGTTTATATATCTGTGGAAAGTTCAGGGTGGGAGAAAGAACTCTTGTCTGTTTGAGGCAAGTGTTAAAGTCCTCTTGCCTCATTTTCAACAGACTTCACAACCTCTGAGGATGCCTGCCATAGATGCAGGCAATACATTAGGAGAGAATACTCTGGAACATGGCCATAGAGCCTGAAAAACTCACAGCAACCTAGTAATTCAAGCCATGAAACCCTTTAACAACACTTTTAGTTTTATTTTACAACCTTTTTTTGACCAGGGACCATTTGACTAGGGACCACTTTGACCAGGGTCCACTTGACTAGGGACCATTTGACCAGGGATCACTTTGACCAGGGATCATTTGACTAGGAACCATTTGACCAGGGACCATTTGAACAGGGACCACTTTGACCAGGGTCCACTTGACCAGGTTCCAATTGACTAGGGACCATTTTGACCAGGGACAAAACTCCAACATTAGTACCAAAAGGGTTAAGAATCAGGTTTTCATCAATTTTAGATTCGGTTTATATTTGGAATGCTGATTCAGAAAATTGGATTGGATGGTCCACATCAGCTCTAGTTTCTGAAACAGAACATATGCCATCCAGTTGTCGCCATCTACTCACTCACAGAAAACCATGTTTAATAATCTAGAGCTGAAGTGGTCTATCCAATGCAATGGTCAGCTCTGTAGAAAGCAGCAGAAATAAAATGAATAAAATAAAAATAAAATAAATAAAGAGGAAGGAGGTTTGCGGACCGGATTTTCGTTCCTGCAGCCCACTGCTGGGCCGCACGCAGGGCCGTCCCGAGGTAATTTTCAGGAGTAGGCAACCAGAATTTTAGCACCCCCCGAATTTTGGTGCCCCCTCAAACAAATCACTGAAAAATACATTCAGTGGCAGCAGCAGCCCCCTGGAGAGCGTGCACGCTGGCGCACACGGACATGGAAGGCTCAGCCACCCGTCTGTGGGGACAATTGTAAGGCCTGCGCACGCGCACAGGCCCATCAACCATGCTTTTTGGGCAATGGGGCTGTACGTGTGCTCAGGCCTTCCAATCGACCACGCAGACATGGAAGGCCCACCCATCCGCGCGGTCAATTGCCTGGCGCTGCGTGAAGTGATTGCTTTGGCCTGGCGCTACATGGAGCGACCTAGGCAGGCCAGGACTCCCGGCGCATGCAGGGGTGCCTCGATGGCGCCCCCAGTAATAATGCGCCACAGGCGAACACTTAATTGGCCTTGCCACTGGACCGCCTCTGGCCACACGGCCCACAGGTTGGGAACCACTGGTTTACATAAACTGATTAAGAAACCCCCAAACCTTTGACAGATTCACCTTTGGGTTGCCTTAAGTTGGAAACCACAAGACAGCACACAACAACAGCAAATGACAAGTTATACACAATGCATTTTATTTTCTTAAAGTAAAAAGTGACTTTCAATCCAAAAAGAGGACTGATATTGCGTATTATCAAACCTTTCCAATTCCTTCCAAACTTACAAATAAAACACTATACATATTGTGCATTCAGATGGGGGTTGGAAAAAACTAATTGTTGATGGAAGGAGAGTAATATAAAGTTGCATGTCTACCTTGACCATACAAACATTTTTTTTTGTTTTATAACAATTTACCACACCTTGGTTGAAATAAATGGGATGAGTATTTTGTTACATTTAACAACAGCATTACCAATAGTTCTAAACATTACAGACAGTGAAATGAGATAAATTATTCAAATATTCATTTGGAAAACATTTGCTCATGTAACACCACTTCTGTACAGGGTTCATTTTACCACAGGCAAAAGGACATGCACTGTCCCTAAAGAACAGATGCAGTAACATGCAGACACATATCATTTGGAGTTGAAAATGAAGCGTCATTGAACTGAACTCAGTTGTAATAGTAGGCAGTTACTTATTTGTTTGGAAGAAGTGTAAGAAATGTCTGTTGCTAATAACCTTGTGGAAGCATTCATGTCAAGTAATTTAGATGCAACAATTGTAAATTAAGCAGCAGCAAGACGATGGCTAGTTCTATCAAAGTAAATGTAGAACAGTCCACAAGACAACATGTTGATGTAGTTGTTGGCTTCCTATGAATGAGAGACCTTCAAGTCATCCTGTCATCAACAACCCCACTCAAATTTTGCAAATTCAGGGCGGTAGCTTCCTTGAAGGAGTTTCTCCATCTGTAATGTGGTCTTCTACTTTTCTTGCCATTTTTCTCTTTATCAAGCACCATCGTTTGTTCTAATGCGTCATGTTGTTTCATGAAATATCCAAAATTCAATGGCATCAGTTTGGTCATTTTGGCTTCTGGGAAGAGTCCAGGCGATTTATTCTAAGACTCATTCATCAGGACTCTTGCCAACAAAGAGTATTATGTAAGGTGTCAGTTGGACGAAGCTAATTACATATGCACTTTAGAATTTTATAATTCGTGTTTTAGTAGAGTTTTAATAGAGTTTTTAATTGATTTTGTTACTGTTTTATTGAATGTTGTTTTGGGCAATGGAATTTTGCCGACTGTTGTAAGCCGCCCTGAGTCCCTACGGGTGAGAGTTCTATATTCTTCCATAATAAGTTCTATACTCTTATATCCATGGAACCCAACCTAATGTAAAGGCTCAGCTCTTCCAATTTGTATCATTTGTGCATCTGCCATAGGTAGGAATGGAGACAGAACCTTTTTGAAGATCAAGAAAGAAAATTCTTCACTTTCTGAAAAACCAAGGAAGGTTCAGAAAAAGCAACTTGGCCACCTCAAGACTAGTTTCTAATTCCCAGATCATTTCTCCCTCTGTTATTTCTCTCTGTCCCTTGTAGTCAGAATAGTATTGGAAACAATATAAGTATGGCGATCTTGTTATCTTGAGGGAGTCTTGCCAGTATGAGATTGCTTAAGAAGCACTGATATACAGGATTGTTAATGAGATAATGTAGATCCTTTTAATAGTACTGTAGTTTCCTTCCAGTTCTGAACTGCAGTTCTCAATTCCACTATTCCAGTTGAAATTGCCATAATTGAAATAATCAAATTTGGATTACATTTCTTCTAGTGCAGTGGTTCTCAACCTGTGGATCCCCAGATGTTTTGGCCTTCAACTCCCAGAAATCCTAACAGCTGGTAAACTGGCTGGGATTTCTGGGATTGTAGGCCAAAACACCTGGGGACCCATAGGCTAGAACCACTTTTCTAGTGCATTTATCTTACTGTAACTTTGCAATTTTGCTGAGTGAAGATGTCATCGTTAATGTATATCACGTTTTATGACTCTTTCTTCCATCTTTCATTGTGCCAGAAAAAATATGTAAAGGAAAAAAAATGCAATACGTACATAATGTTTTTAAAATAATTTTATTAAAGAATATATTTTCCAGATACACAAGGACAAAGAATGGCATTAAGGTAAACAAACAGAAAGAAAAATAAAAAAGAAAAGAAAAAGAAAAAACTTGATAAATGAATCAAGTAAAAGATACACTCAGATACACCACTAAAAATATACATATTGACTTCCATCTACTGGGTATTTTTTTCGTGTCAGGAGCAATTTGAGAAACTGCAAGTCGCTTCTGGAGGGAGAGAATTGGCTGTCTGCAAGGACATTGCCCAGGGGATGCCCGGATGTTTTTGATGTTTTTATCATCCTTGTGGGAGGCTTCTCTCATGTCCCCGCATGAAGCTGGAGCTGATAAAGGGAGCTCTCCCCGGGTGGGATTTGAACTTGGCAGCTTTCAGATCAGCAACCCAACCTTCAAGTCATAAGGCTTTAATCCACTACACCACTGGGGGCTCCATCTACTGGGTGATATTGGGGGCGAAAAGACCTTTCACTGAATCCTAATGTCACATACTATTTCTTCAAGCGTCTTTCCCCCCCCCTCTAATACTCGTACATAATGTTATTTGACTGGTGCTCCTCAGACCTCTTCCTAGAAGCATGTAGGAATATGAAGACCCAGGTTCAAATAGTCAATCTGTTGTTAATCTCACTGGGCAACATTGGACCAGTTCTGACCCCCTAGTTTATGTTACCTCATTGCAGAATAGATTGTAAAATTTGGAAGGACAATGCATACTATCGAAGGACAATGCAAGAAAAGGTTGAACAATTCACTGTCATTGTCCTCCTCCCTTTCCCCCTTTCCTCATTTTATCATTGCCTAATAGTGTGGAAACTTCCTTCTAATCGTCTAATAATAATTCTTATTTTCTTGCCTTTAAGCAAGACCAAGTGTATCTTGTATTCTGTCAAGCAAAACTCATTTAGTTGCATCCCTGGCTTTGAAAGTTTTCCCAATTGTAATATGGGAAAAAACAAGAACTGGAAATTTGTGTCTCTTCCTCAATAAAAAATAATATCAGATTTTGTGCTCATACGTTGTGATTTTTCTTTCTGCTTGTATAAAATGATTGAAGAATCCACAAGGCCATGAGTTTAATTACTCCCTTCCACAGTATTTCCAGTGATAATTCAAGTGATGAAACTTTTCAGGAAGGTCCCTTCCACTGCTATTTATCCACAGTAAAAGTTCTTTATTACAAATGAGGGTTTTAATTGTAAGCTTAGCTAGATAGGATGTAATTTAAAGCCATTTAGAATGGCTCAGTCTTCAAAGCAAACACAAGATTATTTAATTAGTCATGCAAGCCACTGAACGTTACACATAAGACAAAACAACTAAAGTATTTATTACTTTTAGAGCTGTGTTAAACCTCACTCGAGCTAACTTTTCAATAAAGTGCATTGAGTGGTTAAGTACATTTTATTTTTTAATGTGCAAATGCTCAGTAAATTTTAGTTGGGAGTCCTGAAAACCAGGAGAAGGAATCCTTCCAAACGAACAACAAAACCCAAATGTCTTGTTTCTTTAGAAAGGTTCTTAGAACGCTCTGCTAGACAGCTCTGGTCCACTTCCTCTGAACTATAGTATTAGAATACAAGCTTTGTACAAAATGATATTAATGTTGTGCCATAGAACATCCCTCCTACCCACAAAGTATTACTCGAAATATAGGATCTACAAGCAGTAGAACATTCAGTGGTCACAATATGATGAGCTACATGCATGAGACATTTTACTTTGTTATTGCTGTATCTTTCTGAACAGTTGTCACTGATGTCTCACACGTTACTTGGACAGTGAATTGGCCCTCAAATTTAGTTTGGAGCTGTATAAGGTGCTGATCCTAGTTTGGACATAAGGTTCAGCACATTGGTCAGCCCATATAAAATTTGAACTAAAAGCCAGGGTGAATTGACCATGAATGCAACCAACTAGTTCTACATGCAAACCCATCCTGATCCCACTTTTAATTCCTATATTCCTAGTTTTAAACAGGGCTTGGAAATGACACAAGCAGCTGCCTGAAAAAAGTAAAGAGGTGGGCAGAAATAAGGACAAAATGAAGTCATAATTGAGCAATGTACTGAGTGCTAATAAAACAACTCTACTGTGGCCATTGAAAACACTATTTTTAAACTTTTCCTTTAAAGGAGACTTTGACAGCAAATTTGCTAGTCTCAGATCACACTACAGTACATCATTCATGTCTCCAGTTACACCTCTACTATGTTTTCCTGTTGTTGTGTTTTTTGTCTTTTTTTTCTTACCAGACAAATTCTATTGAAGAAAAAGATGGGATAAGTTTACAAAGTTTTTTCAAATTGTAAGCAGCACCCATTTTTTTCTCTTACTCATTCCAGCTCCTAAATCGTGGCCAAGTAGTCCTCTCAGTGTTCTACAGCAGAAAAGCATGCAGGGAAGAAGGCAGGTCAGCAAAAACTGGCTGCTGATAAGTTTCCGGTCCACATTCAGGGTGCAGGTTATCATCTACAAAGCCCTAAATGGTTCAGGACCTGGCTATCTTCACAATTGCATCTTCCCCTACGAACCCATGCAGGCTCTAAGATCTGCTGGGGAGGCCCGTCTTTCGCTCCCACCACCGTCTCAAGCACAGTTGGTGGGGACAAGGGAGAGGGCCTTCTCAGTAGTGGCCCCCGGCTCTCAAACTCTCTCCCCAGGGAGATTAGATTGGCATCCACCCTGTCCATTTTTCGTAAAGGCCTAAAAACGTGGATGTTCCACTGTGCCTTCAATTAAACAGTTCACCAAATAATTGGCTTCCCAACTATAACTTACTATCAGCTCCTGCACTTTATCACTGTCCCCTGCTCTACAGATTTAGTGTTCTGAATGACATTGCCCTTCTAGCCCTAATTTATTATCGGCCCCTGTACTTTTCCACCAGCCCTGTCTTGAAACTCTATTGCACAAGCTCCTATCCTCCGAGTTCAGTATTTATTAGTGTTCAGGCTATTGGTTGTTTTATGGTGTTGTTTTTATGTTGTTATGACATTGTTTTAAAATTTTATTGTGTTGTGTTTTTAATCTATGTTAGATCGGACTTGTCCCCATGTAAGCTGCCCCAAGTCCCCTTGGGGAGATGGAGGCAGGATACAAAAATAAAATTATTATTATTATTATTATTATTATTATTATTATTATTATTATTATTATTATTATTATTGTTGGAAGGATACATAAGCACATTTAAATTGAAGAAGGTTAGAATAATGATTTAATCAGAGTTGGGTGGTCTTACCTTAAAATACTGTTTTATATAAATATTCAAAAACATTTAACCTCCTGATAAGTTAATGTCATTTTATTGGCATCTATTATTATTTTTATTTTTGAAAATTACCAGGAGCTGCATTTCCCACCCTCGGCTTATATTCGAGACAATAAGTTTTCCAAGTTTTTCTGGTAAAATTAAGTGCCTTGGTTTATATTCGGGTTGGTTTATACGCAAGTATATATGGTAACTGTCTGCTGACATTTCTGCTGGTAGAAGCATCATATGAGTGAAAATCCAGTAAGTGAATCCTGCAGCAAAACATTAAATTAAGATCCAAACTCATGACAACATTTACGATAATCTCAGTGCAGAACTATTTATCTCAGATCTATTTGAACCTTAACTCTCAATGTTCTTGCATTCCTGTGGTTTCTACTGTTTCCAAAGTAACACATTGCTCCTTTCTTTCCAATGCTTTCCTTCCTTCTCTAAATACACCAAATGCTTCAATCTTTTGCCTGTTTACCATAGCACAAGCCCTATTGCTCCTATCATAATTACTTTTGAGTAGACATGAATATGGTTGAAGCCTTAGGTGTCCTCATAAAGCAATCTTTGGGTGGAAAAACAGCCATTATGAAAAGGCAAAAGACAGCTAACAAAGCTATTGTATTCATTTGGCACAAGATTGTGCCATCTGTCTGGTGTTAAGGTTGCCAGAAGAAATGTAGCTATAAAATTTACTTTTTATGCCTTGTGTGTAATCTGCCCATAATTTATCCATTGTTTAAAAGTCACACAGTTTATATTTTGCCACAACGGCTACCTCTGATTTATCAGTTCCCTACTTTCTGTTTTTCGTTCATGTCTTCTTCCTCAAGAAAGTATTTCTCAAGCAAGTTTTATTAAATAAGACAAGAACTTTAAATACTAAATGCCAGGCAGTGATTAAATGAGATTCCTTGTGCAATGTTTCATGATTATCATGTAGTGCTTATTCCTTCAATCAGGGTAGGGCAACTTTGGGAGGTTTTCCTATGAAAAGGTTAATAAAAATATTTTATTTAAGTCTATCAACTACAATAGATGGACACGGAAGAATTTTTCTAGATGTTCCCACCAAAGATAATACATGATTGCAAAACTGGTTCAGCAAATCAAATTACAGGATAAAACAGGGACTCCCACCTCATCCTAAATCAAGGGGCTTCATAACAGTTTCAAAGCTTCTGAGGAAGGGAATGGCTTTTATCACCGGAGAACTGGGTGTGAGAAACACAAGTCAAAAGTTGTGCTGAATTTTTAGAAAAACCTGTATGGGTTGTTGGATGTTGGCCATAGCATGTTGTGATTTATCAAAAATGCATGCACTGTGTATTTTAAAACTTTCTTTCATTCTTACATCAAAATGTGAAGAAACTGAACACTTTCCGAGTTTAACATCTACATATAGGGAAGCTTTGGTATGGAAGATTGTGATGGAAGCTTCCTGTGTCCCAAGTTGACTGCCAAAACCAAGCAAAACTTGGTTTCAAAACAAGGTGTTAAAAACACCATGTATTTTTGGAATTATATATTTGGAATCCTATAACCCACCATATGCTTTTTGTGACATATAATTCAGAGATAGGTGTTGACAAGGTTTTAGCACTGGAAGACCTTTGAGGAAATATCAAGGAGGGAGTGAGTTCATGTTTTCCTTATTTTAAGAACACTTGGATGAAGCTGTAATAATCCTCTATATAGATATGTAGCATTCCCAGTATTACATGAATGAATGTCACTGACATTGTACAAGCAGGTAAAAGTGCGGCAGGAACTGTTTTCTTACTGTAGCATTCCATGCCTTTCTGTGTTGTTTGAAAACAGAATTTAGTCTACCTCATAACATGTTAAAGGCTTCAACTGTCTCAATAGCAATCACCCGCTTCATTTGCCATCACACGCGGAAGGGTAGTCTCCACCATTATTGCTTTCTTTTCCTTTAATTTTTTGAAAAATAAGGGTAATTAACTACACAGTAAAGGAAGAGCAAAATCTCAGGATTTCAAGAAATATTCAATATTGCTAACTAGGGCACTGTTCAGGGAGCCGGACTACTCTCCTGTTACGGCAGCCCCAATGGCTGCCAGTCTGCTTCTGGTGTGAGAGAATTGGCTGTCTGCAAGGACGTTGCCCAGGGGACGCCCGGATGTTTTGATGTTTTTACTATCCTTGTGGGAGGTTTCTCTCATGTCCCCGCATGGAGCTGGAGCTGATAGAGGGAGCTCATCCGCTCTCTCCCCAGGTTGGATTTGAACCTGGAAGCCTTCAGGTCAGCAACTCAACCTTCAAGTCACAAGGCTTTAACCCACTACACCACCGGGGGCTCCAACCATGATTTATTTGTTATGTTATTGTGCTGTGTTTTTATGAATATTTGGTTTTGTATTTGGAAGCCGGTCTGAGTCCTTTCAGGGAGAAGGGGCAGGTAGAAATAAAATGTTATTATTATTATTATTATATTAAATTTTTTCAGAAATTCATCATATAGATTTTTTTTTTAAATTACCATCAAATAGTCCGTCTTTGTGGAGTAATGATGGCAAGAGTAGAATTAAGAAAAGCTTAGGACTGCCCACTTGAATGTTCACAAGTGAACACCATAAAATGCTAATTACACAGAGAAATGCAACAATTGCCATCACACATTAAACTTCACATGTTTTTGCACTTCTAAGCGAATAGAGACGACTGGATTCTATAGATTCTATAGCTACTTGGCTTCAAAATGCCCCATTTCTAAACACTTTAAAAACAGAGTATAATGATCAATCCCCAGAAATAGTCTGATGGCATTTGTGGGACTCTGATTTTAAAGTGTGTAGCAATGGGGGAAATTTGCATGTGATAAGGTCCCAGGCGCTAGGGCCACTGTATAGGTTCAGTTGATATAGTTAGCCCATCAATGCAATCCTTAATGAGGATTTTTATCATCCTTAGTTGCAAAGAGTTAAAATTACTTGAAAACTACAGTCACCATCACCTAGCGTTTTCTCATGCTACACCATTAGAGCATAATTGCCTCTTGGGGTCTTTTTTGTGGAGAGAAAAAGTGGGGTATAAATAAACATAAATAATAATAATTCCACTTTAAGTGTTATTACAATATCCTATTTAATCCTGAGAAGGGAAGTGCATTTTGAGTTCCGCAGTGGCTGAACAACTATAACCCTAGGACTCTATAAGTTGTTGCTTTGGAAGTCTATGTGGAATCATAGAATTCTCATTGTATAGTGTAGAAGGAGTGCATAGGAGCCCCGGTGGCGAAGTGTGTTAAAGCACTGAGCTACTAAACTTGCAGACCGAAAGGTCCCAGTTTCAAATCCCAGGAGTGGAGTGAGCGCCCGCTATTAGCTCCAGCTCCTGCCAACCTAGCAGTTTGAAAACATGCCAATGTGAGTAGATCAATAGGTACTGCTCCAGCGGGAAGGTAACGGCACTCCATGCAGTCATGCCGGCCACATGACCTTGGAGGTGTCTACGGACAATCCTGGCTCTTCGGCTTAGAAATGGAGATGAGCACCAACGCCCAGAGTAAGATCATGTCTGGACTTAACGTCAGGGGAAACCTTTACCTTTACCTAGTGTAGAAGGCCTCCTGGTGTGAATGCAATTTGTTGATATCCTGAGTTAACTCAGCAACCTCCATGACTTGGAAGCAAAACATTAGGTGAGACAGTTTCTTCCCTGCTATTCCAAGACTGTGGTTGCTGGTTGTTTTTGCAGCATAGGGTGGGCAATTTTTTTCAGTTCTTCAAGATTGACCATGGTGATGGTAGTAACTCAAGGATCACATGCCTTGCATGTACATGCACAATCTTGCCCACATCCTCACTCTCACACAAGCACAAATACAATTTCCCACAATCTCAAATTTCGCACAAGAATAACATTTCCTTTCAACCAGTCAAAAAGAAGCACACACCTCCATTCACTCTTTCTTCTGCTTTCTCAATTATAATAGCCAATACAATTCCCATAGCCTTCTGGAGGTGCTGGGAAGCTAAATATCAGACAATGTTGTTCTCTAGGCTCCAGAACATATCCACTGAGTAGACTGAGTGGAGTGCAGTTTTGCAGATGAATGTGGTGTGTAAAGAGAGCAATTCCTTCACATTGGTGTTCTCATCATAGCTGCACTCAACTCAGCCCAACAAAGAGCTGAGTGGCAGGCTTCAATCTGGCTCCGAGAGCAGCATGGGCACTGTGCCAGTCTCACAGGAAACCTCAAAGGGCTGTATGCATCTCATGGCCTGCAGGTTGCCCATATGTGACCTAGTGAAGTTGCCAAACCAGCTGGTGTTGTTTGTTGCAGTGCTTCTGAAAAAGCAATCCTCATTAGAGGATTGATTCAGTGTTACAGAATAAATTCAGGATGGAGAAGCTTGGAAATATGAATACAATTCAAATAAACTCTTTCCAGAAAGTTTGAGAGGAGGAGTATTGTGCTTACATCATTATGTTATTCACTATGGGTAGATTGCAGACTATATGGAGAGGCAATTCCTCCCAAATTTTTGGGGTTAAACATCCTTTTTGATTGATGCAAAAGCTGCAGCTCTATCATGTTCACAGCTGTCATGAACTTTACATCATATCTACTATATCTAACACTACAATATCTACTCTGATGACATTGTATATTGTTTTGTCTTCCTGGCAAGGCCCGCCCTGCCATAGACAAATTTGAGGCAGTCGCCTCAGGCAGCAGATTTTTGACAGTAGCAATCCAGACACTGGTAGCCGCCAGTAAGGCGTTGGAAGAGGGAGCTTTTTTTTCTCACATGTCCATTAAGTTAGCCTACTGCCCTCAGGAGCTTTGGGGAATGCTGTTACATCGTTGGTGAAGAAAGAAGATTCCACTGGTAGTCCGATAATCTTTTTTATGGATGGAATACAGTGGAATGGCATATTGCTCTTAATCTCAGACAGCAAAATATCATGGGCCCCACAAGGGCTAATTGTGAAGATGACTAGGACACTATGGAAGTCGTAGAAATTCTTTGAAGTATCTCATATTAAGTGAGCCAAGTAACAGAGAGAGACACTATTAATCAGAACAGGGAACAGATGGACAAATAATCTGATCTGATCACCATCTTATGAGATGCTTCCTTCACTGAGGGCCCTTCTACACATGCCCTAAAATGCTGAAGAAACCAGGATAAAAAGGGGTATGTGTGGCTAAATGATGTTTCATGAAAATGCGAGCTGATTCGGATTAACACGTGTTAAAAAGGTGTGCTTAAAACCCGATTCCAGCCCAAAAAAATGTGCATATTCGCATGACTGTGACTTTGTGACTTAGTTTGTATATCCTGGTGTGAACTGCTCCAGCACATGTGCACATTTTAAAATTCTGAAATAGCTGGTCTGGCTGTAAATAAATGGAGCCACGGACACACCGGTAACTAAATGGAAGTGCAAATGGAAAGCAGTTACAATGAAAACTCTCTGCAAGCATTCCTTTGTTCTGATCTTTATGAAATTAAACAGAGCTTGAATTTATAGCAGGGAGAGGAGAGATAACAAGAAATCTGCTTGTATGTACATTTAGATATCCACATGAGTGAATTGAGGTCCAGTATATCTCGGAGAGAATTTTTAAAAGAAGTAAACTTCTGCCAGATGTCCTCTTACAGATTTCTAAAATCCACTACAATTGAAGGTGTTAGGATGCTAGGGGACCATTTACCGGGACTGACAGGTCTGTGTTCGGACTTTCTGTCTGGTCCCGCAATTTTTTGTCCCACTTATTTGTCCACATTTTGATGCTTTCTGGAAGCGCCTTGACACTGATTGTGCCTCTACTACAGAATTACAAGTGATCTGATTCTACTGTAATGCCATATTCCATCTTATAATATTCTGGAAGTTCTTGTTTCTTTAGAGACATTCTTAGAATGCTCTGCTAGAAAGCTCTGGTCTATAGTACTAGAATACAAATTCCAGGATTCATTGGGATAGAAACATAGCAGTTAAAGTGATATCATTGCTAATTGCTTTGGTTGTTTTGGAGCTTTTAATTATTTATATTTAATTTAATTTTGACCGAATTGATTTGATGAATTGATGAGTTTAGATGGAGTTCAGACTCCTCTTCTCCTTTTACAAGTATCTAGTTGAGTTGTGATCAATTATTTTGTGGAGTACCAATGTGCATGTATTCACTTGTGAATTTGGGGCTTTGTACACCCTGTTATGCCAAGTATTTAAGACTATTATTAGTTAAAGTGATATCAGTTAAAGTGATATCAAAGTGCTAAAACTATATCGTTAAGATACGGTCATAGCTTGGAGTTGTTTCCGGAAATATTTGAAAGCCTTTTAATAGTCCATCTTCAACTATTGAAGCTAAAACACTTCTTGCTATTTAGGCCTGGTAAATTGCTTTCTTTTTTTTCTTGTAAATTGAGATTGCCTTTCTCCTTATGTATCTATGTGTGTGCGTGATTTTTGATGGGGACTTGTATCTGGCACAAAAAACAAAGAGAAACCTAGCAGTTCTATAAAACATGCCTGAACCGTTATTATTATGACTATTTTGGAGTCCTCCCTTTGCATTAAAATATTTCTGATCTGACTAGGACCATAGTGTAATAGTGGTTACAGGCTTAGTATTTCAGTGGAAAAGCTTACCTGTCACCTGACTCCATGGGAGAACTGGAAACCTGTTATTTATGTCTTGGCAAAACATTAATAATACATAGGTGTCAACAAGTAGTTCTTTTGGATATGCTAGTGTACAACTCTTCTATATAGTTTCATGTAAAGAAAGCTTTTTAAGTATTTAAATGAGACATTATCTGTAATTGACATTTGTGGCTTTATGTGGGAAGTGCTTACATTTGCAATGGAGTTTTGAAAACACACACATACACACACATACTTCAATGCAGGAAATATATACCCAGCTTTTACAGAAACTAGAATAGGAAAATACTTCCTTTACTTTTGCATTCTCTGGGCTCACTTTAAATTATAAATAGGCTCGTACCCACTTGAAGAACTTGTAAAGAACAGAAAATAAACCATTAAATGGTATCCAGCGGGGGCTTGTACCAATCAATGTGATTTAAGGGAACTTTAGAATAAAGTAAATGCTCTCATATATTCTAGTGATCATGAAATAATACATAGCTTTCAAAACTAATAGAAGGCAGTAATTCAATCAAAATGGTTGTGTTCACTTCATAAACCTCTCAAAACATGGTGCGAGTAGATTAGGAATGGCAGCAAAACTTGAGTAGTATTATCAATATAAGATTTTTCTCCCAAGGTAGTAAATGCACATGTTGTGTTATGTATCAAGCAGGAATGTAGAGCATTTTCTTATGTGCCAAGGGTCTATATGAATCCAAAAGATAGTTTGATGGTGGGTGCTTGCAAACGAATGAGTCTTCATAAATGAAATTGAACTAATATAATTCTATGAAGTCTGCTTAAATGAAACCAGTGGGAATAGTTTTCTCTTTCGGTTTGGTCAATGGTTCGGCAAACAAACTATTGCTTTGGTTAATTCTGGGTAGTTTAGTTTCATACAGAGGCCAATTCCTGTCGATTGTAACAAGGGATACAAGTTTTAATTGGATTGATAACTTATTATTTAGTAGGCTAGATTTCAGTTTGGAACTACAAACTAAAATCTTTCCTACTAAAAAATCAGTTATCAATCCAATTAAAATTTGTATTCTTGTAGTGACAAATTGTGGATACAGTTGAGAGACTATTTTGGAAGGTTGTTTTGATTTGATTTGCATAGGTTACTTCTAACAAAAAATGAAAAACAGGATATCAAATATGGCTTTTTCTTCTTATAAAAACTGATATCAAAAGGTGCATATAGGAAGAGCTTGGTAATATGCCAATATATTTAAATTCTGCAGCTTCACTAATTGAATAGTTAGTCAACATACAAATGACTCACTAGGAAATTTTTAATTAGTTGGCAACTTTGCTGTGCACTTGTGGGCATGTTTACTATGTTCAATGGGATGTACTTCTTACTAAAAGTAAATATGTTTACAATTGCAGACATAACTGCAATAATTTTGACCACACTTTGAGTCACACAAATCTCCTTAAATAATTCATAAAATGGCAAATTTACACTGATATTCCATTGGTATGTGTGAGTGGAGTCTAGTTTCACACAATACATTAGTTACTGGGAAAGATCTCCTATTCCTCACCCTTACCCAACCTAATGTATCTAGAGCTCTTCTGAAACATCTGGAAGCCATAGAAAAGGAGAGTTATTGGTTACACAGAAAAAAACCTGAACATATAGTATTGCATGCAACTTTAATTTCTTTGGTACAGTTCATGTTCTAGATATATTCAAGATCTGCACTGAGTCAAGCTAATAAAGATGCAGTAATGGTTTCATTCCTCATAACAGATGCTTTCCCCCAGATAAAATCATGTTGATTTTACATTTTCAGAAATACTTAGAAGCTGCTACTCATAATTCCCTGAGCATGTGAGAATTTTCCTTTTGAGGTGACTCAGTTGCTGCAATTCTTTCTTTCTTTTAGTTAAAAAAACTAGATATATGTTTATAAAAGTATGGATACATGACCAGCTGTGCATATTGGCAAAGAGTAATAAATCTTAATGTTAATCAGGAGAATGAAACTTATAACGGGGATGAAAGTCTTCCTTACTGCTGCCATGCTTTTATTAGTGAGTTAACAGAGAAGTTTCAGTGGAAGCACTCACGCCCCCCACTCCTTTTAGCAAACTAAATGGGATGCACAGTGTAAGAGAGGCCGGGACTCCACATGCACATGATTGGAAACACTGGAAAATGTCTTGCCTCACATTTGAGAAACCTTGAAGGCTTCCTCACTTGGGAAGTTGAGACATTTGTGCTGTTTTGGTGTCATAAAAGAGCATCCAACGATGTCTATTTATTTAATTTATTATCATTTAATTTTTATTGCCAGAGAGGAGAATATAGCACTTATGGGTTTATTTGTTGCCCCAGTTATCAAATTTCCTTTCACAGATTCAGTTGGTCGTTGTGCAATTCAGCTGGACCGCAATCCGTTTTTGGTATCTGAATTTTGGTGGGCACCCAGATCGGTTTTCAGGAGCTTACCAAATTCGGCTAATGGAAAAAAGCAATTTTTGACTCGGTAACCTAAAGATCTGGGGCCGGGCTGTGGCGCAGGCTGGTTAGCAGCAAGCTGCAATAAATCACACTGACCAAGAGGTCATGAGTTCAAGGCCAGCCCATGTCGGGGTGAGCACCCGACAATTAAAATAAAAAAGTAGCCCCTGCTCGTTGACCTAAGCAACCCAAAAGATAGTTGCATCTATCAAGTAGGAAATTTAGGTACCACTTATATGTGGGGAGGCTAATTTATGACACCATAAAAATCACCCAGCCACCGTTGGAATGAGGAAGTTGCCATTGCAGTGGATGATGAAGCAGCTGCTCCCCCTGTGGCCGGAATCAAGCATACCCTCAGGAAGCTGGAAGCTGGAGATGGTTTAAATTGCCTCTGTGTCTGTCTCTCTCTGTTCTATGTTATATGGCATTGAATGTTTGCCTTATATGTGTACAATGTGATCCACCCTAAGTCCCCTTTGTGGTGAGAAGGGTGGAATATAAATACTGCAAATAAATAAATAAATAAACAAATAAATAAATATCCGGCCCATTGGCAGCAATGATGAACTTACAAGGCTTCCTTTTCTGTCATTTTTAGGGCACCAGACTTAAGAAACCACCCTTTCCCTGTTATATGCTTCAATGAGTCCTAAGTTTAAGGCAACAGCTTTAACAAACCACCCTTTTTGTGATCCTTGCCCCTTATATCTTTCAATGAGACCTACCTCTTAACACAGGGCTAAATTCGGTGGCACCCAGTGGCTCCGTCTTCCTTAACTCACCAAGCCTTCCAAGCCCTTTGCTTTCCTTTCTATGAGCTGCTTTTCTTCCAAGTCCGGGTGTTAAGAGACTTCTATGGGCTACTTTCCTTCCCAGGTCATGGTGTTAAGACACTTCTATGGGCTGTTTTCTTTCCCAATCCTCGGTGTTAAAACACTTGTATCCTTCAATGAGAGCTGGGCAGGAATTGCATTCTCCCCATGGGGATTCAAGGGAGTCAGGCTCCCTTACCTTCAATAAACCACTCCAATATTTAAACAAACATCCCTCAAATGCCCTTTTCACCACTCATAAATGAAATTGCCAAAGGAAAAGATTAGAACCGAGTCCAAAAGCAAGATCCTAAGAGAAGCAATGGCACTGAGATAGAACATGGAGCTAGCAATAGCTAGCATGTGAGCGGCCTTCTTCTTCTTCTTCTTCTAAAATTATAAAATATAATTTTATTGCTTTTACAGAGGGGGGGTGCAAATAGTTTTAAAAAGAATAAAGAAAAAGGGGAAAGGGGGAGGGTTGTAGGGAAGTTTAGGGATGGACTTGTGTGGGATGTGGGGGAATAGGATGCGGGGTGGGAGAGGGAAAGCAAGGGAAGGAAGGTATATGGAAAAGTCCAGCGGGGGGGGGAGCAGGTGGTGGCTGTCTGTTGACTTCCTTCCTCTGTCTTCAAGTTGTATAACTTTGCTTTTTTTAAATAAAGAATTTTTTCTTTTATATTCTTCTGGTTTCCCTTTTAGCGTTTCCACATCCAGTTCTTCTCCCGGTGCATTTCCATAGTTAGCATCTAAAAATTAATTGTTCCTTGTATATTTTAAGATATTCTTTTATTAGGGTCCAATCGGTTTCTTTTTTTTTTGGGATTCCCTGTGTGTCTTTTAATTGGTAGGTTAAGATGTCCATTTTCATTACCTCTAAGACTTTCATAATCCAGTCGTCTGACGTGGGAGGTTTTTTGGTCTTCCAATTCTTTGCATATATTATTCTAGCCGCTGTCACCAAATAATTAAATAATTTATCTTTGTTTTTGTCTCTTTCAAAGTCCAACATCCCCAGTAGAAAGAATTCTGGTTTCATTTCTATTTTCTCTGCTAGAATTTTTTCTATTTTCTTATGTATCATTTTCCAATAATTCTTGGCTATATTACAGGTCCATCACATGTGGAAAAAAGTTCCCATATAGGTGCCGCATTTCCAACATTTTCCTTGCTCATTTTCATGATATTTGGCCAATTTCTGAGGTGTGATGTACCATTGGTAAATCATCTTATACCAATTTTCTTTTAAATCTAGACAGTATGTATATTTAATTTTGTGGTTCCAACATTTTTCCCAACTCTCGAATTGAATTGAATGGCTTTCTTCTTCTGATTGGCTCAAGCAGGCAGTAGTGCTCACAACCTCACAGGGAAATCCATGCGCATGGGGCTGCCTCCCTCTCCACACTCCATGTGTAGCTGAAAGAACTAAAAGCAACCGTTTTTAGCAGCCACATGGTCTATTGCAGACAAAAAAAATGGCGGTGGAGCCCATGCAGTTATAGCTGTCCAAAAGAGTCAAAACAGCCAAAGTCTGTTTTGAAAAACGGATCCGTGCACATCTCTAGTGGACACTGAGTTTCAGCAGAGGTGAATTTGACCACTCTTCAGGAAAAGCACTGTTTTTGCTGTCACTACCTTCAGTCTTCCCAAACTGATATTGGATATTCAGAAAATGCTTCCTTCCTGGAAAGAAATAATCCCTGCAGATTGAAATCTCAACTCCAGAAGTCTAATTTGAGTTACAGAAAATGGAGAAAAGTTAAAGATTCACTTCAATTGGTCCTAGTCTTGAAGTAGTCCAACTGTTAAGTTAATGCATCATTCTTTAGTTGTAAAGATGCCAGGAAGAAAAAAAAAAGTCATACATTCTATGTGAATGTAGAATAGTTTCTGGTGTCCTCCTATTGTCATATTTTTTCAGATGATGGAGACCAACAGATGAAAATGGCAAACAGCCAAAGATAAAGTGCCTGGAAATAAAAGAATTGAAATAAATGTACAATATATTGTTAGATTCTCTCAACGTTTGTGCGTGGTATTTTTCTGATATAAAATGGCAGAGGAAATAAATAGTAGGCATGATGGGTAGGACAACCAAAATATTGCATATTACAGACATGCTACATGTCACAAAGATTGTTGTTAGGAGTCAACAGGACGGACTAAGACACCTACTCCATTGCTAGTCTTTCCTGTCCTCAGGAATTTATGGTCAAACTTTTTGACTGAAGTAGTGACCAAACTGTCAGTTGCTTGACCCGGAGAAACAAAAGCTGCATACATAGCTCTCTGAGGTAAACACACAGAGGCCAGCTTGACAGCCCACTCAGTGGGTTGTCAAGTAGCCTACAAAGAAAAATTTCCATCAGGAGGGCCCTCCATGCCACATCACCTATCTGAAGCCTTATTTTTCTTAGAAAAGACCAAAAAGCTATAGTACAATTACTAAATATTTATTTATTTGGCCACACAGATAGGACTATTTTCAACGTAGTTTGCAATTTTCTCACTCAAAATAGTTTAAAAGGTTAGAGTGAGATAAAATGTTGGAGTGGAATACAGAAAAATTGATAATGGCCAAACAGATAGGCAAGTTAAGCATAAACCCATAACAAAGTCAACAAAATCAACACCTCTTTTCTAGGTGGGGATAGTCCCCCTTGTTATAAGATGGATACCATATTTTGTGTACTTTTTGAAGTGAAACAAAATTGGAAGAGAAGCAGTTTGGAAATATTTGTACCATCAACAGCTACAGTTTCTAATAGTTTCCTACTATGCTGCTCCTAAGGAATGTACCATACTATTAAATAGTACCTTGTAGTGTAATGCATGTTATGGAAAGGTTCAACCAAAGTTTCTCTTTTCAACATGTAAAAATGTATATAATTTTCTGTGGATGAGTATAATTTTCTTTATAGATGTCTGTTAAAGACAAAACACTGGATATGTAGAATTCCTCAACAGATTATTATGTTATGGTACTTCATAAGATGTTCTAATCTGTAAGTCTTTCTGGCCATTTCTTGGTGATTTTTCCTAAAATGAATGCAGATTTTTCAGTATGATGTAATTAGTTTGATTTCATACATGCAACATAGATGTTTATGGTGACCATATACTTGGGTAATGTGAACTCTGTAGTCCTCCCCAAAAGGACAAGAGTTGTTTATGTAAATTTATTTATGTAACGAAATAGCCCCAAATAGTACAAATAGTGATTTGTTTATGGACATTTGTTTATGTGATGGTAGAGGTGGTGCTACCTTATGTCTGCCTTTTATCTCCAGGCTCAAATACGCCTCCCACCAACACTGGAAGCAGGCTTGCTCTTCTGATGACTACCTTGAGACGTTGTAGCTTCGAGTGGCAGTGAAACCGACTTATCACTGCCATCCAAATTATTGGCTCTTACAAGTCACACTAGATTAAAAGCAAACCTAATTTGTTTTCAAGATGACTAACATGATATACAGTCAGCCAATCTCCAAGTTATGGACACGATTGGCTCTGTAGTTTTCTTCTTAAGTTGAATTTGTATGTAAGTATAACTTCATCCAAAAATGTATTTTTTAACTTTGGATAGCATGGGGAAGGGTTAACACTCCTGTGGTGTTTATTTTGCTGTCTGTGTCCCTGTTCAGAAAATTTCACCTCATTTTCTGTCCCAGTGATAATTTCATTTTGAAAAAAAAAAGGCTTGTTGTGGAAACAAGGATTGGTGATAAAGCTTCAGTTGAGACAACTTTTTCCCTTGACAACTCTTTCAGGAGTGAATTTCCCTTCCTAGGGGTAGATTTCTCTAACTTTCTGTTGTTTAACCCTGTTTGTACCTATGATTTGTTTGTATGGGTTGTTGTATGTCATTCGGGCTGTGTGGCCATGTACCAGAAGTATCAAGTATTAAGTTGTTGTATGTCTTTCGGCCACACAGCCCGAAAGACATACAACAACCCTGTGATCCCGGCCATGAAAGCCTTCGACAACCCATTTGTTTGTATGTTGGATGTTTGTAACTTGGAGACTGGCTGTAGTAGTTTGAGCATTGAACAAGGGCTCTGAAACCAGAATTCAGTCCCCTGCTCAGTAGTGGAAATCCACTGGGTGGCCTTGAATCATAGAATAATAGACTTGGAAGAGACCACATGGGCCATCTAGTCCAACCTCCTCCCATGCAGGAAAAGCACAAAGTACTCCTGACAGATGGCCATCCAGCCGCTGTTTAAAAGCTTCCAAGGAAGGAGCTTCCACCATATTCCGAGGCAGAGAGTTCCACTGCTGAACAGCTCTTACAGTCAGAAAGGTCTTCTTAATATTCAGGTTGAATCTCCTTTTCTGTAATTTGAGCCCATTGCTCCGAGTCTTAGTTTCCAGGGCAGCAGAAAACAAGCCTGCTTCCTCTATCTTATGACATGTTTTCACATATTTATACATGACGGTCATGTTTCCTCTCAACCTTCTCTTCTGCAGACTAAACATACCCAGATCTTTAAAATGCTCCTCATAAGGCATAGTCTCCAGACCTCTGATCATTTTAGTTGCCATCCTCTGGACACCTTCCAGCTTGTCAATATCTCTTTTAAGCTGTGGTGCCCGGAATTGGAGACAGCATAGCAGGTGAGGTATAACAAAAGCAGAACAGAGAAGCACCATAAATTCCCTCAATCTAGACACTATACTCCTTTCGATGCAGCTCAAAATCCCATTGGCTTTTTTAGCTGCTGCAAAGGCTCAGAGAGATCAAGCTGAAATGACAACCAACAGCTATGCAGAGCTTCATACAGTTCCAAACAACATATTGCCAACAGCTAGATCTATCAAATGAAGAAAGAAATGTAGAAGATTATTGACTATATAATTTCAATTCTCACATGCAATTCCTTCACTCAGGCACAATGTTTGGAGAGGCCTAGTGACATTTATGTCACTGATTACAAGTGAGCACCGTGAATCCAGTTTCCTCCTACCTAACTCTCTACATCACACAGCCTTGGTGTTGAAGACACATCTTCCTCCAAATATTTGTAACATCATTATCTCTGGATCAGTCCAATTTAATTCAGTATGTGGTGCTCTACCCTGGAACTAAACCAATTTCATCTGTTTTTGATCCAGTACAAACTGATCTCAAATAGCTTGGTTTGATTTGGGATTCAACCAATTCTGTTACACAACTGTAACAAACACATTACATTTGTTGTACAATCCATCCTAAGGAATTTCAATCGGACGAATGCAACGTACGTCAAATGTAGAGTGTCGTCACATGTAAAAGCCTTCATGCGTACACTTCATGCAGACAGAGGTTCTATGTATACTTTGTGCATTTTTGTCCTCAAAAGCAGAACTCTACTCGTCTTGTAAATACATGGACAATGCACTGTTGTGGGAAGTCTAGTGTTAGCACACTAAAGATGTTCTCTCTTAGAGCTTGCCGCAGGTGTTATACTGACCACAAAGGTTGGTGTGGAACTGAGAGGAATGGTTTTGCTGTGTGAATGATTAGACTGACATATCTGGAACTGGTCGCCACTGAACCTGGTCTAGACTTAAATCACTCTGCAGTTTTTCCCCCACTCCCAGGAGAGATGAGCACCAGTGCTCTGGAGGCATTGGAAGTGAAGAAAGAGAAAGTAGGATTGGAGGTCATCAATTACCACTTCCAGAGGATTAATTAGCCCCTGCTAGCTGAAAGCTGACCCAGGTTTTTGGGGGTCAGTTTATTTTACTCAAATTGCTACACTTATACATGGGTACATATGCTTGCATGCAATAAATATAGTTATCGGTAATGTGGTTTTATTTATTTATTTATTTATTTATTTATTGTGTCAGAAGCGAACCAAGGGTACAAGTTGTAATAGATTTGCAAACATAGAGGCTTTTCTAAGAAAAAAAAACCCCTTGGCATTAATACTTATACATGGCTTTATCATGTCTCCTCACAGCCTTCTCTTCTGCAGGCTAAACATGCCCAACTCTTTAAGCCGCTCCTCATAGGGCTTGTTCTCCAGACCCTTAATCATTTTAGTCGCCCTCCTCTGGACGCTTTCCAGCTTGCCAACATCTCCCTTCAACTGCAGTGCCCAGTATTCCAGGTGTGGTCTGACCAAGGCAGAATAGAGGGGGAGTAGGACTTCCCTGGATCTAGACGCTATTCCCCTATTGATGCAGGCCAGAATCCCGTTGGCTTTTTTAGCTGCCGCATCACATTGTTGGCTCATGTTTAACTTGTTGTCCACGAGGACTCCAAGGTCTTTTTCGCACACACTGCTGTCAAGCCAGACGTCCCCCATTCTGTATCTTTGATTTCCATTTTCTCTGCCGAAGTGAAGTATCTTGCATTTGTCCCTTTGTACCCATTTGATGTACTCTAATAGTTGTTTATGTGATTTTAATACATTGTAAGCCGCTTTGGGTCTCGTGAGGGAGAAAAGCGGGATATAAATAAAGATATTATTATGATTATTATTTTATTATTATTATTACTGGCAGTTGCCATTGTGCACACCCAAAAAAGATTTTGTATGATTGTCTTATCTCATGTATACCTTATTATGTACTGTCTTAAAATTAAATATATTTCCAAGTTCTAGATGTAATGCTTTAAGCATTTCAAGGGAACAAACCCTGAATATTTTGTCCTGAATCATGTTTGTGTTGAATTTTGTAAATTCAGTTTCCCCAACACATTCTAGACTGATATGAATCTGAACAATGTGCATTTAAAGTTCAAAGTGGTCATTATCCATTACAAAATCTTGCCACTTGATATATATGGATCCCTTTTGAAAGAGCCACTGCTTGATGGAGAAAATGATTAGAAAGACATCAACAGTACATTAGTTATGCACAAAGATATAATCACATGCTAATAACCTTTTTGGAAAGAGAATTCACCTACATTTGCTTCCACATGTCAGTAATGAAACAGCGAGAAAATATTTTTATCACCATGGGCACAATCCAGCAAAATGTAAGCATTCTGAAGTCTCATTGATTAAAAACAAAACAAAACAAGAAAAAAGGAGTTAAATGTGTATTCCTCCCATAATTAAGAGACCATTCCTACACACAAAATCCCACTGTGTCCAGATCAGCTTCCTCCTATGTAAGAGTAGAGGACATTAAGACAATTTTTTTTCTAAATTAAAATAATTGTTGAATCTTTAACCTGACTGAATTGTATCAAATTGCTTTCACTCCCAGATGCTTTGGATTATGGATTTAATCTGCAATGTAAATGCAAAACCTGAAAACCACAAAAAATAGTGTTATGATAATACATATTGTCCTTGGGGAGTGTCTGATGTTCTAGATGAAAGTTTCTGTAGCTAAATTCCTTTTGTATTTGCAAAATAATCAGCTGCCTAGTCCTTTTCTTTTTCATTTTTCTCTTTCTGGATGTCTCACATATATTTCTCCAAGGATCATTTCTATCATTGTTCATTTGGTGTGGCTTATCCTGAGTTTTCTTTTAATAGTTTTAAATATTGTTCATAGTCCTTTGGGCTTTAATTTGACTTCACAATGTGTTCTCTGGGATTTCATTGATAGAAAACCTATTTCAGGCAGGAATTTCAAAAATGTGGACTTGAAAACGTGTAGAATTATTGTTACACAGGACAGACACTTTTTCTCCTATTGTCATACAAATAGGAAATTTTAAAACCTGGAATTTAGGGTCAACTAGAGTAGCCCCTGTGGTGCAGTGGGGTAAACCTCTGAGCTGCTGAACTTGCTGACCAAAAAGTCGGTGGCTCGAATTCAGGGAGCGGGGTGAGCTCCCACTGTTGCCCCCAGCTTCTGCCAACCTAGCAGTTCAAAAACATGCAAATGTGAGTAGATCAATAGGTACCATTCTGGTGGGAAGGTAACGGCACTCCATGCAGTTAGGCTGGCCGCATGACCTTGGAGGTGTCTACAGATAATGCTGGCTCTTTGGCTTAGAAATGGAGATGAGCACCAGCCTCCAGAGTCGGAAATGATTAGACGTAATGTTAGGGGAAAACCTTTACCTTTACCCTACACATCAGCCCCATTTTTTTTGGAACGGCTAGAGAAGTGAATCTGGTGGAGGATCATGGCTGCTGGCCATGATCCCATTCATTTTGTTCAACCTATGAAAGTTGTTCAACCTATGTGGTAAGCCCAACAGAAGAAAGATACACATTATTTCATGAAGACATGCTCCAACAATACATTTGTGTTTGGGGATACTGAAGTTAACAAAATCTTTGACAGTGAAGCTTTTTTTTAATTCAACCTAGATCTCCTTTTCACCTTATCTTCTAGATGGATATTTTTTTAGCAATGTAAGCATTGTGATTATGGTGAAGAAGAGGTGGAGAAAAATAGATTTTTCGTACTGAATCACAGCAACAGTGTCTGCAGTAAACAATGAAATATAGCTTAAGTTAGAAAGAATAGTCTGCTTGCCTACAATGGTCAAGGTAAACATCAGCTGATTCCACAGTCCCTTGTTGATTGTGCATCTTAAATAGGTAATGTCAAGGGATACATCTACTTTGTTAATTGATAAATATGTGTGCAAGCATGTTGGTACGTCACACAAACATTTCTTATTTGAATGTATTTCTGCTCCTTCCACCCACACCTGTTTGAAACAAGTCTTGCCCAAAAGATAGGTATGTCTGTCTTAGGGTAACCATAAAGCAGTAACTATTTCAAGGACACAACAACAACTTATTCCTTATTCACATATTCCTAATTTACAAAGTCTGGCTGCTTCCAGTCTTTGGAACTCTCTCCCTTGGGAAGCCAAGATGACACCATCCTTGCTCTCTTTCCAATAGCAGTAAAACATTTCTGTTCTGCTAGGTCTATGCAAATACAGTAGATTCTCACTTATCCAACACTCGCTTATGCAACATTCTGGATTATCCAACGAATTTTTGTAGTCAATGTTTTCAATATATCATGATATTTTGGTGCTAAATTCGTAAATACAGTAATGACTACATAGCATACTTTTTCTGTCAAATTTGTTGTATAACATGATGTTTTGGTGCTTAATTGGTAAAATCATAACCTAATTTGATGTTTAATAGGCTTTCCTTAATCTCTCCTTATTATCCAACATATTCGCTTATCCAACATTCTGCCGGCCCATTTACGTTGGATAAGCAAGACTCTACTGTATATGGAAATTGGGCTGTTAATATAGTGTGGAGCTGTTCTGGAGATTTTTAAATGGGGTTTATGCAATTTTTAACAAATTTTAATATGTTTAAATTTACAGTTTGTTTAATTGTTTTTAACTGCACATTGATACATTTATTCTAATATTTGTATTACATTTAATTAGTATTGTTTTTAATATGTTGCTAGCCATATTAAATCCCATTATTGGGAGAAAGGTGGAATACAAATTATGATGATGATAACAACAACAACAATAACAATAGGAGTCAACTCTTTTATCTTTAGCATTAAAACAATAGGGAGAGCAAACACTGCCCCAAAACCATACCGTTTTTGGTTCTGTTTCTGGCTGCCTCCCCAATTATTTTATCTGGGAAATTTCCGAAATTTGGAGGAGGCTCATTTCTCCATAATTTTTAGGTCTATTATGATGAAACATGTCTCACTTATAGGCCACATTTACAACTGCAAGCCTAGCAAGTTTCAGAACGTTTCACCAAACAACTGATTTTGGGATTTTTTTAAAGTTTTCATATGATGGGGTTCTGGAAATTGAAGTCCCAACCAGTGCATGCCACAAGAGGGGAGGAGAATGGGCACAGTCAACCAGGCTTCTGATTGTCTGAAAAAGAAATCATAGAATCATAGAATCGTAGACTTGGAAGAGAACTCAGGGGCCATCCAGTCCAACCCCCTGCAAGAAGCAGGAAAATCTCATTCAAAGCACTCCTGACAGATGGCCATCCAGCCTCTGCTTAAAAGCCTCCAAAGAAGGAGCCTCCACCACAGTCTGGGGCAGAGAGTTCTACTGCTGAACAGCTCTCACAGTCAGGAAGTTCTTCCTGATGTTCAGGTGGAATCTCCTTTCCTGTAGTTTGAAACCATTGTTCCATGTCCTAGTCCCCAGGGCAGCAGAAAACAAGCTTGCTCCCTCTTCCCTATGACTTCCTCTCACATATTTGTACATGGCTATCCTGTCTCCTCTCAGCCTTCTCTTCTGCAGGCTAAACATACCCAGCTCTTTAAGTCGCTCCTCATAGGGTTTGTTCTCCAGACCCTTGAACATTTTAGTCGCCCTCCTCTGGACGCTTTCCATCTTGTCAACATCTCCCTTCAATTGCGGTGCCCAGAATTGGACACAGTATTCAAGGTGTGGTCTGACCAAGGCAGAATAGAGGGGTAGCATGACTTCCCTGGATCTAGACACTATACCCCTATTTATGCAGGCCAGAATCCCATTGGCTTTTTTTGCCACCGCATCACATTGTAGGCTCATGTTTAACTTGTTGTCCACGAGGACTCCAAGATCTTTTTCACAACTACTGCTGTCGAGCCAGGCATCGTCCCCCATTCTGTATCTTTGTATTTCATTTTTTCTGCTGAAGTGGAGTATCTTGCATTTGTCCCTGTTGAACTTCATTTTGTTAGTTTCGGTCCATCTCTCTAATCTGTTAAGATCGTTTTGAATTCTGCTCCTGTCTTCTGGAGTGTTGGCTATCCCTCCCAGTTTGGTGTCATCTGCAAACTTGATGATTGTGCCTTCTAACCCTTCGTCTAAGTCGTTAATAAAGATGTTGAACAGAACCGGGCCCAGTGAGAAACAGAGAGAGAAAAACCTCAACTCCTTTCGTGCCCTGGAAGGGAGTGCAGAGGCTCCTTCAATGCCCATGCCGTGCAAAGTGCTGTGGGGAAAGCAAGTTCCTGGCAGGGCCATCTCTGGAGGAGAGACCTAGAGAAGCCTTTCCCACCCTTTTCTCTCTCTTTCTGGCATTATTTGCCTCAAGCGGCCATGCCACATTGGGGGGGGGGGGTGTTCTTTGGGAAGGGATGGAAGAGGCTGCCGGGAAAGAAAGATGAGGAGCAGCTGCTGCTGCCAGGCACCCACTCTTGTTTGATTTGCCAGGCTGCCCAACCACCGTTGCCTCCAGCTGAGTGGTATAGTGCCCCACAACCCCTATTAGGCAAAATATCTGGCTGCTCATGATTCCTTCTGGTTAAGACTTCTGGCTGCAGGATTGCCGAATTTTCCTGAATTCCAAATCAGGAAATTCTCAACACCCCTTAAAACAGGCTTCATCTCAAGGATTTAGGCATTCATTTTATGGCTACCAAATGACAAATAACAGCGCCCTCCCCCCATCTAAAATGAGAGTAGAATAGTTGCAGAACAGCTGGTCTTTAGTTTTTATGTACACGAAGGATTAAGCTACAACTATCAGACCTAGCTGTGAAAGGAATGAGGATATCCCTCAGAAAGTTTTATTAAGAGATGATACTCCTGGCCCTTTTAAAAAAAGAGACAGGCTTGGGCATGCAGCAGGCATGCAGTGGAGCTGGCTGATTCTGTTTATGATTGGAACAGCTTGCAATGAAAAGCTGTCATTTTTTCTCAGGGAGGGAGCAACCAGTCAAACTGGTATATTATCATAGCACAGAACTCATACCTATCACCGATGTGGCTGTGATGTATTGGCACTTGCAAGCTTTTGATCTGAGCCTATGTGAGCAGCAAAGGACTAAATAGTTCTATAGCTGCAGAACTAACTGGATGCTTTTGGAAGTCTGTAGGTTTGAGTAAAGGGCCACAAGGATTTAGCATAGTTTGTGTAAGCCTCAGTCTTTGAAACTCTTAAACATCCACTCACAAGCAATGTTCATATGGTTGTTGTGTGTTTTCCGGGCTGTACGGCCATGTTCAAAAAGTATTCTCTCCTGACGTTTCGGCCACATCTATGGGAGGCATCCTCAAAGGTTGTGAGGTATACCTCACAACCTCTGAGGATGCCTGCCATAGATGTGGGCGAAACATCAGGAGAGAATACTTCTGGAACGTGGCCATACAGCCCAGAAAGCACACTACAACCCTGTGATTCTGGCCATGAAAGCCTCTGACAACACAACGTTCATATGAACATGTTCTCCCATGCCCACATAATACATATTACTGAACAACACTTCAGAAGAGCTGCTTATTTCTTCCAAATGATGATGTCTTTTCCATCAACAGCACAGAGAGCCATCTGTCCATAGGCAATGCTGGCTAACATTAAAAAAAAACCTTCTTTACAGTTGGAATATTCCTACTTGTTCCACCGCACAACAGTATGAGCCAATGACTAGAAAAACTCCCTCTCTTTGTTTTGGTTAATTCCAAACCTCTCATAACTAATGGAGATTTCCAGAACTACAATCTGTATTTTACCACTAGTATCACTAATAATTTGCCAAATGTATAAAATGTTTGGTGACAAACTGGCAAAACCAATGCATTATTATAATAATGTGTACTGCATTTTGCAACACATTTTACAACACTGTACATTTCTGTAATTAGGTAAACTCAATTGAATTCATACATCCTAGGAAAGCATAGGATTACAGTTTTATTTGCTTTCTTATTTCTGTGATTAAGGTAAGTTCTGTAAATATTATTTAACCCTTGATTTGATTTCATATATAGATATAGACAACTCCTATTTTGCACAAGGACAGATGTTGTCTTTCACTGGCTAGCCACCAATTTCTTCTATAGAGAGTGGCATCCTACTTCATGATGAGCAATAATATCAATATTCAGATTCTATCCTTAAGGGGCATCAATGGTGATAATTTCGAGATATTAGGGCAGTCTTTACTAGATGGGAGTGATGAAATTCAAAGAATTAACATTACAGGTATGGAAATATCAGGGTATGAGAATTACCCGAAACATTATTTTGTTTTATTTACTCAAAGTAGCTTGTTGCATGCTTTCATTTTGTTTCTGACTTATGGTGATACTAAGAAGACCCTATCATAGGATTTCCTTGGCAACATTTATTCTGAAGCATATGCCATTGCCTTCCTCTAAGTCTGAGAGCATGTGATTTGTCCAAGGTCAACTAATGGGTTTCCATTACTAAGTGAGGATTCATACCTTGACTACGTACAGTCCTAGTCCAAACTCAAACTACTGCACTACTCTGGCTCCTTCAAAATGACTTATTAAAAATAGGGCACAGCAAAAAATATTATTTAAAAAAAGAATTTAATTAAAATTACAAAGTTAAAACAATATAAAACACAATTAAAATACAGTAGAGAAGATAAAAGCACAAAACCATTAGATAAGAGGGGGAAGCCATTGAAGACTTTGAAGGTTAGGTTAGATGAATCCAGGGTAATAGAATGGATATTGCATACAATGAGAGAGTTGAATAAGTTTGGCAACAGAGTTCAAGACAGCATTGGCTTAGATGTAGCATGTTAGGGATAGGAAAATTGATTCAGTCTAATTTTAATCGGTTTAAAACTAAGTTTATTTCCATATGAAACATCATGTTCCATAAAATCTTCAAAAGTGATATGTAAGCAAACTTTTCCCACATTAATACCAACCAAATTCAATGGCCAAAGAACAGAAGGCTGTCAAAGTTAGTGGTGACGCATATGAACAGGGTGTGAACCAGAACTTGCACTGAGAAGTCAAAAAGAAAATTTTTCCTTTTCAAGGATAAGCACCCGATTAGATACACAGATAATTTTTAGATTTTATACAGTCATCCTTCTGTATCCATAGATTCTGCATCTACGGCTTCCAACACCCACATCTTGAAAATATATTTTAGAAAATCCTAAAAGCAAACCTTGATTTTGCTATTGTTATTTAAGAGATATCATTTTACTTTTCCATTATATATAATGGAATTTGAGCATAAATGGATTTTGGTATCCACAGAGGATTCAGAAACCAAGGAGACCAAGTGCCCACTGTATACATATATAGCTGAATCAATTATCATTCATCTGTTGTATTACTTTCAGTATTGTTTGAATAAAATGCTATAGATTAGCTACTAATACATTTCTAAGAAAGAGGAAATAGACTACCAGAAAGATGGTTGAAATCTGCATTCACAGCTATAAATGCTTAAACTAGATTTATGTTTTTGTAACTAATTTCTATACATGGTCCCTACGTATTCAATACTGTAGTAGGTAGAGATTCTCCTGACTTGTTGAGAACAACGAGGGTCTGTTCTCCTGTTGATCAGGGCACAGCAGACTGATGTTTCCACTTTCTTCCCATGGTGCAAGGAGAAATTATGACCAAGATCCTGCTTTTGACTGTTGAATTGTTCATGGGAGAGAATGGAAATATCAGTCTGCTTTACCTCAACTGAAAGGAGAACAGATCCCCATCACTCGCAGTATCTGCTGCTGCGTAAGGCAGGATTGGTGGGGATGGGTATTTGGCCAGGAGATGCAACTGATGTCCTTATGGGCAGGGGGATGGGTAGGGGGAAGTGGTGGAAAGTGGGGGAAAGTGTCCTTAATAGTGGGGACAGGACCTACCCTGGCAAGATCTGTTTTCAGGGATGGCCAGCCATCTCACAATATTTTCCCACTTTCTTCCACTTCTGCACACTGTCTGCAATCAGGATTTGGGGGAACACGTGACTCCTGAAAACGGACTTTGTTCTGTCTTCTCATGCTGATGAGACAGATTTGCCCACACAATCATAGAAGTGGCTGTGTGTCGTGGGAAGACATCCGTAAGCCTGCGTTATGCCAGCACGAGAAAACAGGTGAAATTTAGTGTGGGATAAGGTCCTTAGTTAAGTATAGAATCTTGGTTGACAAAAAAAGGACAAAGAACTGCATAAAAGTTGCTTTATACAGTATTATGCAAGTGCATGAAAGATGGTGATGAACCCTTGTGCATTCTGTCTGCTGTCAAAACACTAACCATTGATGGGAATCTTCAAACCCCTTGCTCTTTCTTCTAAAAGTTCTTTACCTTGAAACTGAGCGTGCACTTGACAATCCTTCAAAGAGAGAGCAACATCAAATACAAATCAGTGTTTTGTAAAGTTTGATCCATGTCTATCCTCAAAAGGCACTAGAGAAATGTTATGATAGAACAAATGTAATTGGCTGCCACTTGAAATATTCTTCCTTGTCTCCCATCTTGTTAGAATGGGTCGTGTATGAAATCCAACATGTCTGCATCCAATTGAATGCATGGCACAGCATTAAATTACTTGGTACATTTAATGCATAACCTCCAGCTCTACAATGGTATGGGAAAGCATTTGGGGCTGTGATCTAGATTAGAACTCTTCTGTTTAGGGAGGGGAGGGTTAAACTTTCCTTCCTAGACAGAATTTTAAACTACTCCCCACTCCAGCAACTTCATTGGTTCCACTGGAGTGCTCCACTTTTTAGCCCCCAATAGGAAGAGGACTATAAACAAAAAAGGCTGGGAGGAAGATTCTACTTTACACAGTAGGATTAATCCAGATTTGTTCTTCAAATTTCCATGTGCTTTTAAATAAAATCTTAATTCAAGAAGCAATGAATTTGGTGTCTTGCTTTGATCTTGGTTTTCTTTTCAATGGCGTGGTACTACTTATTCAGTGGATGCATTCTTAGTTTTATAGTCACTACAAATAATAAATATACACAAGAATTCACATATACAGTAGAGTCTCACTTATCCAAGACTCGCTTATCCAAAGTTCTGGATTATCCAAGGCATTTTTGTAGTCAATGTTTTCAATATATCATGATATTTTGGTGCTAAATTCGTAAATACAGTAATTACAACATAACATTACTGCGTATTGAACTACTTTTTATGTCAAATTTGTTGTATAACATGATGTTTTGGTGCTTGATTTGTAAAATCATAACCTAATTAGATGTTTAATAGGCTTTTCCTTAATCCCTCCTTATTATCCAAGATATTCACTTATCCAAGGTTCTGCCGGCCCGTTTAGCTTGGATAAGTGAGACTCTACTGTACCAGGTTTCAATTTTCAGTTGTAGAAGCACTTGAACCATTTTGAGACACACAAATACATGCACATCTCTACCGGTTTCTGTAGCTAAATGAGGCCCATGAAGATATCTAACTAGACACATCTTTATATACAAGGGTTGAATGAAAAGTAATGCCTTCACCTTCGTAACTCCTCAACAGACAGCAGTCCTGGTATGCAGCAGGTACTGGCTTGTTCAGTAGATTCTCCTCTACAGTTCCATTTGGCGGGAAGCCTTAGGAATGAAAGGTTGTGTTGTTAAAGTTTGAAGCATGGAACCCTGTGCAGATGGTCGGTCAATGCGACTTAAGCAACGTGCAGTCATTGATTTCTTGACAGCAGAAAGTGTCACCCCAAAGGAGATTCATCAGAGAATGCAAGCTGTTTATGGTGATGGTGTTGATGTGAGTACTGTGTGTCATTGGGTGAGTAAGTTTAAAGATGTTGAGGTGGGAACATCTGACCTGAGTGACAAACAAAGAGTTGGACGTCCTGTGACAGCAACCATCAAGTTTCACAAGCAAAAGGTTGACGGATTGATTCAGGAAGATCGTCGTATCACCCAGAGAGAAATTTCAAGCATATTTGGCATTTCACAAGAATGTGTGGGTCACATTATTGCTTTGCTTGGCTATTGGAAGATCTGTGCACAATGGGTACTGTGAGACGCTGGTTGCGGAAACAGTGTGTCGACTTCTTCCGTGATGGCTTCAGAAAAATTGTTCATCGTTGGCAGAAATGTATCCAATTGTCTAGTGATTATGTGGAAAAGTGAATAGTGGTAGTTAAAGAGCACATTCTAAGGATAATTTCTGCATTTGATTTATTAAAATATTCCCATCCAAACCCAAGTAACGAAGTGGAGGCATTACTTCTCATTCAACCCTCGTACATACCACTCACACACCAACTTTGAAAATTTCTCACTTTCACAATTCCCCTTGCTAGGGAGTGTAAAATACTAGCAAACTCAGAATTATACCTTGCCTCTTCTTCGTGTTTCCCAGAAGGAAATGTAATTGTGAAACCTAAGTCAACCCTAGTGCTGCCAAGAGCAGACAGGCCAACACACTGGAGCATTCACAGACACTGTAACACAATTTTCTCTACTGTTGTCTTGTAATTATCTCTCCCATGAAAGGTTTGACTTGAGCATTGTGCCCACAGGCAGAATGATAAGAATATGTTAAGCTTCTTCTTGATAAAAAATCTTTTCCCTCAGTGTTTCTTCAACACAACAATAATGAAATATTAATGGGTATTAAAGCCTCTCTTAGGTCAGGAGTCCAATATTTTTCAGCTTCTTTTTCTTTAATCTTCTTTTCCTGATGAAGCAATTTACTCATCATGAAAATGCAGGACCAACCATGTAGGTTCATGGTCTAAAGGATCTCTGTGCAACCCACAGTTATCTGTGGATGATGGTAGCTGTGCTCCAAAATATCTGGAGGGATCTGTTATTAAGCACAACATGCTATAGAAATAAAATATTAATATTTATTTATCAACTTAGAGTATGTCGGTTTTAGACTCATAGATACAGGGCTTAATTTCCAGATTTGAAATCAAATCTGGATTTCTGTCATATCAGAAATTGTTTCAGGTTTAAATATAGAAGTTGAGTATTCCACAGTGTCTTCTGTATTAAATAGTACATCTACACTGTAGAATTAATGTATCTTAACACCACTTTAACTGCCATGACTCAATGCTAAGGAATTATAGGAGCTTTAATTTGGTGAGGAATGACTACTCTTTGGCAATGAAGGCCAAAGGTCCCATAATTTCATAACCTCAAGCCATGACAGCTAAAGTGGTAGCAAACTGCAATATTTCTACAGTGTAGATCAGGCTTGGGCAACTTCGGCTGTCCAGGTGTTTTGGACTTCAACAACTGGTAGATGTTAGGAATTGTGGGAGTTGAAATCCAAAACACTTGGAGGGCCAAGATTTGCCCACGCCTGGTGTAGATGCATCCATAGATATTTTTACATAGCACATATGTGTTGTTGCTGTTGTTGTCATTCTCCTTATAGTACCTGATAAATGGAGATGGTGTTGGTTTTAGTTCTGCAATGGTGTTGGTTTTAGTTCCTTATCACTTTATCCTTTGCTGGGTTGTTCTAAGAGTGATGGGAATGAGAATCCACAGGGTTATAATCTCCTGTGCTGAGGACACAAATGAAGCTACCTTTTAAAAAAGCAGAGCAATGAATTATAATCACATTGTGAGGTTCTTGGAATGAATGGTCAAATTTAAAACACCTCTGAATTAAGATATTTTTTATTGAAGGGTTCTGGTATGCCTCCCCGCCCTCACTTAGGGTGGTAAGGCTGATGATGGAGAGGAAAAATAGCCAAGAGAAAGTATAATTTTAAGCAGTTTGTTGATCAAAGTGGAAAGGAGGGTATGGATGTCATGATGCTTGCAGCTATGTGACCCATGGGAAATTCAGTCCAGCCATAGGAATAAGGAGAACAGGAGGCAGAGAGGAAGGGAGGGAGCAAATTCAAATCATAACAAAAATGGTCACATAACGTTGGTTGTTGTTTAGCATGCAGTTAATGTATTTGTGCAATACATGAGCTAATCGCAGGGGCTTTATTTTAGATCTATCAATTAAATTGGAAAACAAGGATGTTTTATATATGGAGCATATGTGAATGCGATGGATCCCCCCCATATTAAGGGAAGTCCCCCCTTACTCCCCACACCACCCCTTTTATTCTATTCAAAAGGCAGGCCTGTGAGGACTGGAAAAAGAGGAGGATACTGTCTCTTTATGAATACTAATAAGGAAATCAAGGGGGGGAACGATGGCACTTCAAGTTTCATCTTTCTATTTCCTAGAGGCGCAAACTGTGTGAGTTGTCACCTTGGTGTATTCAGTGCCTCTTGAAGCACTAGACTCCTCCAGAGAGAATGTCAGCCCCAGCTCTGGGCAGTTTTGACAAACAGAGTATATATTGATACATGATAAAGTATGCTAGAAATCACCCCAGCGCTAAAGGCTACTATAGTTTTAATATCATCATTTGAATTAACAAGCATTCTGTGGAGAAATAATGAGCTTTCATTATTCAGAACATCATCCTTACCGGGGGAACTCAGAAACCATTAGCTCTTGAGAACTTAATGAAAAGATGATAAAGAATGTTTTTTAGATAAAAGTTTGAACGGGTGCACTTGGTAACTGAAGTAAAATATTAATGCATCTTTGGATGATGAATTAGTGTGGTGGAGTGCCGGCGTTCGGGTAGAAAGGTGGTGCATACAGGTGTGTCAGGCTGCATTGCACCTGCAGATGAACTTCAGCAAAAAGGAAAACGGGAGAAAAGGCTGATGGCTTGTCAGTAACCTAGTAGTAAAACAGTGTGCAGTATACTAAAATCTCCAGAATCCATACACTGTGATTAGTCTTTTGGAATCCCCCCTCCAAAAAAATCAAATAAAATTGTCAATGGAAAGAAATACAGAAGAATCTCACTTATCCAACATAAACGGGCTGGCAGAATGTTGGATAAGTGAATATGTTGGATAATAAGGAGGCATTAAGGAAAAGCCTATTAAACATCAAATTAGGTTATGATTTTACAAATGAAGCACCAAAACATCATGTTAGACAACAAATTTGGCAGAAAAAGTAGTTCAATATGCAGTAATGCTATGCAGTAATTACTGTATTTATGAATTTAGCACCAAAATATCACGATATATTGAAAACATTGACTACAAAAATGTGTTGGATAATCCAGAACGTTGGATAAGCGAGTGTTAGATAAGTGAGACTCTACTGTACTGTGTTTTTAGTAATATCCCCAGTTATTCCTAGTAGCAGAAGTTCTGAGTGGAGAAACAATGATATAATCCAATGGTTCTCAACCTGTGGTCTGTAGACCAGCAGTGGATTCCAAGAACTAAAATATGGTCCGTGGCCTCACCATTACTACTACAGATAATAAAACAGCCCAACCAAATTTTTTTCTTGGTGTCTTTGTTTTTAGGCCTGTTCCGGGGGTTATTTGTAGTGCTGATTCATTGCATTGGATAGACCTCATCAGCTCTAAATTACTAAATATGGTTTTCTGTGGGCAAGCAGATGGCAACTACTGGATGGCATATGTTCTGTATCAGAAACTAGAGCTGATGTTGTCTATTCATTGCAATTTTCTGAATCAGCACCCCAAATAACCAAACTGAATCTAAAGTTGAGCAAAAATTGATTCGTAACCCTTTTGGTACTGATGTTGGAGAGTGGTCCCTGGTAAAGTGGTTCCTGATAAAAAAAAGGGTTGGGAACCATTGATGTAATCATAGGCAAAAAAACTCACATGAGTTATGGTTGTAGGAGCAGTTCACTTTATCACATGAACCTGCTATTCTAGAATAGTCATGTCACCATTAATAGGAGATATGTGCCACATTGATATTGCAGCTCTGTTCGTTAGTACAATTGCTTTGATTTACCAATCCATTGATCTTGCAATCATACTTTCACACATCTATGTAACCCAGCCTTCCTGCACTACTGTTTTTGCTTAATTTTGATTTTTAATGCAATTGTACAATTTCAGCATTTTAAAAAAAGAGATAAATATAAATATAATGTATATGGGAATAGTGAGATGCGACACAATGGGATGTGTGATTTTCCTGCTTCTTGGCAGGGGGTTGGACTGTATGGCCCATAAGGTCTCCTCCAATTCTATGAATCACTTTACAACTGACATGCCAGCACAGAAGTGGAACAAAACCCATCACACCAATGTAGGTGTTGGGACTGGTCTATGACTGGGAGCTATTAAGGGTTTTACTTATAAATAAATAAATAATAAATAAATAAAACTTTATTTATATACCGCTCTATCTTCTGGATGGGACTCAGGGCGGTTTCCAGTCATTAAAACAACACAAACATTACATAACAACGTAATAACACATTATTAAACAAAGTAAAATAATACAATTATAACAATAAATAACACTAACATAACCAGATCAAGATAAGCCTGTATTATTATATTGCAAAAAATGTTTAGTTGAATCCAGACCTAAGGATGGATCCTGCGTCAATCATTGTCAACTTATGTCCCACTGATTTCAGTGGCTTACTCCAAGAATGACTAAGATCCCTTCTATACAGACCTAACACCTGTGTTAGCTTCCAGATTAGCCTGAAGCTTCCAAGCAACGCCTCACACTAATCTGGTTTAACCAGGAGTAAACTTGGATTTTCAGGTTTACTCTGGGGCTGGATCTAGGTAAAGGTGAAGGTTTCCCCTAATGTTAAGTCCAGTCTTGTCTGACTCTGGCGGTTGGTGCTCATCTAATGCTGTGACTCCTTAATACAGTTCCTCACGTTGTGGTGACCCCAAACCATAAAATTATTTTCATTGCTACTTCATAACTGTAAATTTGCTACTGTTATGAATCATAATCTAAATATCTGATATGCAGGATGTATTTTCACTCACTGGACCAAATTTCGCACAAATACCCAATATGCTCAAATTTGAATGCTGATGGGGTTGGGGAGGGGGATGATTTTGTCATTTGGGAGTTCTAGTTGCTGGCATTTATAGTTCACCTACAATCAAAGAGCATTCTCAACTCCATCAACGAAGGAACTGAACCAAATTTGGCACACAGAATTCCCATGACCAACAGAAAATACTGGAAGGGTTTGGTGGCCATTGACCTTGAGTTTGGAGTTGTAGTTCACCTACATCCAGAGAGCACTGTTGACTCAAACTTGACACAAATACTGAATGTGCCAAAATGTGATCACTGGTGGAGTTTGGGGAAAATAGACCTTGACATCTGGGAGTTGTAGTTGCTGGGATTTATAGTTCACCTCCAAGGTCATGTGGCTGGCATGACTGCATGGAACACCGTTACCTTCTTGTCAGAGCGGTACCTATTGATCTACCCACATTTGCATATTTTGGAACTGCTAGGTTGGCAGAAGCTGGAGCTAACAGCGGGTGCTCACTCCGCTCCCCGGATTTGAACCTGGGACCTTTCGGTCTGCAAGTTCAGCAGCTCAGCACTTTAACACACTGAGCCACCGGAGGCTCCCGGGGCTGGATCTACATTGCTCTATATCCCAGGATCTGATCCCAGATTATCTGCTTTGAACTGGATTATATGAGTCTACACTGCCGGATAATCTGGGATAAGGAGATAATCTGGGATCAGATCTTGGGATATAGGGCAGTGTAGATCCAGCCTGGTTTAAAAAACATCTGCAGAGATCTGGACCTTTCAATAATGTCCTGATCTTTGCAGATCCATGATCTCAGGAGCAATCTCCATATCGATCCCACCTCCATGGGCTCAAACAGCCCATAGAGGAGGGATGGCAGTGCCATCCTTCTCTCCTTCACCTCCTTTTGTACCTTTAAATAAAGTTTAAATAGGGAGTTATTAAGATTGGAAGCTTCAAAGTGCTTTGTTGCACCTGGAAATGATGCAAGAGGGCCTTCGAGAGGGGAGGGGGAAATTCCCCCTCGAAAGCTTAGTTGTGTCATTTCCAGGCACAACAGAATGATTTGAAGCCTCGAGTCTTGGTAATTCTCTATTTTTACTTTATTTAAGGGCAGAAAAGGGAAGAGGGGCCATACCCCCTCCCCCTGTGACAATGGTGGTTCAGCATAGGAGGGAATGTAGCCAACTCCCCAAAATCACAGGGTTTGGGTCAGCTGTGTGGTGTAAATCTTGAGAAAACCGGCATTTAAAATGCCGGTTTCTCTCAGGATTTAGGCCTGTCTGGAAGGGCCCTAAATGTTGATCTCACATACATTATTATTATTTATTTTATTTATTCCATGCTTTTGTCACTTAATTGATATGTAGTCATTAGAAATTATTCAACCATAAACAACACAATACAACAAAGATCACTACAACTGAACATTTTGAATTGCTGCTATCTTAAATTACATTTTTCCAGTACATTGTTGCAAAATAGGATAAATTAGGATAAAAGGCCGAGGAACTGAAATTGAAATAACCTAGGCAAATTTGGGATATGTGAGCAATAGATTTTAGCAGAAAATTGAAATATTTCATAATGTTTTAGAAGTAGGAAGAAATAACACTAACACATTTGCCTCACTCTATGGAGTAAGATGGCAAGGTGGAAAACAGAATTCATGTTTTTCTGAAATTGCAAATATAAAGTATTTCTGTGTGAAAGAAACCCATTTTTCCATTCAAATACTATTGATCCTTTACTTTAGCTTAGGCAGGATTGAACTGTTTCGGTCAAGGTCAGTTAGTGGTGCTTTGGAAATTCCATTTGGGTGGCTTGCTACACGTCTCCAGTAAAAAAACAACAGCAACGTCATGCAATAAAGAAAGAAAAAATATATAAAAGTCTAAATTTTATTGGGTGTAAAGCTCTTAAAGAACTGCTGTTCACAAAGGGTATAAAAGATCACTGAGTATGAATGCATGCTTCCCACTAAAATGTGTTAGTCCTGCTGTTTGTTTCCTTTTACTATTACGATTTGCTTTCTTTCAGTTGTTAAAATCCTTGTCCTTACAAGCACAGAGGGATTACAACTCACTTCCACCTGTAGACAACTGGAACAAGCCATTTGTCCTAATGTCAGAACCAATAGGGAGGGGGAATCGAAGGTTGTGTGTCTCTTTCTTCTCAAAACTAAATATTTTGCTAAAATTTTTATTTTTTGTAATTTATTTATTCATTCACATCTGAAAGATAGCAGGAGACAGGTTGATAGGAGAAAACAACAGGAATAAACGACGACAATAAATAGTCTAAAGTCAGATTGTTTGTTGCTAACAGATGCATTTAGGTAAATGCGGTTACCTCAAGAGGTGTTATCTTCTGGGGATCCTTATCATAATTTTGTTTTAAATCCAAACAGCTGTTGTTTAACTACCACAGACCACAATTTATCTACAGCTTGAGGCCATAAAGGTAGCTTTATTACACACTTTGTTTTCCCCTCCCCTTCCCATTTGATTTAATTTCAGTGTGTCAGACATCAAAATGCTATATACAATTTGCATATTACGGGTATGTGCTGCCTCAAATTCCCATACCCAGTTAAATGGGAGAGCTGGTGCAGAATATCAAACTGGGAGGGAAGGGCTGGGAACTTCATAAAAAACAGTAAAAAGTATTATCTCATATTTGACGTACATGTAAACTGTTCTGTCAGATGTAGTCCCTTGGAGAACAAAGAGGTGTTTCTTTCCTAGAATGGGAAAATGAATCGAGGCTATTAATATACTGTGTTTTTCAGAACTGAGCCCCGAGGCTTAAAAGAATAAAGTTTTAAGTCCCATGCAAATGCTGGTCTCACACATGAATCAAATGATTTCTATACATGCAATGATTCATAGGTGAGTGTGTGAACAGGGGGTTGGACTGGATGGCCCATGAAGTCTCTTCCAACTCCATGATTCTATGAATAGGCTCTATTAAGATGATTTGAAAAATTTTGAAAATACAAATATAGCTTTGAATTTTCCAGAACTCTTGGTTCAGCTAGTTGAGGTGGACAACTTGTGGCCATCCAGTTGTTACTGAATTGCATACACCCCCTCAGCTTCAGCTAGTATATCAAAATGGTGAGGGATGATTGAAAATGTAGTTCAACATCATCAGGAGTTCCACAGTTTACCAAGCCCTGGTAAATCATATTTTAAAGCAAGTTTTAATTTCGCCAGTCTGCTTTGGATTCTTCCACTGCTAGAAGGCTAAACTAGATGAGCCAGTTCTACGAGTCTTTATTCATAATCTGGTTCTAAGGCAGGGGTTCTCAACCTTCCAAATACCGCAACCCCTTAATACAGTTTATTCATGTTATGGTGATCTCCAACCATGAAATTATTTTCGTTGCTACTTCATAACTCTAATTTTACTACTGTTATGAATTGTAATGCAAATATCTGATATGCAGGATGTATTTTCATTCACTGGACCAAATTTGGCATAAATACCAGATATACCCACATTTGAATATTGGTGAGGTTGAGAGGACTGATTTTGTCATTTGGGAATTGTAGTTGCTGGGATTTATAGTCAGAGGATTCTGATCTCTACGAATGATGGAATGGAACCAATCTTGGGAACTCCCATGACCAACAGAAAATACTGGAAGGGCTTGGTGGGCATTGACCTTGAGCTTTGGAGTTGTCGTTCACTTACATCCAGAGAGCACTGTGGACTCTATCAATGATGAATCTGGACCAAACTTGGCACAAATACTAAATATGCCCAAATTTGAACACTGGTTGAGTTTGGGGAAAATAGACCTTGACATTTGGGAGTGGTAGTTGCTGGGATTTATAGTTCACCTACAATCAAAGAGCCCCTTGAACCCCACCAGCGATAGAATTGGGCCAAACTTCCCACACAGAACCATCGCCTTGTCCAAGAAAGCCTTATGAAATACATGGGGTTACCATACATTGATAAATTACATGAAGACACATAAGTTGTCAAGGACAGAACGCCACAAGATCAAAGATAACAGAGTTTATTGGATTTACAGAACTCAAAATGCCCGTAAAAGACAAGGGCAAGGCAACTTAGCCTTTAAAAACAAAAAGGGGCAAGAAAAAACGTTCAAAAGATAAACCGGATTAAACCGGAGTTTAATCCGGGTAAAATCAAAACAGCTTGCTTCAGCCTGGGGAAAAACAAACAGAAGCTGGGAAACAAAGAGTTCAAAAGAATGCAACTAATTGGCAGCAGATAATTCTCTGCTGCCAGCACTATGTTTTGAGTAACTAGGAGTCACTCCTTCACACAGCAAGGCAAATTTCCAATACAAACTCAACAGCCAAGGATTGAAGCAGTAGCGTAGTCCCAATTCGTTCCGAAGGTCGAGAGGCAGAATCAGACGTTTGCAGTTTTCCAAGTCCAATAGGAGAAAGCGAGCCCGTAGTCAGTTTTCAGTCCGTAAATCCAGAGTAGCAGATGGCGTCCGTCAAGAAGACGACGGAAGGTCAAAGCTATTGAGATTAAGCAGAGGTTTTGCACAAACAAAAGCCCACACAATTCCTCCCGCCGTCTGAACCCAAATTCCAAAACAACTTACGTATCAGCACACGAAAACACACCAGTCTTCAGGAAAGCGTCCCACACAGATCCCAAGCGTTCGTCCAGATTACCTTGCCCAACGCAATTTGCAATTGCTCCCAAGCCTCATTTTATGCCAGTTACAAATCCTCATCACTATCAGCTGCCCTCCTTAACCCGGGCGTTTCCTCATCACTTTCCTCATCAGAGCTGGAACACCTCTGACTACGCCCCACAGCATCCCCAGCTGTGGATCCCGTCCCATCCCTCCAGCTTGTCCATGGGTCTAATCCTGAAGGTCCCCATTCATCTTCCATCCCATTATTGCCAGTGGCACCCAACTCCTCCCTTACCCGAGTCCAATCCATCTCATCCTCTTCCGAGCTAACCAGCTCTTCCTCCATTCTCTCCGTGAACCCCTTAAAAGACTCTTCGTCAGACGGTTCTGCAAAGATATCTCGCAGCCTCTTTCTTTCTCGCTCCTCGAGAGTATCTGACTCTCGAGGAGTCTTACGTCCACGTCTGCCAGAAGCAGAGCCATGAGGCTCAATCATAACACAAGTCCACATGCAACTTGATTGGACTGGTTCCTTGTTAGGGAAAAAACAGAAGCAAACAAAAACTAGATTTTTATATACCCAAAAAATTAATCTTAAGTGTTGCATTACCTTTGGAAAAACAATCAACTGGGTAACAATAAAAGTAAATTTAATGAGGACTAAATTCAATTTGAATCTCAACTAGTGTACATTTACTAAATAAAGTTTTGATTTATCAATGGATGAACTGATGTTGGGAGCATTGATTGGATTTAGGCCTCAGTAGTTGGGGAAATTATCCTAAAATAAAAACAATTATTCATTTGATGTAAAACCCTCTTCTTCCAATTTGGGATTCCATTCCAGAATGACTAAACTGAATCTTATCTAAGTCACACAGAAAGCAAACAGAACATAAGTAAGAGAAATGCAAAAACACATTTTAGTGCTACACCTTCATTAAGCCAGCTAAAATGTCACCAAATTAAGAAGCTTTTGGATATGTTTTAATATTTATCTTTTGTATGTTTTAAATCACACTGCTTCTTAAGTGTGAACCACTTTGGGTCTCAATTTTGAAAACAAGTAAGGTAAAATAATTATTCTGAGATTTAATCCGATTATACACATATGCAATCCTGGGAAGCAGTTTTTGTTGTGTGACTTCAAGTAATTTTTGACTCATTGTGACTGTAGGATGAACTTATTGCAGACTGTTCTTGGCAATATTCGCTCGGAGAGCATTTGCCATTGCCCTCCTTTTAAGACTGAAAGAGTGTGACTTGCCCAAGGTCGCCACTTTTCCAATGAGTCGATCTTTTTCCTGTCAGCTTTCTTCACTGTCCAGCTTTCACACCCTTAAACAAAAATCAGAAATACTATGGCATGACTGATTCTGACTTTGATATTCACTGATAGTACATTTGAGGGTCTTACCTAGTTCATTCATAGCTGCCATTCCAAGTCTCTGTCTTCTTCTGATTTCTTGACTACAGTCTCCAGTCTGATTTATGACTGAGTCAAGTGACAGAAAATAGTTAACTATCACCCATTTTAAAGTTTTGTAGGAAGCCTAAATACCCTAAAGACAAGCGATCTCATCTCATCTTGGAAGCTAAGCAAGGCCATCTCTGGTTGCATGAAAGACCACGAAAGAATCCCAGATGTTGTAGGCTATGTTTCAGAGGAAGGAACTGGCAAATCCACCTCTGAATATCCCCTGCCTAAAAATATCTTATGAAATTCATGGTGTCAAAGGTCAGACGCCAGCCAGTTAGATAATTATAGTTTATTCAAAAATAACTCAAAAAAGCTCAGCACAAAGTCCAGAGAGCTCACAACACTTTAACTTCACTGTGAATTAACAGTTCAGAGCAAGAAACCCCAAAAATGCAAACCGGAATATAATCTGGATTATCCGGAGATATAATCCGGATTAAAACCAAAGTGCTTGGAAACAGCTCAAAATTGAAAGGCAAAGTCAAAACAGCAAAACAAACAAGGGCAAGAATTCCCAAAGGCCCAAAACCTCCCCAAAACCCCAAAATACAGCAAAAAAACCCCAAAACTAAAAGCCCAAACTGGGCTAAAATTCTTCGCCAAAAGCGGCACAGGCAAACAATGTTGGAAAATGCTGAGGCAATGGCGACGAGCCGCTGCGGAGTCGAAAGCCAAGCCAGACGTCAGGGGAACGAAACATTGTAGCGAAGTCAAACCGGTCTGGAGTCAGGATTGGAGAACAGCGTCGGAGTCGAAGGTGAAGCCAGCGGTCAGCAACAGAAGTCAGCCACGAACACGGGAACGATGCCAAGCTGAGTTTAAGAGCTAAGAGATATGCCAAGTCAAGGTCCAAAGGGTGAAGTCGTCACAGTGAGGTCCATGTTACGGGATAACACAAAGAGCCAAGACAACTGAGGTGAGCAGAAGCTAATGCAAAATAGTAATAAGAATGCAGTCCACACAGAAAACCCACACAGTTCCAGCCCTCCGTCGTAGAATAATCCGGATCAAACTTATATTGGTTGCAAAGTCCCAAGCCAGTCTTCAGAGTCAACTACAGGAAACCCAATGGTGTCCAACAACACCTTGCCAAGGAACAATGGCCAACCCCCCCCCCCCCCCCAATTTATTTAGGTTTTCTTGGGCTTCCAAACAACCAACGCCTTAGGATCAGGTGTCCCAAACTCCTCATCACAATCCGAGCTCCAAACAGCCAATGCCTTTGGGTCACCATCCCAAGTTCCTCATCAGAGTCAAAACCACTCTGCCTATGCCCAACCCTGTCCACACCTGCGGAATCGCCCTCATTCCTCCAGGCAGACCATGTGGGGTCTGCTTCTGAAGAAACCCAAGCCTCTCCTGAGTCCTCAGCATCCATGAGCCCAGTTTCCTCCCCAGTCTATGCCAACCCCTTCCGCCACCACTGGGTCCTCAACAGTCATTTCCACCTCAGGTTTCCCTTCCAACTCCCCAAATGAATCCTCATCTGAAGATTCCTCATCTATCTCCCTGACTCTCTTTTTATGTAAATCTTCCAGTGAGCCCTCCTCGCGAGGATTCTTCCTTCCCCTCCTGATCCTACCATTATCACTCACAGCCTCAGAAGACTCATTCACAACACATGGGGTCACTATAAATTGGCAAGTGACACATACACACAAGGTACTGAAGACATCAAAAGAGTTAATGCAGATAATAGTTTGCATTAATATTGAGCATAGCAGCATCCTGTACAAGTGAGGACTAACAAACATGTTTTTTTTTGTGTGATATGTAAACAATGACGTGGCCCTTAATTTTACTGATGTAAATAGATTTAAGTAGGTTGCTGGGTTTCAGTTTTGTTATTTTAAAGGTGACATATTAATTTGGGGGGAAAATGAGTGACATTCGTGATTATGTGAAACTATTTGTTTAAGGTATAAGTCATCACATTTGATCACCTGCTTCTTATAGCTGAAGTGGGAATTTGAACGCTGTTTATATTTCAGTGTCAAAGAAACAGGACCCTTTTGTTGCATTGTTATCTTAAGGGTGGACTACACAAACCTGTTGGCACTTATCAAAAGGAATCATACCATAACTCGGTTACTAATTGACCTTTCCAACTTCAACATCCATCAAGTAACATGAGACAGCTGACTCTGCTGTTCTGCTAGAGCATGTTAACACACTGCCCAGGGAGAGAAAACTCACTTTTAAAATGGGAGAGAGAAATAAAACACACCCATATTCTAATGCAGTATGCTCACAGCCATCAACCTAATTTCAACTCTCTCTGACACTTAGCACTTATAGAAAGACAGGTGTGGTCAGACAGGAGAAGAGGAAATGGGAGTGAGATTGTCTTTACATGAGCAGACTACTTAAAAAGTTTGAGGACCCCTGCTCTGGAGTTTCAAGCAAACTCCAAAGCATCCTGTGATTTTTATTAACATGGGGTTAAACTGGATTAACATGGGGTTAAACTGGATTAACAGCTTTAGCTAGCAGTATCTAACAAAAGTGACATAATATTGTAAACAGAGACAGAATCCAATTGACTATGAATACAGGGTAGTTGACCCATTTAGATGAGCTTGAAGAAATTCGGGTGTGGGATTTTAATTTTACAGCAACCATGTGAGGCAAGACGTATGAGTTCCATTGCTTAGCAAAGATTCAGGGTTTTTTTTCCCCATACTATGTATTTCTGGTGCAATTATTCCTTTTTAAACCTATGATGACAACACCCTGTGGAATTTTGGGATTTGAAATTTAGGGAGAGGCATTAGAATTCATAGCAGAGAGTTCCTTGGATGCTGGTGACCAAGCTACCAACACCAGAATCCATAGGATGCAGCAGGCAAAGTGGAAACATAGTATTAGAATTGTGTAGTGTGAAAGGACACTGAACACACATCCATGTCCACTATACCACAACCTGTCTATCTTGAGTAGGGTTGGCTGGAAGGATCAAGGCACATATTGTTTTGGCAAACTTTTGTAGTACTATATGTGTTCTGAATTGCACTTTTGTTGCCTTGTAAGCCACCCCAAGTGCCCCTTGGGAGATGGTGGCGGAATATAAATAAAGTTATTATTATTATTGCTTGGAGCTACAAAAAGAGAAAGAGAAAACATGTATGCCTATCTCCGTGATCACATTTCCCCTTTGAACCGGTGCGGGCCTTAAGATCTGCCGGGGAGGTCCTTCTCTCGCTCCCACTACCGTCCCAAGTGTGGCTGGTGGGAACAAGAGAGCGGGCCTTTTCGATGGTGGTCCCTCAGCTCTGGAACACCCTCCCCAAAGAGATCAGGCCCTACATTGCCCTCTTTCTGCAAGGAACTTGAAAACCTGGTGGTTCCGGGACGTCTTTGAGCAAGATTAGTTGGCTGTTCAACATGTTGACCTTGGTCTACACACTATCCACCCCTGGGTCCTATGATACACTGAAGTACAAGTCTTTTCTATCTTTTTATTGATTATGTCTAGCTCACAACCCTGATTACTGTATTGGACTCCTTCATGTTGAGTGGCACTTTAACTGTGTTAATTATAGATTGAACTTTTTTTACTGCAGTTTTATGATATTGTTTTTATTATGTTTGTTCGTTCATGCCGTTGTATGTTGTTTTGACAACTGGCTGTTTTATACATGCCGAAAACCACCCTGACTCCTCTTGAGGAGATGGAGTGGTATATAAATAAATGATGATGATTATGATGATTATTATTATTGACACAACAACGTTGTATGACACAGCAAACAAGATAAACATGCTGGATTTCGTATCACAGAATCACAAGTCGAACACTTCCCAAGTCTCTAGGACTGTGTGATGTATTTTCGGATGATCCGTGCAGATCCTAGTTGGGTGGCCTTTTGCAGTTGGCAGATCATAATTTTGTCAATGTCTATTGTTTCCAAATGCTGGCTGAGATCTTTTGGCATGGCACCCAGTGTGCCCATCACCACCGGGACCACCTGCACTGGTTTCTGCCAGAGTCTTTGAAGTTCAATCTTGAGGTCCTGATAGCAGCTGAGTTTTTCCTGTTGTTTTTCATCAATTCGACTGTCACCTGGTATGGCGACATCAATAATCCAAACCTTTTTCTTTTCCACAACTGTGATGTCTGGTGTGCTGTGTTCCAGAACTTTGTCAGTCTGGATTCAAAAGTCCTACAGTATCTTTGTGTGTTCATTTTCCTATACTTTTGCAGGTTTGTGATCCCACCAGTTCTTTACTGCAGGGAGGTGGTACTTGAGGCATAAGTTCCCATGAATCATTTGGACCACATAGTTGTGCCTCTGTTTGTAGTCTGCCTGTGCGATTTTCTTATGGCAGCTGAGGATATGATCAATGGTTTCATTAGCTTCCTTGAACAGTCTGCATTTTGGGTCATCAGCTGATTTTTCGATCTTGGCCTTAATTGCATTTGTTCTGTTGACTTGCTCCTGGGCTGCAAGGATCAGGCCTTCTGTCTCCTCCTTCAGTGTCCCATTCGTGAGCCATAGCCAGGTCTTCTCCTTATCAGCTTTTCCTTCAATTTTGTCAAGGAACTTTCCATGCAATGCTTTCTATTGTTGTTGTTGTTGTTGTTGTTGTTATTATTATTATTATTATTATTATTATTATTATTATTATTATTATTATTCTATTTTACCATCAGGACTGACTCTACCACTGGTCAGAATAAGGTAATCAGGCTATAATGCAGTATACTGTTGATATAGAATCCAACAGTCCAGCCTGGATAGTTTCATTGTATGGAGTAAGGGTGGCATGGTTTTGCCCTTCACCTCAGGTAACAACATGTTTTGAGCTGTCCTTCTTTATCAGGATACATCCAGGTAGTAAAAGGTAGGAAAGTTGGGGTTCAATATATCCAGGCAAACCTTACTACATCCTCCTCACCTTCCTGTGTAGGTTATGATTCCAGAGAAGTTCTTTTTTAAAGAGACTTGCATTTGGGATGTGAATGCAGCTCATGTTGTTGGCTCACGAAGGCTAAGGCATTTATAGCACTGTTCTGCGATGCTGACTCTGGCATGTTTTGTGAGGGATAATCATTAGTTCTTTACCTTATTTAATATGGAAATCATGTCAAAGGTAAATGCCAAGAGGCTACAAAATTACCCTCCTTATCTCCCATACATTTATCAGTTGATAAATGGAAAGACAGTGCTGCCAAAATAACTGTGAATGAATAATTTATAAAATGACTGATGCTTCGTGTATATTGTTTCAGGCAGGAAACAGTAGGACATCAATAATCAAAAGGAGCTGGATTAATTTAGCAGAATTCTGCGGCTAATATTTTTATCTAAATGCTACAGTCATGGACCTCCGTTGTCAGGAAATCCCTCCCTCAACCACTTTATGTCTGATTCAAAGCCCACAGAAGTCAATGGGAGGCTTTCTCATTTGCTGCAGTGGGTTTTATGGCAGACTTTCCACAGTGTGAAGAGTTTTTCTTTGTTCATTTTGCTCTGTTTGAAGTTCCTATTTGTACATTTTAGTGCAGTGGTGCCAGGGGCAATCCTCTTCATTAGACTCAAGTGACATTTGTCTCAGGTACTCTCTTTGAAATGGGTGCTGAGATGTCAGGTAGGCCTCTTTTTCTTCTTCAGCCCAAAGCTTGTGAAAACAAAACAAAACAAAAACTACAGCTCCCGGAATCCAGCAGCCATGCTGGCTGGGGGACTCTGGGAGTCCAAAAGTTACTTTGTATTTTTTCCTTTTAGGGGTCTGTTTCAGCCTTCAGATGTATGCCGTATAAGCTTGAAGCTTTCCATCCCAAGGTGGGCAATTGTGGTCTGTGTGGGAACTAATGTTTGCCCTTGAAGTCCTTCAGCATGCCAGAAATATATGACCTGGAGTCTACTTCCACTATGTACATCCTGTACTTTTGACTGACTTTTAGCTTTTCCCCTTCCTATAACTGAAGCAGAGTGGGAAACTGCTCAATTTTTGTGGCAAAAGGGGCATTTTATGCTGCTATTTTTTCCCATGAAAAAGTTAAATGGGGGAGTTTGGAGGCTCAGGTGCAAATGTGACTTAGGTGGGGTATCAAAAAGACTGGGAACTTCATGTGATGTGCAGGTCACACTTTCTCTACCACATTGTGTTTACATTCTTCATTTCTCCTGATTTTTCTGTTCTACTCAGCATGTTTTCAAAAGGCACATTTCAGTTAATGTCTCTCACAAAGATTTTTTATGCCCACTCAATCCCTGTTTCCTTCCCTGTTCTCTGTTTAGCTCAGTGGTTCCCAACTTTTTGGCCTCCAGGTGTTTTGGACTTAAAGTCCCCAAAATCCCAGCCAGTTTACCAGCTGTTAGGAACCGTGGGAGCTGAAGTCCAAAACACCTGGAGACCCAAAGCTGGAAGTTTTTTCAAAATAAATGTTAGAGTTGGAAGGATGGTGAAGGAGGGCTAGAAAAACAAATTTTTGTGTGTCTGGTTGCAGCAGTGGATCTACAGTAAGCAATACATTTGTGGGTTTCACTTTTGCAGATATGATTATTTGCAGATTTGATTAATATGCCTTTTCTATGAATCTCTAGGTCCTCCAGAGCAACTTTATGGTAAATTTCCAGTGAGAGCTAACTATAGATGTGTGCTGAAGGACTTAGAGATTCCTAGAGACAACACTCATCTAAACATTTATTAAGTCCACCAGAATGATTCTATTGGATGTTAACCATAGTGTTACGGTGGAAAACCTAGAGATTCCTAAAGGGGTTTCCATAGGTTAAAAAACAATACTTTTTTATTTGGGCTTTTCTCTTAGAATAACTCACCTTTCACCATATCTAATAGTTGCACGAACCAGAGCTTGGAAAATTACTTTTTAAATGTATTTTGTTTTTGTTACTTTTAAATGGCATTTGAAAAGTAATTTGTTACTGCTGTCTGATACTATGTTTTATATAATGATACATCACATTGAGGTCCAATTTATGGGAGATAGCGTCATGCATCATGGCGAATCTGGCGGGCAATGGGGCAACCCGCTGCTCCTTATCACTCACATTGTCCCTTTTCTCATCCCACAGAGGCAAGCATTGCCACCTGGTTTCCCCCCACGCCAACCCAGTTCTTCTCTATGAGAACACAGAAAGTCTCCCGTGTTCTCTTTTCACCTTCCTAGGATGCTTGCAGCACACTGGAAGGACGGAGCTCTGCTGAAAGTAGATGTGTATCGTCTGATGGCATCCGGCAGGCTCCATTCTCCAACCATGCTGCCAGCATCCTAGGGTGCTGAAAATCACTAATGTGATGATGTCCTCAATCACATGAAGCAATGCTTATATTGTTTACTACTTTTAATTACATATATATATATATATATATATATATATATATATATATATATATATATATTATTTTAGGACATACACATACACAACATTTACAATTCCCACCAGCACGAAGATTATTTTCTTTTACATATTAATCCTTTTTGAGACAATCTTTATAGATTTACATACTATATAACATTTGTATCCTATTTCTTATGGTCTGATCTCTAGAATTATTCATAATATAATTCTTGACCCAGTTCAATCTTTCTTCAACTTCTCGCATTCTATTTTCATTACCCTTTGAATCATTTAATTTTACATCCATAATTTTGAATTCCATTTGGTCCACCATATACTAATACCATTTATTTACTGTCCACTTTGATTTATCTTTCCATCCCAATACTATCACTGCTTGTGTGCACTCAATTATTGCTTCCTTTATTTCCCTGTGATATTCCATTCCCTCTCTTTGAACTGACTGCACTATTGTACCTGTTTGCATTCCCACACCATGTACCCCGGTGGCAAAGTGTGTTAAAGCACTGAGCTGATGAACTTGCAGACTGAAAAGTCCCAGGTTCAAATCCCGGGAGCGGCATGAGCACCCGCTGTTAGCTCCAGCTTCTGCCAACCTAGCAGTTCGAAAACATGCCAATGAGTAGATCAACAGGTACCACTCCGGCAGGAAGGTAACGGCACTCCATGCAGTCATGCCAGTCACATGACCTTGGAGGTGTCTACGGACAACGCCGGCTCTTCAGCTTAGAAATGGAGATGAGCATCAACCCCCAGAGTCAGACACGACTAGACTTAATTTAACCTTTACCTTTTTACCATGTGCATAAACCACATCCATATCAGCACTGACTGCTCCCCTTTTTATAATAATACGCTACAGGGTGTACAATATCACTTATGTAATATTTTCCTCCACATTTTTCTTACTTTTGCATTCCTTATCATCTCTATTGTTTCTACCACTTGTTTCATATCTTGTAATGTGCAACTCCATTTCCCACATACTTTTCAAGTCCCGTATTGTACACTTTAAATTACCTTTGTAACTGTGGGCACCGTTAAGATTGGCATATATCTTGAAAGACCTTGCCAAAATGCACCAAAATACAGATAAAAGGTAAACTGAAAGTTCTTGTTGCTTCTGTAAAATAACTTCACCTCCATATGTTATAATGCTTTTAAAATGTGACTTGGTTATGTTCCTCATTGTCTCCCGAAAGATATTTCATTGCAGATATTGTTTAGCAATTCTTTACTTCCAAGCTCTCTAGACTGATTCAATTTTGTTTTTTTTCTGGTTGGTCTGGACTCACAGATTTAGTTATTCTGGAAGTGCTGTGCTGAGTTAATCTGCACTGAGCCACCATAGAGCAGATGGCTTTATTGTGGCATGCTTTCCCATGCCATAAAATTTATGACATAAACGGTGGCAAAGGGTACTGTACTGTGGAGCCCCGGTGGTACAAAATTGTTAGTAGCATAGATTTAAAAGGGCAAACAAACATCCACCTGCAATGGAGCTGGGGACCACTAGCCAAACCATTAGAATGAGCAGCGGGAATGTGAATCAGGCATATATTTTTACGAACAGAGTTATATATTAAGAAAGAAATGGTCAAAGAGTTGTCGATGAACAGAGATAACCTTTTCAGATCTGCAACACAATTAAGGTGTTACGGGGCTATTCACCCTTTCCTGGGAATGAGTCTAATCAAATGCAATGGATCTTATTTTTGAATGTCTTGTGTTGGTTTGCACTGGTAATCCTCTTAAAATATTCCCAACATCCTCAGTTAAGACAAAAAGTTGACTGTTATGTAATGAAGTAGCTATTGTCGATTTCTGCCCTCCCTTAAAAGCCAGACTTAGAGTAACTTCTCAGGTTTTATGTTCTTTTGTTTCAGACATGCACAGATGAGAATTTCTCCCTTATCATTCACCAACTGACTTTGTTATTTATTCTTTCTTGCCACTTGCTGTGTAAATTTAAAGTGAACCAAGTAATACTGTGTTTCCCCAAAAATAAGACAATATCTTATATTAATTTTTGCTCCCAAAGATGAGCTGGGTCTTTTTTTTTCAGGGGATGTCTTATTTTTCCATGAAGAAGAATTCACATTTATTCTTGAACAAAAAATTTAACATTTATTATAGACTGTACAGTAGTTGTCATCACAAACCAGCATAACTAGACATACAGTGAATCCTATCAAGAATTTCTTGTTACTACAGTAGAGTCTCACTTATTCAACATAAACAGGCTGGCAAAATGTTGGATAAGCGAATATGTTGGATAATAAGGAGGGATTAAGGAAAAGCCTATTAAACATCAAATTAGGTTATTATTTTACAAATTAAGCACCAAAACATCATGTTATAAAACAAATTTGACAGAAAAAAGAAGTTCAATATGCAGTAATGCTATGTAGTAATTACTGTATTTACAAATTTAGCACCAAAATATCACAATGTATTGAAAACATTGACTACAAAAATGCATTGGATAATCCAGAACGTTGGATAAGCGAGATAAATGAGACTCTACTGTACCATTATTTCCATGTACAACAATCTATGGTACGTACATTTACCAATCCTGTATGCTCTGGTGTTCTATTTGGCGGACATGCTTCCAAACAAAAACTTTGCTAGGTCTAGCTTTCGCGGGAGGCCTTATATTTAGCAATTCAGCAGAACCTCTACTAGATCTTATTGTCAGATGTCTTCTTTTCAGGGAAACCGGGTAGAATAAACAATAAATGCATAATTAAGAGAATTATGTTGTTTCACTTTTAATGAAGGTATTCCAAATTAGTCCTGTAATATCCACGTAGCAAAATTCACAGGATTTCCCAACCCCTCCTTCCTTCAAAACTATATTAAGGGCTACGGTTCAAAAAAATCAAAATTTCATGAAGGAAATTAATTTCTGCTTCAGGTTACACATACACCTATCCAGACACACACAAACACCCTTGGTAGACAGTCAGGCTGTCAATCAATTTAGAAATTCCATATATCGCTCTGCTCCGTATAAAATCAATGAGTGTAAATCAGGAGACAGCTCTAAAGAGATATTTGTCTATCAAATATCTCAAAGTCAGAAGGTTAGAAATAGGAAGATGAATAGAAAATGTTCGTAGTGGAGAGAGTGCGCCCCCCCCCCCCCAAACTACACCATGCCTTTTCTCTAGTTCTCTTCTCCCCTGGTCCTTTTTTTTTAAATTTATATCACCACACTTTTTGATCTCTGTATTTCTTTGTTTTGGCTTCCCAGGTACCAAGGGAAAATGGCTAGCAGTGAGTTCTTTTTTAGCTTTCCCTTTCTCTGAAGGCCCCCTGGCTTAGCCAGCTGGATCACACTGAATTAGTCAAGTACTTCATTATCTCCCTTCTCTGCACATATTGCTCCAGGTAACAAAATGCCCAAACAAGAGAGCCAATGCCTTCTGCCACACTGTCTGTGAAGTTGCATTGTTGTGGCCAATTCTGCAGATCAGCCTTGTGCTCTGGGAGGGCATCACTCCTCATCCCTTGCCTGCAGTGCTTCCCAATATCCATTTAGTCACAGCAGTTAGCTAACCATGTAGCTGTTGATAACATAGCATGGGTTTCTGACGTGCCCTTCCTCCCCACCACCCCCTCCCCAAACCCTTAGGAGGTCTGGGATTTCTCTCTGCAGTAAAAGGCCTACAGCAGGAACGGGGATGGGCTGCAGAGCCAGACCAATTACACTGTTGGGTTAGATGTGGTGCTACATGAGAATTGCTCTTGTTAGCAGGCCAGCAGGCAGGATGGAGGTTTTGCAGCAGGGCATTTTCTGCAGAGAGAAGCACTCGGCGGATAACTAGGTCAGGTGCAGAAAAACCAGCATTAGAAATCACCTTCATCACTCAGAAAATCTTTTCCCAGCTGGTTGTTATTATTATTATCATTTCTAAAAGTCAATCAAATAACACCACATTAGCTTCTCTTTCCGATTTAAATTAATCAAGATTTCAGTATTTCAGTGGCCACAGCCTCACACATTTTTGAACCACACATTGCTCTCTTTCTTCACTCCCCAGGATGCCTTTCTTAACAGTGACCTTTAGTTAAGCTACAAACCACCTTCAGGCAATTCTCTCATGTGATGGGAAAGATGGGCCATATTTAAATTCCATGGCAGGGAACAGAACAAATCCACTTCTGTTCACTTCTTTAGCTGTGCGGGGAGGAGGGGAATACAATTTTATCCACGTCACCTAAATTTAAAATACTGTCATATATTACAGAGGCCGAAGAGGGCAGGCAGAGATATGGTAGGAGGGATTGTAGCTCATTGGCAGAACATACAATACCTGGAATATCGGTATTTAAAAAGAAATAGCACAGGTGACGCGAAAGACCCTGCAAAGCCACTGCCATTGGCAAAATTGCTGTTTGGGATTGCTGCACACAAAATCACTCAGCCAGCAAGTTCACTGTTCATGCTGTCTCAGGGAATCTGAGAAATATAATCCAAAAAATAACTTTGCAAGGCTCTAAGTGAATAATAGTGGTATAGATGGACAAATAATTTGACCTGTGAGCATAATGCAGGCTCCCGTGTTGCTAAACAGACCATTTTTTAAAAAAAATGTGCATGTGGAGAAGGACAATACCATAACTGTTTACATTTAAAACGTTAGAAAATGGAGTAGCTCTACACCATCTGGTTGCCTCTAGCTTTAAGACAGAAGGAAATTCTGTTTTTTTACATAGCACAGTCAATTCAGAACAACAAAATTCCCATTTAGTTAAATTTGTTGTATTAGGGGCTTTGCTCCCAAAATGCAGGAAATTGCAACTAAGAGTTAAGTAGGGGACCATTTGGGTGCCAGTGCCCTTCAGGTTATGGGGTCATGGACCCGAGTCCCAAGAGCCATCCCTATCTGAAGCATGGATCTCTCCATTGGGGGGAAACTAGTCAAATATTAAAGGCAAATTATTTATCTAAATAAAAAATTACATATAGCAACAGTTATACTAATAAAGAATTAATATATAATACCTGGTGATTGAATTTAGTTTGGCTTTTCCTAGCAAATGAGAGGTTTCAAAGCAGGGACTTTCAGTCCACATCTTAATCATTTATTTATTTTCCATAACACTAATTCTTACTAGGATCTAAACAAGTATAATTGATCCCCTCCCAGCTCCAATTTCTGGGGCTTCTTTTGTGGAGTTCCTGTTCTCTAACCAGATTTGGACACATTTGCCAGCTTCTTAAAACAGGAATGTGTTTAAAGGGAGGCAGTTGTATATTTTAATAAAGTAATTAAAACGGAGAGCACAAATATAGAAGTGATTGGGAATAGCAGCCATAAGTGGTCAATGATTAATTGAGAGGAAGAAGCTGTTTAGGTAAGTGATAGCTGTACGAGGACCCATTGCCCTTTCCCCTTTCCTTTAGTTTGCAAAATTTTAAGCTTGCTGGACCCCAGCGCATGCGAAATGCTTGAGAGATCTTTCAGATATTCAGGTGCTATTTGATCCCGGATATCAGGTGCCTTCAACCTTACTTCCTAACTCACTCAAAGCTTTCTGCGATTGCTTTGTTAAGTCACACGTCTGTCTGCTGCTCTGCAACAAAATACCCTAATTTCATCAAGCAAAAACCTTCTAAAAAAGGTGCACCCTTGCATGACTCAAAAACAAAGCTTTGCCTAGTTTTTAGTGCTGTTCATTCTGAAAGTTGCCTGCAGTTTCTTTGGGAGGGAGATCCAAACAGTTTCTTCTTGTTTGTATATATTCATTGATTTAATTTCTCAACTTTAATTTTCTGTTTTTACCTATCCATCCCATCTCAGTTTATGAACAGGACTCACTAGGATAGGTTCAGAACTTGTGATTTCAGGCCCAGAATGGATTATCAGTATAACGTTTAGAACTTGTAAAGCAGTAACCGTGCTGAGTAACTTTATGCAGAAATCTGATTGCCTCTCTCCAATGCTGAGTAATCAAATCTCACATGTTTTTTTCATTGCAATTACTGTTGGCATTTTTAAAATGGGATTTTACTCTTAACCATAGAAAGGAAGAGATGACTACATTTCCTTTCTACATCTGCTTGATTTTATTCACAGCTTAACAAAAGTTTTTTCTTTATGTCTTGGTTTTTAGGCCTCATTCTGGGGTTATTTGGGGTGCTGATTCAGAAAATTGCACTGGATAACCACATCAACTCTAATTTCTTAGATATTGTTATCATGATTTTCTATGTATGAGCAGATGAAGACTGGTATATGGCACATGTTCTGTATCTCAAAAACTAGTGCTGATAGGAAAGATTGGTACCGTATTTGGAATCAGCAGGTCAAATATACCCAGAAAAAGGTCCAACATTTGAGGCACCAAAATGTGTGCTGGCCAGTATTATTCAGACCACACTGTTGATAAAGTTTACAGTGATATAAGTTTGCATAAAGAGACATTTGAATTTTGTATCTACAGTAGAGTCTCATCCAAGCTAAACGGGCTGGCAGAAGCTTGGATAAGCGAATATCTTGGATAATAAGGAGGGATTAAGGAAAAGCCTATTAAACATCAAATTAGGTTATGATTTTACAAATTAAGCACCAACACGTCATGTTATACAACAAATTTGACAGAAAAAGTAGTTCAATACTCAGTAATGTTATGTTGTAATTATGAATTTAGCACCAAAATATCACGATATATTGAAAACATTGACTACAAAAATGGCTTGGATAATCCAGAACCTTGGATAAGCGAGGCTTGGATTAGTGAAACTCTACTGTACTTTGATCCCAAATTTCAATATAATTTGATATGACTGTAGTAGGCCATACTGAATGTGCATCTTTTTAAAACAATGATGCTGTCTAGGAATACAAATAGAAACTGTATATGTGAAAGAGAGATAATAGATATAGCACAGCAGGTTAAACCACCAGTTACAAAACATCTTGCCAACCAGAAGGTGACAGTTCAAGCCACCATCAGTCTAGCTTCTGCCTACCTAGCAGTTGGAAAACAGCAATGTGAGTAGATAAATAGCAGGAAGGTAAAAGGCGCTTCTATCGACAGGCTCCTCTGCGTGGAAGAATGGAACAACATCACCTCCCCATGGCCAAGTCGAGCACAGCCTCCAGATATCGGAAATGAAAGAGGGAATCCTGCCTCCATTTATATATTGTCTGTCTCTGTCAATTGTATAATGGCATTGAATGTTTGCCATATATATGTACTGGTAATCCGCTATCTCTTGGGGAGATAGAGCGGAATATAAAGTATGTTGTTGTTGTTGTTGTTGTTATATTGTAATTAGAAATTGAAAGAGAATTCAACAGTTTTCTTCTAATCTGATGCATAGATAGAAATAGTTCTGCTGAAGTTGTTATTTGCTGTGGGAGGAAAGTTCTCATTGGTGCCAATATTTTATAAAAAGCAAATAAGCTTTTCAAAAACACAGCAGAACAAAAATGGATACATTCCCTTTCTATGGCACTGTCATTCATTGAGACTAGTGATCTCATCGCATTGAGTCGGGGGGGGGGGGGGATTCACCATGGATTGTGGCGAATCCCATAGGGTCCGACGTGGGGAACCCAGAACCCCACATCGCTTGCCTTGCCCCTCACCTCATCCCACAGGGGAAGTGTTGCCCTCCAGTTTCCCCCGTTGTTTCCTACGTAACACAGGAAGCCTCCTTTGTTGCCGGCGTTACCTCTTACAACACTTCGACTTCCCTTGAGACATGGAGCCCTGTTGGAAGTAGATCAACGTCATGTGATGGGAACCGAAATGTCATAGGATGGGCAATTTTGCCATCTGAGGGGGTTGTAGAAGTGTGCACATTTATAAAGTCTTTGTTGCTATGTGTCTCTGAGTTATTTCTGACTTATGACAAATCTAACACAAACCTAGCATGGGATTTGCAGGGCTGAGGGTATGTGACTAACCCAAAGGCACCCAGTGGGTTTTCATGACCAGAGGATTGAATCCTGGTCTCCTGAATATTACTCAATCCACTACACCACACTGTCTCTCTATAAACTACTAGCTTTGCCCGGCCACGCGTTGCTGTGGCTTATGCTTTCAGAGTGTTGCTCTTTATTTACTGTCCTGATTTTAGAGATTATATTGTTCTATATTATTATTAATCACTTTGAATGCGATTTCCTGCTTCTTGGCAGAATGGGGTGGATTGGATGGCCCATGAGGTCTCTTCCAACTCTACTATTCTATATCACAGTAATTATTACATATTATATTTATAATCTTATATTATCTGCTTAGAACTGGATTATATGAGGCCCCTTCTTCACAGCTGTATAAAATGCACACTGAAGTGGATTATATGGCAGTGTGGAGTCCAGATAATCCAGTGCAAAGCAGATAATATAAGATTATAAATGGGTTATATAGCTGTGTGGAAGGGCCTTGAGTCTACACTGCCATATAATCCAGTGCAAATTAGATAATCTGTGAAACAGGCCGAGGCCTAAGTCTGCCTGTCCCCTGGGCTGAGTTGGTTGCTAGGAGACCAAGTGGGCAGAGATTAGTCCTCTAACTGGCAGCAATTGGATAAAAACAATTATTCCTCTCCCTCTAATTAGGACTTTATTTTTCTTTTCTTTTTGTTGTATCAACCTAGAGGCATGGATGATGGGTTGTGTTGTCAAATTTCGAGGTTGGGGGGGCTGTAGTTTTGTTGTTTTGTTGGTCGCCGTGATGCCATCATTCATTTATATATATAGATACTTCTACAAATATCTTTTCCTTCTTGCCCCTACATCTGATCCATGTATAATTCTATTTAACAAACAACAACAACTAAACCCTTTAGGATGGGAGCCATTGTTTAATGGTTGTGTTCCGTCCCCCAGGACGATGGTTTGCCTTACCTATTGGTCGTTTGTTTGTTTTTCCTCCTTTGCATTTTGTTTCAGCCTCTGGCTGCAAAGCCCAGGAAAAGTGGCTTGGAGTCTGCAAGAGCTGGCTGCAGGTTTCTTTGCAATGATTGGTCAAAGAGTACAACATCTTAGGACCGCCCTTTTTACCAGGGTCTAGTCTCCATTTTAGAGTTTCATTCTGGCTATAGTCTTCCAACGTGCTGGAGCTGTGCAAGGCTAACTGGGACAAATCATCCTCAAAACCAGGCCAATCTAAGCCTATCCAAATTAGATAAGTATTGAATTATACTGATCTGGAATAGGAAATCTAGTTAGAGGAGCAGGGTTATTCCATCGCTTCTAGAACTAATCTTTGCTGTAAAGATAGGGAAGGAAAGAGTTTCTCCTTCTAACATAGACAGCGTGATTAGGGTATAGTGGTTTTATAATCACCTTTGCCTTCTGGAACCAGGGATAATTCTGTAACTAAAATCTATAGAAATTTGTTTCATTTTCTGCAACTTTAAGATCTGTGCCAGGTTTACAACCTTGTATGAATAAACATCCTTTTTTGAAGTTATCCAGACTCAGTCGTTCAATATCTATAGGACAGTTTATAGGGATTTGCAGTTCGCCCGGATAAAGGACAGCACGTTTTAGCTTTATAGTTTTTTTATTGTCCGGCGGACGGCACAGTTTTGAGGTCGATCAGCGGTTTTTCCGCTTGAGCTAGCTTGCACGGCTTTATAGTTTTTTATAGTTTAGGAAGTTTTAGTATAGGCTGCGGCTTTTCCGCCTGAGCTCAGTCTGCATACCTAAAGACTCTACCAGCGTCTGAGGCAGTGGAGCCCGCTCTCAGACCTGAAGGAGTCAAATAGTGGGGCTCTATTTCCTTGCTATTTGGCTCGCGTGTGCGCACGTGGCCCAGTGGCTTTCTGGGTTTGCACAGGCTGTGCAGTTCCCAGCAACGTCCAGGGCTCCCTCGGCGGTAGACCTCGAGCCGCGGAGCACCAGCGACAGTTCTTTGGCTGGCTCTGAGGCGTGGAGCCCACCAGAACCAGGCTAGAACCTGGACAGGCCTGGCAACGCTGCTGCGAGTTCGGCCGGAGCACTCAACCGGCTTTGACAGCCTCTTCATCAGGAGTTCGGCCGGAGCACTCGGCCGGCTTTGACCTGCCTCATGGTCCGGCGGTGGTGACCTGCCTCATCGTCCTGCGGTGGTGACCTGCCTCATTGACCTGCGGCGGTGACCTGTCTCATCGTCCTGCGGTGGTGACCTGCCTCATCGTCCTGCGGTGGTGACCTGCCTCATCGTCCTGCGGTGGTGACCCGTTTCATCGCCTGGCGGTGGTGACCTGCCTCATCGTCCTGCGGTGGTGACCTGCCTCATCGTCCTGCGGTGGTGACCTGCCTCATCGTCCTGCGGTGGTGACCTGCCTCATCGTCCTGCGGTGGTGACCCGTTTCATCGACCTGCGGTGGTGACCTCCCTTCACAGCGGGGAGGAGGCGTCTTTTCTCTCCTCCTTTCCAAAGCCAGCCTCGGTGCTCCTTCGGCGGCAGGCCTCGAGCCGCAGAGCACGAGGTGCTTGAAAATTTGGCGAAGTCGCCATTTTGGCAGTTTACGTCACTCGGGCAAGGGAGGTATCAAGTGGCAAGTTGCTGTCAGTTGACATTTTGCAGCTTGCCCACCAAAGTCTGGCGCCAAAGGTCACAATCTTTGTAAAGTATAGTTACTTAGTGATATATATTGCTATGGTTAAGTGCTGTGCATTGTATTATATATTGCATTTGCTTTTATTGTAAATTTACTTGCTGGTACATTGTATTTGCCTTTGTTGTAAATTTACTTGCTATTAAGAATATGCAATTTCAAGATGATACAGATGGTATACCTCCTTCTGAGGCTGAAAGTAGGAATGAAAGGCCCCAAAGGATAAAGCACCCTTCAGCCAAGATGCTAGCCCATCTAATAGATGAAAAGGAGCTCCTCCATGTGAGGTTAGGTTCGGCATGGGAGCGAGTTGTAACATTAATGGACAGAATTGAGAGCTTGGGTATTACAAGGGTGCCATCCATATTACAGACAGACCTTGAAGAGACCTTCGGTATTTGGAGGGGTTTGGTGTCTAAGATAGTCCAGGTCCTCGAGCGCATTAACGCCAAGGATTCAGAGTTAGAAATAGTGAGTGTCTTAGCTGACACTAATGAGAAAGAAAATAAGGTGAGGGCAATTCTAGATGCCTTGGAATTTAGTTCTCCATCTGTTAATCTAAGGTCTGAGCCAAAAGGAAATCAGTCTTCCTTAAGCAGCCATGAGACCAATCTTTTAAAATCACCTGCTGTGGCACTTAGTCTTAAGTCCAACCGCTCTAGCCAGGTATCTAAACTAAGGGAGTGTGCATCATCTAAACATAGCCACTCTAGCAAGTCTTCTGCTGCTGGGAGTGCCATCTCTTCCCTAGCTGCCTTGCACATTAAGGAGGCTGCACGTCTAGAGCTAAAGAGCAAGGTAGCGGGGGCGGAGGCTGATGCTAAGGCAGCTGATCTCACCCTTCCCTTTAAAGAAGAAGAGCAACGACTGCAAATAGAACAGGCCCGTAGACAAAGCGAAATGCAAATGGAACAGGCCCAAAGACAAAGCGAAATGCAAATAGAACAGGCCCGTAGACAAAGCGAAATGCAAATAGAACAGGCTCGTATAGAGATGCTTAGAATAAAGATGGATGCCGCAGCCAAAAGGGTAAGGGCTGAGACTTTGGCCAAGGCCCTAATTGAGCCACTCACAGAAGAAAATGTAAGTCAGTTGCCGAAGCAGGACCCTTCTTCCAAGGTGCTTGTGCATCTTAATAGCTTAAACAGCCAGTTTTCGGATGAGGAACAGGGAGACTTCTCTCCTTACCCAGAGCAGGGCCCCAAAGTCACTTTTGAGTTTCCTGCAGAGCAGAGCGTCATAGCGGGGAGCTCACCCTTGCTCGAGCTACCTGTGCCTCCTGCTAAATCCCTAGGTCAGTCAATCAGGGCCTCAAGGCCGAGTGCTAGTTGGCCCTTACAGACAGCTGCACAGGGAGCCACCGATTCGTCAGTGGTCGATGTCATCCCTCCAAGAGGCCAAAGGTTGACGCAAGGTACACGGTGGGAGTCCACTCCACAACAGCAAACTCCTCAATTGTTCCCTTCGACGCCAGAGTCCCAGCTTGTCTCCATCATCAGAAGCCCCAGAAGAGATCTTAAGGACAAGGGTGTCGAAAAGTTTTCGGACAAGCCTGAGGAATTTCTTCTCTGGAAGGCCACCTTCCAGAGAGCAATCAGAGACTTAAAGTTATTGCCTGAGGAAGAACTGACTCTTCTGGCTGCATGGTTGGGCCCAGCCTCATCCTCACAAGTTAAGAAGATCTACGCAGCCCACGTAGCCGATTCCGACAAAGCCCTAGAAAAGGCCTGGGCCAGGTTGCAGCAGAGGTATGGGGCCAGCACAGAGATTGAAGCATCTCTTATGGACAAGCTCCAAAGGTTCCCAGCTTTAAAACTCAAAGACTTCAAACTCTTGTGGGACCTCAGCGATCTCCTTACGGAATTAGAGTCGGCCAAGGAGAATCCAGAACTGCCCGGTTTGAAGTGCCTCGATCAGCACCTGTCCCAGAGGCAGATCTTGACCAAGCTGCCCTTCACTTTGCAAGAACGCTGGGGACAGGAGGTCTTCAACTACAAGGAGGCCCACTCCCAGGCATACCCTCCATTTTCTCATTTGGTCCAGTTCATCACCAGGGCGGCCAGAGAAAGGAATGATCCGCAGACGGGCCTCCCCACCTTATACCAAGGGACCCAGCCAGAGAAGGCACCTAAAGTAGAGAAAAAATCACCTAGAGAGGCCAATAGACCTGTCAGCGTAAAGGCAGTTGAAACTCAGCACAGGGCCAACGAACCCAGGTCAGAGGTAAAAGAGTTGCTTTGCCCTATTCACCAAAAGCCCCACAGCTTGGCCAACTGCAGGGAGTTTAGTAGGAAGACATACAAAGAAAGACAACAGCTAGTTCAAAAGCAGGGAATCTGCTTTAGATGCTGTGGAGCAACTCCACACTTTGCATCCAACTGCAAAGAAAACGTCAAGTGTGAGAAATGCAACAGCCTCAAGCGATGCACAACTCTGACGCTGTCTCCCACCCCAAAGGGAACGTTTCACCAAAAGAAAAGTCAGCAGTCGAAGACACCGACAAGCCAGTCGTACCAGAGATGCAGGTGGAGGTTTCAGCAGTCGCCTGTACAGAGCTGTGTTCTGACTCGCAACAGTTAAGAGTCTGCCATCCCATCTGCCTAGCAGATGTATATCCAGCCAGAAGACCTTGGCTTAGAAAGAGACTCTATGTGGCCCTGGATTCACAGAGCGACGCCTCCCTGGCTACTCCAGAGTTCTTCCGCATGTTTGACCTTAGAACCAAGATGGTCGATTACACCATGACTACATGTGCAGGAAAAAGGAAGTTGCAGGGTCGCATAGCATCTGGCTTTGTTGTCTCCTCTTGCGACCAGAAGAGACAGTTCAAGTTGCCAGACCTGATTGAGTGTTCCTCCATCCCTCGGAACAAAAAGCAAATTGTAACTAGAGAAGTCGTGGAAGCCCATCCTCACTTGCGAAAGCTGAAGAACGCCTTACCTGCTTTCCGTCCAGATGTGGACATTGCCCTTCTGCTTGGTGCGGACTGTCCGAACTTGTTCTATGTGAACGACCAAGTTAAGGGACCTCCAGGGGCGCCCATTGCTCAGCTGCTACCACTAGGCTGGACAGTTACAGGCCCAGTGTGCATAAACAAGATGCACCCACCATCGTCGTTGGACTCCAATCAAGCACAGGTGCTTAAAGGTGGACGTCCTACACTTGTGCGCAGTTGCCTAAGTCACATCTCAGTCTACTGCCAAGCAATAACTCCAGAGTATTCCTCCATCTTCAAAGTCTCTGAGAGAGACGAAGCCACAGCGCTCTCGAAAGATGAGCAAAGGTTTTCAGACATTATGAATGCTCAAGTCTCACGAAGTCCAGAGGTGAAAGTTTGCAAGATGACCACAGAAATCAAGATGGGCCAAAGATCTTGCCTGGAACCACACCGTTTTGAATGTTTTTTCGGAGTGGCACAGTCTTCTTAGAGCAGTTGCTAGGCTTATACATCGTTTAGCTTGCAAAGATAGTGAGCCTTTACAGGTCCAGGATATGATAAAGGCTAAGAGCATCATATTCAAGTCAGTGCAGAGATCTGCTTTCAAGCAGGAAATAGCTAGGCTAGAGCAAGGGCTCAACATCCCTAATCAAAGTCCTCTAAATGAGTTAAACCCATTTCTAGACAAGGAGGGTATTTTGAGAGTTGGAGGAAGGTTAGCCAAAGCTAAACTCAAGGCGTGCATAAAAAACCCCATCATCATACCCCCTAATAGTCACACTGCATTGCTGCTCGTTCGGCATCACCATGAAAGGATCCATCATCAGGGTAGAACTCTAACTGAGGCAGCCCTTAGAAATGAAGGTCTGTGGGTAGTTAATGCCAAAAGGTTGGTCAACAGTTGTATTTTCAAGTGTGTCAAATGTCGGCGACTCAGACGTAACTGTCAAAGTCAGTTAATGGCTGAGTTACCTCAGGACAGGACTTTGACAGACCCCCCTTTTTCCCACGTGGGAATTGATGTGTTTGGTCCTTGGGAAATTGTCACCAGAAAAACCAGGGGTGGTGTTGTAAATAATAAAAGATGGGCGGTTTGTTTACTTGTTTGTCAAAACGAACTGTCTATATTGAGGATGTAGAGGGAATGGACACTTCATCATTCATAAACGCATTGAAAGGGTTCATAGCCCTCAGAGGGCCAATTAAGTCAATTTGGTCGGACTGTGGCACCAAATTTGCATCTGCAGACCTTAGCCAACCACTTCTGAAAGAGGTGGAAGGCCGAATACTTAAGCCAGCTTCCAACCAGAAGACTCTGGCAAACCCCAAAGGACAATTTCAAGGTGGGAAACCTTGTGTTGCTAAAGGACAAAGACTTGCCCTGCTATGCCTGGCCTATGGGCATTATACTAAAGACCTTTCCTTGCCCTGACGGTAAGGTTAGAAAAGTTCAGGTAAAGACTCATAGTAAGGACAAAATGTCTGTCCTAGACAGACCAACCAGCAATCTCGTGTTGCTTATTGGAGATGTTTAAAGTTCTAGTGTTTGTATTGTTGTGTATACAAAGGTGTTTGTATGTTTTTGATTGGTAAATTCCCACATCCTGGGAATTTAGCGGGGAGTGTTCCGTCCCCCAGGACGATGGTTTGCCTTACCTATTGGTCGTTTGTTTGTTTTCCCTCCTTTGCATTTTGTTTCAGCCTCTGGCTGCAAAGCCCAGGAAAAGTGGCTTGGAGTCTGCAAGAGCTGGCTGCAGGTTTCTTTGCAATGATTGGTCAAAGAGTACAACATCTTAGGACCGCCCTTTTTACCAGGGTCTAGTCTCCATTTTAGAGTTTCATTCTGGCTATAGTCTTCCAACGTGCTGGAGCTGTGCAAGGCTAACTGGGACAAATCATCCTCAAAACCAGGCCAATCTAAGCCTATCCAAATTAGATAAGTATTGAATTATACTGATCTGGAATAGGAAATCTAGTTAGAGGAGCAGGGTTATTCCATCGCTTCTAGAACTAATCTTTGCTGTAAAGATAGGGAAGGAAAGAGTTTCTCCTTCTAACATAGACAGCGTGATTAGGGTATAGTGGTTTTATAATCACCTTTGCCTTCTGGAACCAGGGATAATTCTGTAACTAAAATCTATAGAAATTTGTTTCATTTTCTGCAACTTTAAGATCTGTGCCAGGTTTACAACCTTGTATGAATAAACATCCTTTTTTGAAGTTATCCAGACTCAGTCGTTCAATATCTATAGGACAGTTTATAGGGATTTGCAGTTCGCCCGGATAAAGGACAGCACGTTTTAGCTTTATAGTTTTTTTATTGTCCGGCGGACGGCACAGGTTGTATTACTTGAATGTGAGTTTATGTGTGCAAAAATGGTATAAGTGGTTTAATACACTCTCCAATTGACTACTGCAGAGGTAGTGACAGTAAAGCATATCTTCAAACCCATTTTTGAAATGTTCAGAACACACCCATGCCCTTTAGGCTTCCACAGTTCTTAATCATTTGGAAAGAGTTATTATTTATCTCAGATAGCCCCAAACTACACAAAACACTTCAAAAAATTGTGTTTTTCCATTCTGATGGGAGCCTTTGCAGCGGCTGCTCCTGGGGAGTGAAATGCCTTCCAATGGTCCTCTCTTTGAAGGCATACAAAGACTTTTCTGTTTAAGCAGGCTTTGGGATTCTGAAATCATGTGGCTGAAGAGTGTTTTCAATATGTTGTGTTTATTTATATTTGTAATATTTTTAAACATGTCTTACATTGTCCTTTTAAACAGATTTTTGTAAAATTGAATTCTAAACTTCGTTTGAAATTATCGCAAACTACTTTGGGTCCCATGCAATGGGAAAAATGGGATACACCGTACGTAAATAAATTATTAACAATGCCATTCACTTCTCCATGGCTGAATAGATATCAGAACCAATTCTGAGTGTTATGTGACATAATTTCTGGGGAAAATATGCCTGTTGGGACTGCTAGGTGTGCATGGGACAAAAAGAATATCATCGTAGTACAGTTTCTCTCTTGCCTGAAGCAACTTTAAACCACTCTTTTGCATATTTAAAGATGCACATTTTCTATCAGCACTATACTAATGTATATATTAGGGCTGTGCACAATTTCGTTTTTAATCAGTAAATTGTATTTAATTCATACATTCTTAATATATGAACAGATATTGAGAAACGGGGGGGGGGGGGCACCCATGCAAAAACTTAAGAATCAAAACTTAAGTTTCTGTTCTGAAACTTGATGGGCTAACAGTGGTATATGTGTTCTATAAATATAGCAAGTTTCAGGCCCAATAGCTCTAACAATGAAGGAGAAAGGCACCCCTGAAGTTTCCCTATTGGCATAATTAATTACTTAATGAAAAGTAAAGAAAAAGTAGTCAACTCATTATAGTTACGATACAATCCCTGTCCAATTTTGGAAACATTTTAGAAACAATACCCCCCCCCCCCCCCCATTTCACAATGAGTATTGAAATATTTTTTTAATTGATCGCACAGGCCTAGGTTATATATTTCATTTTGTGTGTGTGTCGAGACACTTGAGAAACTGCAAGTTGCTTCTGGTGTGAGAGCATTGGCCATCTGCAAGGCCATTGCCAAGGGTACAGTTTTGATGTTTTACCATCCTTGTGGGAGGCTTCTCTCATGTCCTCGCATGGAGCTGGAGCTGACAGAGGAAGCCCATATGTGTTCTCCCAGGGTTGGATTTGAACCGGTAACCTTCACGTCAGCAACTCAACACATATTTCAAATGCCTTCTGTTAATGTAGCATTGGAATGCGAACTGTCTCTGGCAGGAAAGTCTGGACCAGCTGAAATTCAACAATAAATATGTATATGTCTACAATATCAAGACTGTGCTGTTTAGGCCAACCATTAGAACCATGATGATAAAAACATTATTATGGGCCTGCTATAGAATAAGGGAATGGTATGTATTGTAAGTGGGGATGCATTCCATGAAAGCCCAGGGTCTCATTAACCCTCATTTTAGCATGTTTTTTAAATCGTTGTTGTTGTTTTTTGTTTTTTGGTTTTTTTTTTAAAGATACTGTCCATCCTTGGAACCAGCTATTCCAAACCCAAGTCTATATTAGGATTTAGACTAAATTAGGATTTGGCTGACTTTAGAACAGGTTAATCACCAAACTGCAATGAATCTTGCCAACCAGAAGTTTAAGAGTTCAAAGCCCGGGTCAGGATGAGCTCCTGATCTTTAGCCCATCTTCTGCCTACCTAGCAGTTTGAAAACAAATGTAAGTAGATAAAAAGGAATTGTATTAAAGTGGGGAGGTATTTAGGCTTAGGGAAGTTTATGAACAAAGAAAGTTCTTCAGCAGGGAGGTGAGGTGACAGCACAGCAAGCACATCCTCCAAAGATGCCGAAAGATGTAAAGTCTATATATACCTCTATCTGTTGTCTGTCTTGTCAATGTTATAATCAGCATTCAATGTTTGCTGTATATGTGTTCTGTGATCCACCCTGAATTCCCTTTGGGGTGACAAGGGCGGAATATAAATACTGTAAATAACTAAATAAACAAATAAATAAATAAGGACTAGTAAAATGTCTATCTTGCTAGAAACTTTGGGTGCACATACACTGGAAAAATAATGCCATTTGACACTACTTTAGACTGACATGACTTAATGCTATGAAATCCTGGAATTTATAGCTTGGGCTCCAGCACTCTTTGGCAGAGAAGGCTAAAGACGTTGCAAAACTACAACACTCTGGATTCCATAGCATTGAGCCATGGCAGGTTTTTTTTTTTTTTCGTTTCAGGAGCAACCGGAGTTGCTTCTGGAGTGAGAGAATTGACCGTCTGCAAGGACATTGCCCAGGGGATGCCCGGATGTTTTTGATGTTTTTTGCCATCCTTGTGGGAGGCTTCTCTCATATCCCCGCAAGGAGCTGGAGCTGATAGAGGGAGCTCATCCGCACTCTCCCCGGGTGGAATTTGAACCTGGCAGCTTTCAGGTCAGCAACCCAACCTTCAAGTCACAAGGCTTTTATCCCCTAGGCCACTGGAGGCTCCAGCCATGGCAGTTAAAGTGGTCTTAAACTGCATGAATTACACAGTGTATATGAAGTTGGCATTAAGCTTCTCAGCCTTTCCATAAGAGGAAATAAAAGGAGAGATTTGATTATTCTTTGCCACATCTGTCTTCTTATGCAAGTAGAAATAGAAAGAGATCCTTGTATGCCAGTTTTTTGTGGTTGTGATCGAGGTGACCCCCCCCCCCAGGACTTTGTAAAAGATAGTTCAAAAATCAAGACTTTATGTTCTATATTCCATATATTTATAGTAGAAGGTAATTGAGACTTTTTACTGGAGTTTACTGTGGCTTACTAAAAATCTCTGCACAAAAGGTGTTTGACCTTTTAGCCTGAGGCAAGAGATAACAACTTCCTTAATCCTTTCTTTAACCAGTGACAAAAGCACTCCCTTTTGTTTACCCAGACAAAGGAGTTAGCAAAGGAAAAAAGCCAGTTTTAAACCACATGCTTTACAATCTTTTCCTTTGGATTCTGGATTTCGTATGAAACTTTATGAACTCTAGACCTTTGGGTGGCTGGGAGTGGGCAATATGATTTCTGACTCTATGAATGTATTCCTATATGTCTCCCTTCCTAAAATGCCTCATATATGAAAAAATAGAGTGACTGAGGTTTGACTCAGCTACGTGCAGACAGCCCCCCCCCCCCCCCCCGGATGGGCTGGAGTACCCTGCCCAGAGATTATCACCTACCCTTGCATGGACAATTATTTGGGTTGTTCCCCCTTCTGAGTTCGGAGCAGGCCATCAGAAGGAAGAATAGCTCACCCTTCATCCACACAATTATTCAGGAAACAGCTCTTCCTTTGTCAATACAAGCGTGTCAGACACACATGTAGATTGGACATATTGACTCATCCATCCTTTTCATAATCTGCTTGGCTGTCCATTAATCGCGGCTCAGCCCGCCCCTTGTCCCTGATTGGTAGACTGTAGGAAGCCATCTGATTGGGGGGATTTCGAGCCACCCAGTCAAAGAGCCAATCAGAGTGGAACTGGGCGGGGAAAGGCGGGGAGGGAGATTTGAATTGCTCCGCCTGTCTTTTTGCTTATAAAAATTGCTGCAATGTATTATGTGACATATCATCACGGCGAGCGATTGTGTCTTGACATCCGCGTCAGCTGACTCGAAATAAAGACAACTCGGTTCTCTCTCTTCAAGATTTGGGTGAGATTATTGTGGGAAATAGGGTTTTAATTCGCAGTGCCCCCGCTGGCCAGGATCGAATCCTGCGGTCAGAGGGCATCGGTTTGTCCCTGCTCCAGGGACGAACCCTACATTTGTTCGACAACATGGTGACAAAGAATGGATGTTGAGGTCAATACACTATTCCAAAATAATAAAAAGACCTTACTCTGTCACTTACCTTCAAATGTTAAAGCACTATTAGACAGTCAACATTTTTACATTTGCTTTCTTTAGCATTAGGCTCCTGTTTTGAGAACCTCATAGGTAAGCTGTTTGTTCCCCTACTGCCCATTTTAAAATTTGGAATAAATCAAACCACAGCAGTTTGGAAAATAAATGACTGTCTTCCAATTCTCCCCCTGCTATTGCCATTCACCCCAGAGGCTGTTGAGGGCAAGGTTTGCCACTGCACGTGGAAAGCAAAAGAAGGAGGAGGGAGTTGAGGGAACACCTGAGAAAGTGGAAACGCATCATTGTTGCCTTTAAGGGAAGAACTGGGACAGTGCGGTATTGTTGCGATCACCCTCGGCCCCTCCTCCTGCCTGCAAAGCAAAGCAATGCTCAGCTCAGCATACCTGTCATTAGGGAAATCTTTTGGAAGAAGCCCAGGTTTTTGTCTGTTGATGTTTGGAGGAAGGAAAACAAATGCGCAGAAACAAATGCCTTGGGAAAGGCAGCCGCCATAACCAACAACAAGAACCTTCAGGGACCTGGTGGTGGTGGCGGCAGGTGGGAAGTCACTGAGTAAATTCTGTGTAGCTGCTGGGCTTTGTGTGGGAAGGTTACTCGCTTGCATACTGCTGTTGCTGCCATTCCTGCCACTGCCTGGAAAGTTTTATCTACTGATCAACACTGTGTGCCCGAGGGCTGCTGGGACACCTCTCCTTCGGCTTTTGCTGAAACCTGCAACTGTATAGCAGAAGGGCACAAAGAGAGGAAAGGCAAAATCAGCAAGATCTAATCCCGGGGAGTGCAGGCAGCAGCTCAGACCTTTCTTCCCTTCCTAACCTCTTGTCTTGCAGCCATGGCTGCCTGCTTGCATTAATTACCTCTCGCTCCCCAAACACATTCATTCTGAGCTCTCTTTAGGGTTCAGAGTGCAGAAACCAACTGACCAGGGATGAAAGCAATTAACAAACAGGTTATTTGGAATTAACAGCCCTTCTTTAACCAGCTGTCTACGATTGCTTCCCTTCACAACAAAGCACCTTTCTGTCTTCTTCCCAATGTTCTTTTCCGCCCTCTTTATTCTTGAAAAGCCACCAATTTTAATGGACGTTTAAATGTGTGTTATTTTCCCTCACTTTCCCCATGGCAATGTAGCCAAAGTGCAGCAAATTCTGAAACATTGTAACATTGTAACCTTAGTGAATAAATTCAGATATAAATTGACCAAGTGGCTAGTTTTGAAACCCTGGTGTTTTAAGATTTTGCTTTGATTTTGGACTAAAAAATTCTTCCCTATTTAGAATCTGATTCAGATTACCATATATACTCGAGTATAAGCCGACCTGAATATAAGCCAAGGCACCTAATTTTACCATAAAAAAACTGGGAAAACATTGACTCCAGTATAAGCCAAGGGTGATAAATTTCAGAAATAAAAATAGATACCAATAAAATTACATTAATTGAGAAATAAAAATAGATACCAAAAAAATTACATTAACTGAGGTAAAATTACATTAATTAAGGGCTGGGCTGTGGCGCAGCTGGCTAGTAACCAGCTGCAATAAATCACTACTGACCGAGAGGACATGAGTTCGAAGCCTGGGTCGGGTTAATCCCCTGACCATTAAATATCCCAGCTTGCTGTTGACCTATGCAGCCGCAAAAGACAGTTGCATCTGTCAATTAGGGAAATTTAGGTACGCTTTATGTGGGAGGCTAATTTAACTAATTTACAACATCATAAAACTGCCAGCAAAACACGAGGAAAGGAATGAGGAAGTACAGCCACTAGTGGACAGTGAAGCAACAGCTCCCCTTGTGGCCGGAATCATGAAGCTGGAAAAAAATGTTAAATGCCTCTGTGTCTGTCTATATATGTTGTTTGTCTGTTGGCATTGAATGTTTGCCATATATGTGTTCATTGTAATCCGCCCTGAGTCCCCTTCAGGGTGAGAAGGGTGGAATACAAATACTGTAAATAAATAGTAAATAAATCAGTAGGTTAAATGTTTTTGAATATTTACATAAAGCTCAAATTTAAGATAAGACTGTCCAGCTCTGATCAAATCATGATTCTCATCTTCTTCAATGTAAATGTGCTTATGTATCCTTTTAATAATAATAGAGTAAAATAATGCATGTAATAATAATAATAATAAATAATACAGGAAAATAATACAAGTAATAATAAATAGAGTAAAATAATAAATGCAATAATAATAATAATAAGATCAGAGTGAAACAATAAATGTAATAATAATAATAATAATAATAATAATAATAATAATAATGATAGAGTAAAATAAATGTAATAGCAACAATAATAGAGAAAAATAATAAATGTACCATATATTCTCGAGTATAAGCTGACCCAACTATAAGCCAACCAGGACTCTCACCCGAGTATAAGCCGAGGGGGGCTTTTTCAGTCTTAAAAAAAGTGCTGAAAAACTAGGCTTATATTCGGGTATATACAGTAGTTGTGATTTTTGAGGTGATACATGCTATGATTAACTTTGTCTAGGACAGTGGTTCTCAATCTGTGGGTCCCCAGATGTTTTGGCCTACAACTCCCAGAAATCCCAACCAGTTTACCAGCTGTTAGGATTTCTGGGAGTTGAAGGCCAAAACATCTGGGAGCCCACAGGTTGAGAACCACTGGTCTAGGACTATTGCAACACACTCAATATGGGGTACTGGTTCAAGATTGGGAAAGGAGTACGGCAGGGCAGTATACTCTCACCCTACCTATTCAATTTGTATACAGAACACATCATGCGACATGAGGGGCTTGACAAATCAAAGGTTGGATTTAAAATTGTTGGAAGAAATATTAATAACCTTAGATATGCAGATAGTACCACTTTGATAGCTGAAAGTGAGGAGGAGGTGAGGAGGCCTATAACCAAGGTGAAAGAAGAAAATGCAAAAACTGGATTGCAGTGGAACATAAAAAAACCAAGATTATAACAAGCAGACAAATTGATAACTGGCAAATAGAGGGAGAAAACGTGGAGGCAATGACAGACTTTTTATTTCTAGGCCGAAGATTACTGCAGATGCAGACTTCAGTCAGGAAATCAGAAGATGTTTACTTCTTGGGGGGAGAGTAATGACCAATCTCAATAAAATAGTGAAGAGTAGAGACATTACACTGGCAACCAAGGTCCACATAGTTAAAGCAATGGTATTTCCTGTAGTCACCTATGGATGCAAGAGCTGGGCCACAAGGAAGGCTGAGTGAAGGAAGATAGACGCTTTTGAACTGTGGTGTTGGAAGAAAATCCTGAGAGTGCCTTGGATTGCAAGAAGATCAAACCAGTCCAGGAAATAATGCCCGGCTGCTCACTGGAGGGAAGGATATTAGAGGCAAAGATGAAGTACTTTGGCCACATCATGAGAAGACAGGAAAGCTTGGAGAAGACAATGATGATCGGGAAAATGGAAGGAAAAAGGAAGAGGGGCCAACCAAAGCAAGATGGATGGTATCCTTGAAGTGACTGGCTTGACCTTGAAGGAGCTGGGGATGGGACGGACAATGACAGAAAGCTCTGGCATGGGCTGGTCCATGAGGTCACAAAGAGTCAGAAGTGATTGAACGAATAAACAACAACAATATTGGGTTGCCTTTGGAACTGTATGGAAACTTCAACAGATTAAAAATTCTGCAGTTATGGGTGCATATAATTCTTTTGTTAAAACAGCTTCACCAATGACTGGTTTGTTTCTGGGCACAATTCAAAGTGGTGGTCCTGACCTATAAAGCTCTACATTGTTTGAGTACTGTTGAAAGACCATGCCTCATGATACGAACCTGCCAGAACTCTAAGTTTTTCAGAGGGAGTCTTTCTTTCATCACAGTCTTCCTTGTTGAGGTCATGAGAAAAAGCCTAAAAAGCCTTTGTAGTGGCTACGGACAACACTGGCTCTTCGGCTTAGAAATGGAGATGAGCACCAACCTCCAGAATCAGACACAACTAGACTTAATGTCAGGGGAAAATCTTTACCTAACCTAGTGGTTTTCAAACTAATCATGGTTGAGACTAGGCAATGCTAGAGAAAGCAGTGAATATAGAGGGGGTTAAGGGTAAAGGTAAAGGTTTCCCCTGATGTTAAGTCCAGTCGTGTTTGACTCTGGGGGTTGGTGCTCATCTCCATTTCTAAGCCGAAGAGCCGGCGTTGTCCGTAGACACCTCTAAGGTCATGTGGCTGGCATGATTGCATGGAGCACCGTTACCTTCCCGCTGGAGTGGTACCTATTGATCTACTCACATTTGCATGTTTTCGAACTGCTAGGTTGGCAGATGCTGAGGCTAACAGCGAGTGCTCATTCTGCTCCCCAAATTCGAACCTGCGACCTTTTGGTCTGCAAGTTCAGCAGCTCAGCGCTTTAACACACTGCGTCACTGGAGGCCCTGTACTTTCAACAAATATGGATAGGATTACTTTGTGTGGCATTTAATTTGTTGAACCAAATATTCAAGGTAATGATTATTAAATTTGTAATTAAAGGCTTGTGAAATAACCAGATGCACAAATTAAAACTCTCAGTTATATGGGTACAAGGTCTGCTAAATACTCTTACATGGAATAACCTTCAGGGTTAGCAAGAAATGGCAAGATTTGAAATGCCAGCCCAGCCAGTGCCTTCCATTTTTGTGTGGCATGTGTTTCAGCACCTTTGAGAACTTCCATACACTCTGGGATTAATCCACAGAGTAGATTCACTGCACCTCAGCCATAAAAGCCACCAGCCACAACTGAGGTCGGCCTTCTCCAAACAGATGTCCTCCAGGTAGCTTGGACTTCAATTCACAATGTCCAGTGGTCATTGTGAGTAAAAGGTTAGTTGGAAAGGATGGGAGCTGTAGTGCAGATTGCATAAAGGTGTAATAGGCTATATTTTCCCAAGCCTCAAATCAGCATATTTATCCATGCCAGCTTTAAAAACAAAAACTCAGTTTATTACGTACAAATCACCACTATCTTGTGCTTCAAATGTCAATTATGAAATTAATCTGGTTGCTGTTCACAAGGAGTGGTACTAATTGCAGGCTCTGCAGGCAGCAAGAGTCTTCTAGCTTCAGTCATAATGTATTATATAACATTTGCTTACTTAGAATATAATCACCCTATCCATTTACCAGGAAATTTGTTCTGTGTCATTTTCCCTCATTTTTGCCATCAATACAAACTTGACAGTGTAGCTGTAAACAAAACAACAATATTAATACATATCTGTAAATAAGTACGAAGAAAGCAGCAATGGAAGAAGACTTGCATAGGGGAATCCAAATTTTAGCTGTTCAGAAATGATCCTCCTCTACTGCCACCGTGTTCAATGAGATTTATTCTGAAGCAATGTTTTGTCTTTGAGGTTTTGACATTTAAAACATCTATTGCAGAAATAATCTGAGAGTTCCACTCTTTTGGCCTGTTGTTTTGGATGAATGCCCTCTCAAACATATATATATAAGCTACATAAATATATATATATATAATCCACCCAGAATAAATGCTTTCTTCAAGTCATTGTGGTTTGTTGTAGGTTCTCATGATGGCTGAGATCTTACGCTAAACATCTGCATGCCCAGTTCCACATCTTCCTCCCTCTCTGGCTGTGATTCTCAACCTGTGGGTCCCCAGATGGTTTGGCCTTCAACTCCTAGAAATCCTAACAGCTGATAAACTGGTTTTCTGAGAGTTGTAGGCCAAAACACCTGGGGACCCACAGGTTGAGAACTATTGAGTTAGGTGATTCAGGGTATGAAGTAGCAGCTGGACTCAGCAGGTGGAGGAGAGAAACAAGGGTGGAGTACACCTTTCTTCTTCTTTCTCTTGGGAGTCCAGAATTACATTCCTCTTGTGTGTCACGACCCAGGCTACAGAGCACCAATAACCATACGCAGAGGCCAGATTCTATCTAATATCTTTATTAAGGAAATATATAAAGTTAGTAAAAGCAAATGTAAAAGTTAGTCCAGAAGCAGACCTTTCAGGAAAGGTCAAAATTAGTCCAAAGAAACAATGTCCAATATGAAATATTAAGGTCCAAAGTTGTAATCCAATAACCGAAACACTCACTTTGCCAGGCAAAGTGAGGGGAGATGACAAGGTCCTTTAGTCCATGAACTTGAGCAAGGCTAGGAAATAACTTGATACTTGAAACAAGGCTTGAAACGTGGAACAAGGTAACGAGGAACAAGAACAAGGTCCGTGGAATAACTTGGTAAAATCCGTGAAACAAGGCAAGGTTTAGTCCTGGGAAACAAGGCAAGATCCGTAGGTAAACAAAGGCTGGGAAACAGGAGCGAAGGCTGGAAACAAGGCAAGGCTTGAGCAGGAACGAGGCTTGAATCGGAGCGCGCTGTCCAGACACAACTCGCTCCGGAGGCTGACGAATTGACTCCGCGAAGTTACTACGCGGGTAAAACACCTATATAGAGTCTAACTTTCCCGCCGAAGCAGCTCTCTGGGAACCAGAAACGAAAGCTAAACTCTGAGACCAGATGTTTGACTCCTTAAAGATTCCCACGAAAAGCAGACTTAATTGGGTACATTCTTAGCTGCTATTCTCGCACTCCTGCGCGAAGCTGCTTCCAAACCCCTCTGTTGTTTACAAAACTCATGGCGAGAGAACACGGGAGATGTAGGCTCAGGGTTTGTTTGACATACTTCTGGGACACAACTTTCTTGCAGGTGCAAGGTTCCCAGATCTGCCTGGGAAAGATCTGGCTGAGAAGATTCCAGTTCTGACTGGGAAGGTAAAAAACCCAAGTTTTCTTCTTCATCAGGCATTACAATGTCACGAGCAGGACTACAAGGCCCATGAGTCATCACACTATCCCCCTCCTCAAGGCCCCTCCCAAACTGGGACTCTCTCCCCGAGGCGCGAGGTCGTGGCTTGGCGGGATAGGTCTGATGAAAGCGACGGGTTAGATCAGGAGCATGGACTGTGGAGGCGTCTTCCCAAGAGCGTTCCTCAGGGCCAAAACCCACCCAGTCAATGAGATATTGCAGGCGGCGGCGGTGAAAGCGAGAATCCAAAATGTCCTGAACCTCGAACTCGTCCTCCCCATCCACCAAAATAGGGACGGGGCCCGGCCGGTCTACATCTGGCCGCACACCATCTGCCGGAAGGAGCAGGGAGCGGTGAAACACTGGGTGAATGCGCATTGAACGTGGAAGTTGGAGTTTGAAAGTCACGGGGTTTAATTGCGCCACCACTGGATAGGGGCCAATGAAACGGGCATCTAACTTCCGGCAAGGGCGGTGGGAGGGCAAAAAGCGAGTGGACAGAAAAACCCGATCTCCTACCTTGATTTCGGGGCCCGGCTGGCGATGCTTGTCCGCGTGACGTTTATAGTCCTCCTTGGCTTGTTCCAGTTGCTGGAGCAAAAGTTGTTGCACCGCTGTGAGTTCCTGCAGCCAATCTTCTGCTGCGGGAACTTCTGAAGTTTCAATGACAGGGGGAAAGAAACGTGGATGGAAGCCGTAGTTTGCAAAGAACGGCGTTTCTTTTGTAGAAGCCTGGACTCCATTGTTGTAGGCAAATTCCGACAGTGGTAACAGAGAAGCCCAATTGTCCTGTTGGTAGTTTACATAACAGCGAAGGTACTGTTCCAAAGTGGCATTGGTGCGCTCCGTTTGCCCATCCGTTTGGGGATGATGAGCTGAAGATAAACGAGAGTCTATGCCCAATAGTTTTTGTAGTGCCTTCCAGAAACGAGAGGTGAATTGGGATCCACGGTCTGTGACCAAACTCTTGGGCAATCCATGTAGTCTGAAAACATGTTGGAGGAATAAATTTGCAGTCTCTTGGGCCGTGGGAAGTCCTTCACAGGGAATGAAATGGGCTAACTTGGTGAAAAGGTCCACCACCACTAGGATCGTGGTGAATCCACAGGAAGGTGGTAAGTCAGTGATAAAATCCGCAGAAATTATTTCCCATGGGCGAGATGGGTTAGGAAGGGGGTGTAGAAGCCCTGAGGGCTTCTCCCTTCTTATCTTGGAGCGCTGGCATACTGGGCAGGTGTTAACATATTTTTCCACATCCTTGCGGATCTTGGGCCACCAGAAATCTCTTAGGATCAAATGCATGGTTTTAAATAGTCCGAAATGCCCTGCTGGTTTGCAGTCATGACACAGACGAAGTGCTTTTTCCCTGCCCGGTCCGGGTGGGATATAAACATGATTTCTATAGCAAAGCAGTCCATCTTTAAGCGAAAAGGGAAAATGCAGACCTTGACGAAGTTGGTCCTGCGCCCAGGCATCTGCTTGCTGACTAGCCCTGATTTCTTGAGCACAGATGGGCCCTGGAGTAGAGGGAGTTGAATCAATGGGAGTGGATTTGGTGTTCCCCACTGTGAGCGTGGCAAAGTTCTCGGGTTGTAGTAGTTGGGATTCAAAGGTCTCCTTGCGTCCTGCAGCGTATTCCGGTTTACGTGACAGGGCGTCTGCTTGCTTGGTTTGGGCTGGGGTCACATAATGAATCTGGAAGTTGAAACGTTCAAAGAATAAAGCCCAACGTTGCTGCCTTTGATTTAGCTTGCGGGCAGTTCTTAGATGTTCTAGATTCCGATGATCAGTGTGGACTTCAATGGGAAATTTGGCCCCTTCTAGCCAATGTCTCCAAGTTTCAAAAGCTGCCTTTATGGCTAATAGTTCTTTTTCCCAAATGGTATAGTTCTTCTCTGGTGCGGTTAGTTGACGAGAATAATAGGCACAAGGATGAAGGTGATCTCCCACCGGTTGTAGGAGCACAGCCCCAATTGCCACATCAGAGGCGTCCGCTTGCACCACAAAAAGGGTTTCAGGATCTGGATGCTGAAGGATTGGCTGGGATGTGAATAATTTCTTTAGTTGCTGGAACCCTTTCTCTGCTTGATCAGTCCAGCGGAAGGGCTGTTTTCCACGGATGCAGCTAGTGATTGGGTCAGACCAGCGGGCAAAATCTGGAATGAACTTGCGGTAATAGTTCGCGAACCCCAAGAATCGCTGCACCTCCTTCTTGTTAGTTGGCGCCCGCCATTCCAATACTGCTGAAACCTTGGCTGGATCCATGGAGAGCCCTAGAGGCGAGATACGGTATCCAAGAAAATCTACCTCTTGTAGATCAAAAGCGCATTTTTCCAGCTTGGCATAAAGTCCATGATCCCGCAATCGTTGTAACACCATTTTGACGTGGTTCTCATGTTCTGATTGTGATCTAGAAAACACCAAAAAATCATCCAGGTAGATTATCAAGAACCTATCTAGATAGTCCTGGAAAATGTCATTGACAAAATGCTGGAACGTTGCGGGAGCTCCGCATAATCCATAATTCATAACTCGGGACTCGAATAATCCGAATTTGGTCTGGAAGGCGGTCTTCCACTCGTCCCCTTCTCTGATGCGAACTAAGTTGTAAGCTCCCCGAAGATCCAGCTTGGTGTAAACCTTGGCTCCTCGAAGTCGGTCTAGTAGATCCGAGATTAAGGGCAGGGGATAGCTGTTCCGCTTGGTGATATTATTCAATGCTCTGTAGTCCACCACCAAGCGTAATTCCCCTGACTTCTTCTTCACAAACATCACTGGGGAGGCGGCTGGGGATTGAGAGGGTCTGATGAATCCCTTGCGAAGGTTTGTCTCTATGAATTCCCTGAGAGCTTCTTGCTCTGGTTCAGTCAGGGAGTAGAGATGCCCTCGCGGGATCGGGGCCCCCTCCACCAAGTCAATGGCACAGTCATAAGGTCTATGTGGGGGTAACTTTTCGGCTTCTTTTTCATTGAATACATCCCAATACTCGGAGTACTTCTTTGGCAAGGTGATAATGGGCTCGGTGTCTGTGGCATGGCAGACCTTGGCTACGAGGCAATGGTTTTGGCAGTACTTTGAAGCAAACTGCAGTTCTCTGTTGGACCAGGAGATGCTTGGGTCGTGAAGCGTCAGCCATGGAATCCCCAAAATCACAGGGAAATGGGGAACCTCAGTAACAAAGAAGGAAATCTCTTCCATATGTTCCCTTATCCACATCCTGGTGGGTTCCGACCACTGGCTTACGGGGCCCGTCTTGAGAGGGCGGCCATCGATGGCTTGCACCACACGGGCATTCTTGAAGTCATGATATTGTAATCCCAGAGAGTCGGCATACTCTCTATCAATGAAATTGTTGGTAGCTCCTGAGTCTATCATGGCGTGGATCATGACGGGTCCCCTTTTTGCTGACCATAAGGTGACCACTAGAAGGAACAGGACCCCGGTTGGCGGCTCTTGAACGGGTTTCTTGACCGGGTTGGCGAGCCTCTCTACGCCCGGTCGTTGGCTTCCCCCGCCGGCTGTGTGCCAGCCGCCTCAGACGCCTTCGTCTCCGTGGAGGACGCCGCCGCAAGACGGGCGGCGGGCTTCCCTTTGGCTGGGCACTCTCTGGCGAAGTGGCCCCCATTCCCGCAATACCAGCAGAGATTTAGGCGTTGGCGGCGGGCCTTCTCGGCGGCATCTAATCTGGGACGCACATTGCCCAACTGCATCGGCACCTCCTCGCTCCCTCTGGGGTATGGGGATGGTGGTGGGGGTCTCCACACTGGACGCGGCTGAACGCTGGCGGGAGCGGGGGGTTTTGCCCCAGCTCTACCGCTCTGGCCTCGTACCCACTGTTTCCTGTTGGCAATCATGACTTCAGCCCGTAAACATTGATCGATGAGTGCTTCCAGCGTTTGGGGAGGATCCACCTTGGAGATTTCCTCCAGCATTTCAATGTTGAGACCCTCCCGAAATTGTCCTCTGAGGGCAACATCGTTCCAGCCGGTGTTGTGGGCCAGCACTCGGAACTCGGCTATGTACTGAGACATGGGTCTGTCTCCTTGGAAGAGGCGGCGGAGTTTGTGCCCGGCGGCCTCCAAATTGTCCTCGATTCCCCAGGTCGCCTTAAGGTGGTCCAAGAAGTGTTGCGCTGACCTTAGATGTGGGGAGGCTTGGTCGAACAGAGCCGTCGCCCAGTTAGGCGCTGGCCCGTCTAGGAGACTGTAAATCCACGCCACCTTGATGTCTTCCTGGGGAAACTCGGCATCACGGGCCTCTAGATAAGCTTGGCATTGGCGACGGAAAACATGAACCTTAGAAGCTTCTCCAGTAAACTTGGTTGGCAACGCCATGGCCGGAAGACGGATTCCGCGTTCCTTCAAACCCTTAATTTCCCCATCCTGTGCATTGAGCTTATCACGGATTCGGTCCACCTCATCCTTGTCGATGGTGTAGGTAATCGGCTGGCCGCTCGGCCCAGGTACGGCTCCGGTAGACATTCTGGCCGAGGTTAATTGGTGCTTAGGGTGGCGGAGTCAAACTGTCACGACCCAGGCTACAGAGCACCAATAACCATACGCAGAGGCCAGATTCTATCTAATATCTTTATTAAGGAAATATATAAAGTTAGTAAAAGCAAATGTAAAAGTTAGTCCAGAAGCAGACCTTTCAGGAAAGGTCAAAATTAGTCCAAAGAAACAATGTCCAATATGAAATATTAAGGTCCAAAGTTGTAATCCAATAACCGAAACACTCACTTTGCCAGGCAAAGTGAGGGGAGATGACAAGGTCCTTTAGTCCATGAACTTGAGCAAGGCTAGGAAATAACTTGATACTTGAAACAAGGCTTGAAACGTGGAACAAGGTAACGAGGAACAAGAACAAGGTCCGTGGAATAACTTGGTAAAATCCGTGAAACAAGGCAAGGTTTAGTCCTGGGAAACAAGGCAAGATCCGTAGGTAAACAAAGGCTGGGAAACAGGAGCGAAGGCTGGAAACAAGGCAAGGCTTGAGCAGGAACGAGGCTTGAATCGGAGCGCGCTGTCCAGACACAACTCGCTCCGGAGGCTGACGAATTGACTCCGCGAAGTTACTACGCGGGTAAAACACCTATATAGAGTCTAACTTTCCCGCCGAAGCAGCTCTCTGGGAACCAGAAACGAAAGCTAAACTCTGAGACCAGATGTTTGACTCCTTAAAGATTCCCACGAAAAGCAGACTTAATTGGGTACATTCTTAGCTGCTATTCTCGCACTCCTGCGCGAAGCTGCTTCCAAACCCCTCTGTTGTTTACAAAACTCATGGCGAGAGAACACGGGAGATGTAGGCTCAGGGTTTGTTTGACATACTTCTGGGACACAACTTTCTTGCAGGTGCAAGGTTCCCAGATCTGCCTGGGAAAGATCTGGCTGAGAAGATTCCAGTTCTGACTGGGAAGGTAAAAAACCCAAGTTTTCTTCTTCATCAGGCATTACAATGTCACGAGCAGGACTACAAGGCCCATGAGTCATCACATTGTGGTAAGAAGCAGAAGTAGCCCTCCTAGAACTTGACAACTGTTTGGGCGGAGATTTCAGAATAGAGCCCAAGGAAAACATCTCCCTTCACACTTACACACACACATTACTAAAAGGATGTAAGCCATTGAGTTGCCCACCAGATAGTTTGGAACCATTTCTGGCGTACAAGTTGTCACTGATTTGCAGACTTTGCTTGTAAGAAGAAGTCCTCAGATCATCTTCTGGTGGTTTGAATGCCCCTGCCTAAGGAACCTGTCATGCTCACACCTCATAAACAGTAGCTAAGACTGTGCACTCATTTGATACAGCAATTACAGATGCCATAAGGTCCTCCAAGCATTTCTCCCCGCTGATTAGCAAGACTTGGCCAGCTTGAGCTGCAGCCAGATGGCCTTCATCCATCTCCCAACTTGTGCCAAATGTTTGCATCAGTTTGGTAACTGCGTTTCTACAGAGAGGGAGATGTAAAGCTTTGTATGAAGGCACAGTGATCCATATGGGCTAACCTTTTTGCCTAGCCAGCAACCTCCGGAATGGGTTTCTTGTTCACAATGAACACAGCTGGACATACTATAGCCTCCGTCTATTTTAATCCAGCTGTGTTTGTTGTGCTTTGTGTTCTTGCCCTGAATGACCAAGACTGCTACCACGCAGAGATTGTTCATTTTCAGACTTACGTAGGAATTGTCATTGAGCAGTGTTTGGAATTTCCAAGCCACTCATTCTGTCTGCATGTGACAATTTCAATAGATGCTGTTTGATACAGAGGGAGGTTTTTGTCTTCCTCTCCAACTAGCAAGGAAAGACAGAAAACTGTAAGTCTTGGGGACAAGATTTGGATTGGAATCAAGTATATTGGGCAACAAGCTGAAGTCCTGTTCCTAAAGATTCCTAATCCAGGTTGGGTCCTCCTTTTGTCCTGCAAATATTTTTTATTTAAAATGTTTAACAAAAACACACACACAAAGAAAAATAACAATACATATGCATAAACATAGACACACTTAAACAGCAATTACATAACATACTACACAACATAACATCTCTATTCTAATGCCATGTAATTCTAAACTACAAACACATACACATACATTAGTTTTAGAAAAGGATTTCCTGCTTCCCTTTTCTTTGGTTTTTCTATTGTTTGGTTCTTCTGTAGCAAATGAATATCTCAACAATTTATATTTCCACAGGTTGGGTTTAGTGAATTTGAAGGGTTTTTGTTTGTTTGTTCCAATGCACATCCAAGGACCAGATCTGGATCAGGACCACAGTATATGACAAAGGGTTAACATTTCATCATCCCATAACTGCATCCTAACTATAACTAATGGGAGTTTCTTCCTGAAAACTGGAGTCTTCCCCAAGGTAAATTACAGTCTCACAGCCTGTCCTATCTTAGAAGTTTGTTTTGAGGGCAAGTCGGGAAACATGAAAGCTAAGCACACCTGCTCGAGCATATTGGAGGAAAGATGGGATATAAATCACAAACGATTAAGAGATGTGGATAGCAAAGAATGAAGGGCTGACAGTGAAATGGGATGAACCTCTTTGTAAGTGTGAATGAATAAGTTCTAAATAAAGACGTAAACATGCTCCTGAATATTGGAGACAGCAAGTTTGATCATGTTGGAAATAAAATTCCTTATCCAAAGAAAAATTAGAAAAGGACTCAACTAAACAGAAACCTTAGCTGACTTATCTTGTCCCTAGAACAGTGGTTCTCAACCTGAGGGTCCCCAGGTGTTTTGGCCTACAATTCCCAGAAATCTCAGCCAGTTTATGAGCTGTTAGGATTCCTGGGAGTTGAAGACCAAAACATCTGGGGACCCACAGGTTGAGAACCAATGCCCTAGAATAAGGCCCAACATTTTTGAAGTTCACTTATTTGGAAATGTTTATTCAAGCATAGTGGCAATGGCAGTACTGTGAAGACTAGCTCAAGATGTTTGATTTTATTTGATGGGTTACAAGATGTGGAAAATGCCAGTAATAAATCACAAACAATGACAATGTACGCTAAAACACTATAGGTAGGTAGACCAGAAGAATCTGTGGCTTAGAATGGCATTTATTTTCACTTCAGAATGTTTGCAAATGAATATGATGACATAGTTATTTTCATCCAGTATTATAATTTATGAGCTTGCCTCTTTAATTTTATTTTTTATTATTACGAGAGCAGCTTTCTCATGGATAACAAGGTTCTGTTTGCTAACAGCACAGTCCTTTAAACCATAATCCTCTATTTGTCATGGTGCCACATTTAAATGAGAAAATATTACAGTGCTGCACACAGAGGATTATAGCTATGAAGTAGCTGCCTGCACTATTTACTGTTCCATTAAAACAAACACTACACTTCTTAACTCTTTGGGTGGGAATGAAGCTAATGCTGAAACTATTCAACCAATTTTGATGTAAAATTGACCATATTGTTTTCTCCTGTTAAGTCACCAATAAGCTGGTGGTTGCCATGTTAGCAGGCAGGCAAATAAATTTTAGGTTAGACTTTGAAGGCACTGTCCAAGGTGTGCATACCCAAATGAAGGATCAGCACCGTGGATAAGTCTTTTAATGTCTAAATTAAATCCCATGACCATAGAAGGCACATGTTATCATTGATTATTAGGACAAGTGATGTAGCCATTTCAGATGATGGGTGCTGGGTGGTAGAAAGTAGGGTTTTCAATTCAGCAACCACCCATCCCTGAGATTTCAGGATCAGAAACTGGGATCAGGAAAAAGGCATGTGTGAAATCATAGGGATGTACTTCCGTGATGTCATACGGATATGTCTTTGTGTAACTACTGCAAATTGTGTGTCATGGATGTGGAAATCACAGGATGGATTTTCTGAGCCTATGCCTAAAAGTCCAGCTCAAACACAAGCATCTACTCACTGAGCCAGTGAACTGTGGGGCCACATGGAGTGGGCATGAGATGCCTGCCCAGGCTTTAAAGCCTCCTCATTCTTCTAGATCAGTTCATTTGGGAATATATCTGCTTTTCTGGAAACCTGGGAAAACTGAGACCTGACAACCTAATTGAACCTGGAGGACAGAGCTGGCCATTCGATGTGACCTACTCTACCACAAGTGCAATGACCACACAATGACCACAGAATTCTATTACTGGTGTTCAGCTGCCAATCTGATTGCTAATCTAATTTGTTTGCTCAAGTAGCAAAATATTTTCAGCTGGCATTGCTTATTGTAGGCTATAATATTTCTGTGTTTCTGCCAAGGTCCATTTTCATTTATCTGTCCAGAAGATGCTAATTGCATGATACAAGTCAAAATTGTCAGTTTCTGTCATTGAAAAGCCATGTATCACACACACAATATCCACATTATCAACAACAACAACTCTTTATTGATTAGTCAGTATTGACCATATCAAAACATGTAAAACATACAAAACGTACACCCTTACCCATACATACAGTAAAATCATATAAAACAGTAAAACCATGTAAAAACAAGGCATCCTGGCCTACTAGCCTACCAACCCACTCCTTGGTAGTTGTGCAAGTACGGAATAAAAAGATTAAAATTAAGATTAATTATTCCCTTAAGGTAAGGTTTAAGCGGGGACAAGGGTAAGTAAAACTAGTGGCTTGTCCATACTTACCTGGCAGGGGAGACACCTTGATATCCACATTATCCAAAAAAGCTAAACTATATTGGGAAGACTTGAAAAAGCAACTCTGTCTTCATGGTACAGTGTTCCCTCACAACTTCACAGTTCACTTTTCGTGGATTCGCTGTTTTGCGGTTTTTCAATAAACTCTAAAATACTATTATAGATCATAAAAATTACAATTTACAGCCTAAGGAAGGGAGGAACGAGAAGCCAAAGGGAGAGAAAAATAGCCCAAGCGGCAATGGGAGGAGAAGGAGGTAATTTATCAACACACGATTGGTTGATAAAGACTTAAAATAGTGTATAACTACTAAAATAATGTATAAATATTATAATAAATATAGTGTCCCTACTTCGCGGATTTTCACTTATTGCGGGTAGTCCTGGAACCTAACCCCAGCGATAAGTGAGGGAACACTGTATACACCTAATAATAGGAACTATCATTGGGCATCTTAGTAGCTTGGAAAAGTAGCAGCACTATTGCAATATAGATATGATCCCTTTGAACCACCTGTTATGTTGACATTCCCATAGTTCTCTTTTGAAGAACAACTCTGAGACATTTTGAGAATATTCCAATTTTGATTCTCTGTTAGTTGCATCTTTCTGTTAGTTGCACCACAAGATCTGTAGTATGAGTTAGGAGTTCCTTAACTAGGAATCACACAGATCACAGTCACACAACACTGTTGTTAAGTCACTTCAGAGCAACTCATTGTGAAGCTATACATTTCAATCAATGGGAAACTGCCACTTATAGGCAGCAGAAAACACTTTGAAAGTCTATTGAGGTGGTGTGATAGATCAAAAGTGCTGTTACAGTGAATTAGAACATGCACATATGTTGTGAGTGTGTTGGTCATTACTTTCAACCTCTTCACTTTCTCATCCTCAAGCTCCTGTTCATTCCATTTCTGGCAAGCAGTCCAAGAGAAACCATGGTTTCATACTCCCCCTCCCCATTTGTTTCCTTTAAAAAAGTAATACAGGTATTGCACAGTTTCACAGATAATGTCAGACACTGATAGGGGTTTCCTTTCCAACTGAGCATTTCCTTACTGTTCGTAAAACTGCCTAACACCGTTTTGCAAAAGTAACAACTCCCGTACGTCCCTGCATCTCAAAGCAAGGTTTACCAATGATAAACCCCCTTTCCTTTGTAGAATATACAAAAATGTGAAAAGACTGAGCATTGAAAAATATGTCTTTCTTTTTTATTAATATTTTTGTTATTTATTTATTCAAATAGGTAAAGGTTTCCCCTGACGTTAAGTCCTGTCATGTCTGACTCTGGGGGTTGGTGCTCATCTCCATTTCTAAGCCGAAGAGCCGGCGTTGTCCATAGACACCTCCAAGGTCATGTGGCCGGCATGACTGCATGGAACGCCGTTACCTTCCCGCCGGAGCGGTACCTATTGATCTACTCACATTTGCATGTTTTCGAACTGCTAGGTTGGCAGAAGCTGGAGCTAACAGCGGGCGCTCACTCCACTCCCGGGATTTGAACCTGGGACCTTTCGGTCTGCAAGTTCAGCAGCTCAGTGCTTTAACACACTTCGCCACCAGGGCTCCTATTTATTCAAATAGAAATACATTTATAAGTGTTCGTTGCATACAGTTCAATACTCCCCAGCTATTCGTGTTCCATAATCATTTCTCAGATAATATATTTTCTTTAAGGGGTCACAATCTTCTATTTAAATAGTACATATAAAGGTATCATAGGCTCCAAACTAATATATGTTTCTTCCTTGTCTACAGTTTTATAGGTCCCTTATATACATTTTTAGATTAATTTTACACTGAGATGTTGGATCATCTATTTTTATTAATATTTTAAGTGTTTGTAGGGACAGCACTTGTCTACTTTGAAAATGCGGTAATAATGAACTGACACAGAGGTGAAGGCACAATCTCAAGAGATTGTGAACTTTCAGAATTGCACAATTCGTCCAGGAAAAAAAGAAGAAGGCATGGATGACATGGGGCTTTCACAAAGGAATGGTGCAAGAAGAGCAGTGGCTTTCTTGACATACTCCAGCTCTCAGCAAGTCTAGTTTGCAATGCCAGAATTTGTTTTTAGGACTCAAAGTCTCAAGAATGCTGGGTGCTGCCACCAGTGCTGTCAATATTTGCTTCATTTACAGTTCCCTCCCTCCCTTCCTCTAAAGGTGATGACTTTAAGGTTATTTAATAGCTTTAGATGGTTCACCTTTTTCCTTGAAACAAAGGGGGAATACAGTAGCACTTCTTCCATTGAACAATGTTGCTTGGTTAATAGATGGGTACGAGAAAAGACTATAAGGGGAGTCCCCAGTTAATGTGAACTCTTGCTGTTTTATAGTGGTTGCACCCTGTATAGTTAAGGTTGAAGCAGCTGTACCCATTACATACTCCTTTTTCAGGGGTTTATGACTCAGCTGTAAAAATTTGCTCCAGGCTAAAAGGTAGCTGACAGGGTGTTACCTTTACTGTAGTTAAATCAACAAGAACCAAAATTGCAAATTGCAAAGATCTCCTGCTCTTCCCCCTCTTTAAGTTTCCCATAGAAATTTAATTTCTAATTTCTGATGTCCTCACTGCATATAGTGCTCTGAAAAGTGATCAATACTGTATCTTGAAACAATTGATTGGCTAGGAATAAATGATCCTCTCTGTATTTTTTTTGTCACTGACGTGAACTTCATGTGAAGTGCATGAACACTGAATTCATGTTTTTCTGGTACCAGTTGTCATAATTAGGTTATCAGATGATTTCTCTCTCCAATTCACAAAACATATCAATTCTGTACATATTATAATTCACCAGTGCAACTGACAATGTACAGCATGTACTGCTGATTGGTCAAAAAGATGAGATTTTATGAGAGGGCATCAGATATAATTATGAAACATCTACATAGTAGAATTAATGCAGTTTGACACCATTTAACTGCGATGGCTCAGTGCTATGAAATCCTGGGATTTGTACTTTGGTGAGGCTGGATGGCTATCTGTCGGGAGTGCTTTGAATGTGATTTTCTGCTTCTTGACAGGAGGTTGGACTGGATGGCCCTTCCAACTCTATGATTCTATGAGGCACCAGCACTCATTGACAGAGAAGGCTAAAGATCTTTTAAAATAACAACTCCCATGATTTCATAATATTGAGCAATGACAGTTAAAGTGGTGTCAAACTCAGTAATTCTGAGTGTAGATGCACCCTATAGTAACATATAATAATTCATGGTTTTATAATTAATGGTCTCAGACAATGTTAACAAATGGGAAAAGAGATATTCTATTGTACCTAGTAAAACTTTAATGCCATTAAAAATTCTTTTGAACACCCTTTAAAGCAGTGGTTCTCAACCTGTGGGTCCTCAGATGTTTTGGCCTTCAACTCCCAGAAATCCTAACAGCTGGTAAACTGGCTGGGATTTCTGGGAGTTGTAGGCCAAAAACAACTGGGGACTCTGGTTGAGAACCACTGCTTTAAAGCTATTTTTCAGGTCATTTTGACAGCTTTTTTTCCAAGGAGGAGCAAGGTTGAGCAATGAAAAGTGATGAGAAGGTAACATGCGGAGCAATAAGCAACATAATGCGAAACTTTTGGAAAAAATAATAATGACAATAAACAATGTTTTAAGCACTGCAGGAGTAACTAGAATGAACTACTGTTACAAAAAGAAACTTTTCAAGATGTGGTTTGTAGGTGGTGGCTACCAACTTTGTTGAAGTGCTTGCTGTCAGCACTGTGTTACTTCTTGAATCCCCTTCTACTGTAATGGTACCTTTTAGTGTTGCTGCTGAAAGAGCTGTAGTCTGAGCTCTGGAATACAAGTTGTTATCTTGGCTGCAATGCTTGCCTTACTCTTGTATCCTTCAATGGGGCACGGTCATTTTTAACTTTTAGTAGATTCCATTTGTGCCCAAGATGGTTTCCTTCAGCCTAAATCTCAAATGTCAACACTTAAGACCTCATGACTCAGTAGTGCACTTTGATTGAGATGAATAACGGGATTTAAGCATTGCTGTATAACTGCAGAGTGAAGAAGTATGAGCATTAGTAACAAAGAAGTTTTTGGGTTCTCCGAGAGCTGGAAAATAAGATGCTGCCATAATTGCAATTTGCCATGAATGCAGATTCTTAGACATGTTTCTAATGATGGCACAGTTGAGGGGCTGCTTGAGGCTGGATCTACACTACCATGCATCTAAGGTAAAGGTAAAGGTTTTCCTTGACATTAAGTCCAGTCGTGTCCGACTCTGGGGGTTGGTGCTCATCTCCATTTCTAAGCCGAAGAGCCGGCGTTGTCCGTAGACACCTCCAAGGTCATGTGGCCAGCATGAT